>NC_064614.1:1171468427-1171780130 GCF_023898315.1 Schistocerca nitens | reverse complement strand
TTTGTTTCAGGTTCGAAGTGATGAACCCATGTTTCATCGCCTGTAACAATCTTTGACAAGAAATTGTCACCCTCAGCCACATGACGAGCAAGCAATTCCGCACAGATGGTTCTCCTTTGCTCTTTATGGTGTTCGGTTAGACAACGAGGGACCCAGCGGGAACAAACCTTTGAATATCCCAACTGGTGAACAATTGTGACAGCACTACCAACAGAGATGTCAAGTTGAGCATTGAGTTGTTTGATGGTGATCCGTCGATCATCTCGAACGAGTGTGTTCGCACGCTCCGCCATTGCAGGAGTCACAGCTGTGCACGGCCGGCCCGCACGCGGGAGATCAGACAGTCTTGCTTGACCTTGCGGCGATGATGACACACGCTTTGCCCAACGACTCACCGTGCTTTTGTCCACTGCCAGATCACCGTAGACATTCTGCAAGCGCCTATGAATATCTGAGATGCCCTGGTTTTCCGCCAAAAGAAACTCGATCACTGCCCGTTGTTTGCAACGCACATCCGTTAGAGACACCATTTTAACAGCTCCGTACAGCGCTGCCACCTGTTGGAAGTCAATGAAACTATACGAGACGAAGCGGGAATGTTTGAAAATATTCCACAAGAAATTTCCGGTTTTTTCAACCAAAATTGGCCGAGAAAAAAAATGTGTTGCATTACTTATTGAACTGCCCTCGTAGGAGCAATTATTGTACGTCAATCCAATTGTGGCAAGACTAATGTCCTCGTGACGCTGCTAACACATGTAGATGGAGTCCGATTTGAACATGCTCGTCTATTCTCAACAACACTGTTTCAGCCCAAGAATCAACTGCTACAGGAGATATTGCGCAGTGTAAAGGGTGTCACATACACCTCATTCAGTGAAAGTGGTGGTATCTCCCCACCTGAAACAGCAAAGCCAATCACTGTCATCATGTTTTACGATACTGCTTTGGAAAACCAAGTCCAAATTCGAAAATATTTCTGTTTCTGTTGTCATATGGGCGCTGATGAATTTTATCTAACACATTCGAGAATCCCGAAACAGTTGGTTAGGGATACTCCACGCCTCGTTATAACCTTCAAACAAGACAATCTGAATTTGAAACACATTTACCAGGCACATGTAGGAAGCGACATGTCGTTCAATGATTTTGTAAAGATATGAGCTGATTGCAGGAATTATTCATATTATGGGTTTCTCATTATTGATAAAACAAGAAAACTGAATGATGGTAGGTACAGGCGAAACATCCAGGAGTTTTTGTACATATATCCTGGTAAGAGAGGTGACTACATCAGTATATGCTGCACTATGAACAAATTCTCGCGGATGTCTAGCTCACAATCCGAGAGAAAGGGTTTACACAAACAGAACATTCGCTTGTACATGAATGAGAAAATTCAGGCTTTTGTGTATAAAGTTGGAGGTATGCGCAGGGAACTAGAGACGTATTACGAGACTCTTCTAAGAACGGTCAATGCATTGAATGAGCTAGCTAATGAAATCGGTAATAAAGTAACCGACTTAACTGAAAAGGCCGAGGCTATTGAAGGGGAAATAGATGTAGAAGCCCTTGTTGTAGAGAAAGGGGAGCAGGCTCATAATAAGAAGGAGAAGAGCGGATTTATAAAGTCTCATGCTGCAGAGACATCTGATTAGTATACGCCGAGATGTCAACGAAGCATAAAGTCAGTCACACCTGGAAAGCGGTTCGAGAGAAATTACGGTTGCTAAGGTTAGGGCAAATGGATTGACAGCCAACACTAAGAGAGGCCTTTAAGCCGGTTACTGAATCCCTCAGGTAGCTCTCAGCAAAAACAAAACCACATGACAAACGATGGTGTTGCTATTGACGAATTCATTATCCGTCACGCCCGTGGACAGGTTGATAGAACATTCGGCGTTAGCAGGGGAAGACCGTACATAGTGGACACGCATCCTATAACTGTAACTGATGACACAATACAGACTGGAGATAGTCGGTTTGAGAGAACACCTGGCTTAAAGAATCTTATTTTCCTAAGTTAATGATGGGGAAATGTACCGTGAAATACTGCATTTGACGGATAAACATAAGATCGCAAAAAGACTGAGCTACAAGAAATATAAAACCATTATAAAACCAATACTTTATGGCGAAAACAACAATAACAACATTGGCGATGGTATTGTCATTGAGCTTATAGCAGTGAACAATCGAATCCCACAGTATAGCCTACACATTATGACGACCCCAACGAGCTAATAGATCGACTACGGCTGCTCATGGCATCAGCTGCTGCAGGTAATACAGCTCATTCGAATGAGGCTGTTTCAGTAATCTCCGAGCTTAGAGAGAGAGGTGTCATCGAATAAGGATGGACACAGTAGTTCGAGAACTGCACAAACCAGCACGCAGAACACACCTTCGTAGTCATGTTATGATTTAAGGTTTGGATGACTTACGGGAAGCTGATCTTGTAGATATAAGGGAATATTCACATTAGAATAACGCATTCAAATATATTTTAATGGTTATTGATAAATACTCCAAATTTTCTTGGGCATTCCCTGTTAAAACAAAAACGGGTAGAAATGTCGCTGATGTTTTTGAGTGTTTGCGACAGACTTGGGCGAATCGATGCCCAGAAACCTCCAAACCGATCACGGTGGAGAGTTTTACAATAGGTATTTCAAGACCGTGATGCAGCAGTATGGTATACATCACTACTCAACATTCACCCACCTGAAGGCAGTATCGTGGTGAGTTTGAACAGAACAATAAAAAGTCGAATGCGGAAGCGTTTTAACCTTCGCAGCTCATACAAATGGAAAGATATAATTGCTCAGTATAATCGAACCAAACAGAGCACAATAAAAATGAGACCAATCAATGTTCGTGATAATGAACTCATGTATACGGTGTATTATCGCATTAAAATGCTGGATCCACGCAGACAGAAATTTAATGTAGGTGATTTGGTACGTATCTCAAAACACAAGACAGTATTTGAGAAATCATACCTACCGAACTGGTCAGCAGAGATACTTACAGTTTCAAAGGTGCAAAGAACGAATCCTAGAACTTATATAGTGAAGGATAGTAAAGGCGAAGAAATTTCAGGCTGCTTCTACACCGAGAAGTTACAGAAAACCTCAGAACCGGATGTGTTTCTCGTGAAGAGAGTCGTAAGACGTCGGGGAAATAGAGCACTGGTCAAATGGCTTTCTTTTTCCTGCAACACAAAACAGTTGGATTGATGCTAACGATTTGCTGTATAATGGGGGGGTAGCATAACATGCGTGCTAGGAGACGCATTAGAGGAGGTGGTGGTATTGGAAACAAACTGCCAGTGGAATTGCACATTCCGGGATATAACTATTGTTGACCTGGAACAAAGCTACAGAAACGCTTGGCACGAGCTGATAAGGGGGTTAAACTGTTCGACGAAGCGTGCATGGAACATGACATTGCATACGCTGCAAGTAAAGATGTCTCAAGTCGTCACATTGCAGGTAGGATTTAAGCTGATAAGGCCAAGGCGATACGCAGAAGAAAGGATATTGGTATAGGTCAACACATCGCAGCATTTGCAGTTGATAAAACCATGCATGGAAAAATTAAGTTGGGTTTACGAGTGATGAATTTCAAGAGAGTTATGAATGCTGTACGTTGTGTACGAAACAAGAAGGAGGAGAAGGGCGGGAAGCAGAGCTGTTTGAAGAACTGTATCCTGACAGCGATGTATGCAGCTAAAAACGCTCTGAAGAAGAAAGATGCGGGAAGAAGAAGAAGAAGAGGATCGGTTAAAGCGCCTCGAGTTCTACAAATACCCAAGTCGTCTGTAGTTTTGTTCCCAGCCCTCTCCGGGCTCTCGGCGGTAGGGTCCATCGCTGGTGGTGCTTCAGCTATCGCTCCAACAGTCAAGAACGCGCAAAACTCCCAAGCGCAGTTAGAAGAGGCAAGAAGACGTAGCCGCATGATGAAAGCCGCAGCCATCAGAAAAGTACTAGGAAAGGGCTTGGCTTATTCATAAATAAAAAAAGCCCATTAGCGGTCCTACCAGATCGACCACTCACAAATACTGATCTTCTTAAGTTCGTTGGGAAAAAATTCAACATTCCAAGATTCTGTGATGTGTTTATGCGCGATACATTACCGAAGACTATGTGGAAAACTGGTGAATGTGATATTCTGAATTTTGATGTTGCTGGAGGTCCCGGCACACACACTAGGTGTCATACGTTAGGAAAAATGCGGATACTGTCTACTATTGCGACTCATTTGGTGACCTGAAATCACCAGAAGAATTACAACGATACTTCACTCGCAGAAGACATGTGTTCTACAATTTTCGGCGCTATCAGGTCTTTAATAAACACCTCTGAGGACATCTATGCATCATATTTCTCTTGACGTTTACAAAGAAGAAGATGAAGCAGAATTTTAATGAGGAACTTTAAAAATTCCTTCATCAGTTGAGGTTCACATGTAATGTGGTACGCTTTTACGTTAAAAGATCGCTCATCTGTATTGCGTTAAAATTACTTCCCGCCGATTTGTTTGAGCATTCGTGAATGGAGTATTGCACTGATTGGACTGGAGACGTACAACAGCATCCCAGATATCACCGAGACTAACAACAAACTGCATCTGGATATTAATGGTGAAAAAGACATTGTGGAAATAGAACCGGGTGCATACGATATCGACGATTTAAACGAAATCTTAAAACAGTCTGGAAAAGTATTGAGCTACGTGCAAACATGAATACACTTAAATCTGAAATAAGGACTGTAAATGCAAAGATTGACTTTAGCCAGAAAGGTTCAATAGGGCGCCTATTGGGTTTCACAAAAGGGCATGTTTTGAAGAAGGATCCTAATAAATTTTACAAGTCAGATCATACTGCCCATCAGCACAATCGGAGCCGAGTGTGTGATTCATACTATTTACAGATTCTTCCCCTCAGTTGCAACAGGGCATAAGATTGTTGAGACTCCTTCCAATGAAAGTTCAGGCATTGGACTATTCGGAGTTGCGTGTTGTAGACCAGAATAATCAATTTGTTGACTTTCGTGATGAGGAAATCATTGTACGATTAGATATAAGGCAGAATGGACGTGCGGTATAAAGCCAGTGCATGTAAGCCACAGCATGTCACTTCACTGCCGAACCGCAATAACACGTGCAGACTACGAGTTTCTTAAATCAGTTGGCTTGAATCCTCGCAATGACATCCTCACTCAATATAACCAGTCCAGTAGAGTATGATGAGCGACTTATATGTCAGGAATACTTCTCGGATGAACCTTACGCTTCAACCACATTTAACAAGATTGATGAATTTAGGACTGTCATCCAGCACAAGACGCGGTGACGCTTCCATGCAGGAGTTTCATACATTTGGAGGGGTCATTCAAGTAAACTGAAGATGTAGTGGGATCCAAGCTTATACATAACTCTTTACCATTCCTGTTTTAAGAGATACGCTATGAACTCAGTGGGTCTGAGATCTACCATACATGTAATGTCGGCATAACGTCAACCCTTAAAATATATGTCTCTGCATCACCCACAGATTTGAATGGTTTAGAAAATGTGGGATGATTTATAGACGATCCAGAGGACAGAACAGTTGTGGAGTACAAGCAATTTACTGCATGCATACCTCTAAAAATGCTTGTGGGCTACTTTGAGGACATCAGGCAGGTTATTAAGAATGCTAAACAGGAACTCATTCTGGTATGGAGTATGTCAGGTAATAATTCATACATTCAAGGAGCTCAAGAGGAGAATATGATCACAATCAGAAAGATAATATGGAAAATGCCTCATATCAGTGTATCAGATGAGGAGCGTCTGAAGCTTTTAAAAGTTCTGAATTCCAGTACATTTCTATCACTAACATTTCACTTGTGGGAGGTTTTCAGACACCCAATGCTACCACCTGCAATCAGAGACGGGCTATTAGTAGAACCTCATCGCAACTTGGGACACCTAGATTCTTCATACTTGCTTTTCAGACTGAGGGAAGAGGGAATATAGCAAATGATTCCACTGTGTTCGACAACTGCAGTTTAACTAATGCCAGAGTCTACTGAATTCAGAGTTCTACTCATATGACAATTTACACCTGCAGTGGGATGAAAATGTATACAGTCCAGCATATGACATGTATGTGAGATTTCATTCTTCTTACTATGGAAGTGCTGAGGAAGAAGGAGGAGGGTGTCTACTCAATCCACGGAAGTTCAAGGAGCTATCACCGATCATTGTAATAGACTGCTCAAAACAGAACCTATAGATGTGCAAATTGAATTTTAATCTTTGACAATTTTCCCAGAAAACACTGCTGCTTATGCTCTAGTCTTCCATGATGTCTGATGAACTACTGCCTGCTCACTGGTGTTGTGCAACGAGCTGTATAAATGGACAGGTGCTGCGCCATGATGCATTCCACAATGGTATCTCAAGGTGTGAACATCATTGCAGACGCTCAGGGTTTCTTTGATGGTGAGCGCAGTCAGTTCATTTAAAGATGTTGCATTCGTAATGTACACAGAAGATGCAGGAATAATATAGACATTCTCAGCAAACATTGCATCACCAATGTCTTTCAAGTATGTGAAATGTGCTAATATACAGAAGAGTGCAAAGTGGTTAACACACTTCTACCGTGGAATTCACTGGGATGATCCTGGCATACTCTATAAAGATATGGTGACGTCACTTCAATTATTGGACGACATGGATGTCATCAGTTTTTGATTGTTGCAGGAGTGTTGTCAACTAACAGTTTTCCATCCTCAGTCATGTGGCAACTCTTGCAGTGTTCTAATAGCATATCATGGTGAAACCAACGAAGGTGAAATTCAATGCTGAATGACTGGAGATTTGACGGCATCAAGGCCCACAAGACATCAGAATTCCAGGCATATTGTACAGCATGCAGCTACCCTCTTGCTCTCTGCAAATTGGGAAGATTGCTGTAATCAGCCATGTGGAAGGACCTAAGCACTCCAGAGAAGTTGCAGCAGTCAAGAAGACAGTGGGCTTTCATCTTTTTTGTTAGTCCTTGGTAAGTGAAGTGTTACAACTGTCGAGTAATGCATAAAGTCCTAAAGCCTGCACAACATATCACCGACGTTAATTGGATTTTATTTTGAATGACTGCATTGTTTTTTACCTTGTCATTTTGGTGATGCATTAGATCATTAAAAGGGTATTACAATAATGCTTTAAAACATAAGCAAGCAAAGAAGGAAGATCAGGCTAGCTGGGAAACGTTGCTGGCACTCAGAAGTTACCGGCAGACTTTGGCATTTTTGGCGTACTCTTGCGCAGCTTGATGTAACCTATCTTTTTCTAATGTCAGGTTCTGGCAGTCATTACAGAAACTTGCTAATGGTTTTTCAGTGAAGAGGGAGGATCAGCAAGGTATGCCTCACTGCCTTGTTTCCTCTTTAGACGAGGGGGTTGATTTCATTAATAGCTTCTTCACCACACATGTGTTTGAAACCAGACATACCCATCTGTTGACAGCCACTGTTCTTCCCCTGATAGTACATACCTGTCAACTCTCCTGATTTAGGAGAAAGACTCCCAGTTTTCAACTTTTTCTCCAACCTCCCGATTATTCCATTCCAATTTTTAGCTAATGTTCGTTAAACCTAATATGATTCTTTAGAAAACCCATCATTTTGGTTTTTGGCCAATTGTGAAAAGTCTTTTTATTGTTAGTCTTTTCAATTGATGTACCTCTCAGAGTTTGTAAAAATCAGGAAGTTGCACATAACCTGTTACTGATTGTACTTTTTACTCTTTCCTGTGCATTTTGTGGTATGTATACCATATTTACAGGAATCTAATGTGCCATCGAATGTAATGCGCACCTTAATTTTAAAAATTACATTAATAAAAAAAGGAATTTCGGCACATTGCTGGTAGAGTATTTTTGTAATGTTGAAATCTTTTTACAATGCTAACTTCATTTCAAACAATAGTGAATGTATACCTGAAGTATGAAAAACAACAATAATTTATTTTTAAATTACTCATTATAGTAATAAGTGACATTTTCATCATTAAAAAGAATGCCTAACTCGATTACCTACATAACATACAAAGAAAAACACTGTAAATTACAGGCATTATACATCATTATTCTCTAATATCATCATTACTGGAATCCTTGGAAGAGTCTACATCAGAAATAGATTCATTTCCTTCTTCCCTGCCATCCTCGGTGTCATTCCAGAGCACATCATCTTCACTGCCATCCAAAGTATTTGAAATACAGCATTTCCTGAATGATTTTACAATCATTGGTGCTTTGATGTGTTTCCAGGCAGCTGAATCTCAGTGAACAATAATGTTGGGTGCAGCATATTTAATTCTTCCTGTCGGAGTCAGTTCATGATTTGGTTCGCAAAACCATTTTTCGCACTGTTCCTGAACGTAATCTTTGAAAGATTTATTTATACTAATGTCCATGGGTTGTAATACTGAAGTCATTCCTCCAGGAATAATACAAGGTCACTGGGTGGGCTGTGGATCTTATTTTTTATGTTGTCAGTGAGATGACCATGAAATGCATAAAGACAAACTATTGATGGCTTCTTGGAAAGCTCACCAGGATGGAGTTCCCGAATGTTTTAGAGGCAGCCAAGCATCGAAGTTTCAGTCACCCATCCCTTCTCTTGATTCCAAACAATGACACCATCAGGGTGTAGCTTTCACTTTTTATCGAGTCTTGGGACTTGTTATTTGCTTGAAGATTAAAAAAGGGGGAAGTGTGTTCCCAACTGCTGTGATTGCCATAATTACTGTTATGCACTGTTTTTCACACCCAGATGTTTTGATGGTAACTTCTTTTGTACCCATCAATCGTGTAATTACATGATATATCAAACCAAACTGGACTCTCATCAGTGTTGCCTATTTGGCCCATCAAAAAATTCTTCTCTTTCCCAAGTGTGATAACATACCGCTGAAATTCCTGAAGTTTCTTCTCTAAATCCTGTGGAAGCTTTTGGCATATTGTTGTACGGTGTCACAGAGATATGCCCTCTTGTTTCTTACAGTGATCAACCCATCTGCAGCTAGCCTTACATTTTTGCTTCAGTACATTAAGAGCTTGAGCCACTTCTTTTGCTTTTTTTTTATTATGGTGTCACTGGTCACAGGCTGCCCAGTCTTCCTTCTTTCCCGGATGAATTCCAGAACATTTACTTCATAGTCAAGATGTCTTCTTTTGCAAGGTCCAGTGAATTTCTTTCTAGTGGCAGTAGTTGCAAATAATCCCAATTTCTGTTTCTTCCATAGGCAAACATTACTCTCATCTACATTGAATTCTCTTTGTGCCCTTCTGTTAACATATTTTCCAGAATAAAGAATTACTTTATGCTTGAAAGTAGCTTCATACAATATTCTTCTTGCTTGTCTTCCATTTCGTAACTAACTAATGCAAACACAATGTGAAGTACTGTAATGGGTGAACAAAATGAAATTAGGTTGAGAAGTACAACAATGTGTTGTAATGTACAGGACAGTATCTAAATTTCAACAAGCAAATAAAAAACAAAACAAAAAAAGACACATTCTATTTGAACCAATGACTAAAGAAAATTTCCTCTCTCGGGAGTAATGGATTTTGTTCTGATGCCTGCAAACAGAATTCAGAACTGGAAATATATACCAGCTGTTTTAGCTTGATAATGTCTTACCCAATTAATTCACAGATACCATGGCTATATTTTCTTGCTAGAGTTTAATAAATGTTTTGCCACTTCAGATCACATAGGGTGAGAAATACTGGTGAATGATTCAAGTTTGTACTCGAATCTAATGCGCCATCAAATATTATGCGCACCCAGTTTTGAGTACTTCGTACAGTAAAAAATGTGTGTGCTAGATTCACATAAATGCTCAGTTTTGTGCTATGTCTGAACTTGCGTTTGTGTGTTGTCACTGTGCCAGTGCTGCCAAATTAGTGGTTTTCCCACCGAATCTGGTGGTTTTGAGTAGTATCTGTCTAGTGGCTAGTGAGAATTATAATAAATTTTGAGCTTATTACAGTGGCTCTACAGCAAAATTACTTTTAAAAATCACTTGATCAATTCAACATACAGACAATAGCACTATTTAATTTATTAACATCTACTAGCACTTGAATTTATATCACCTAAACTTTTATAATATATGTAGTGGACTGATAAGGCAGCCAGTCCACAGTAACGGGTAGCCAAAAGGGCACACGTACACACACGCCGACTGGCGCGAAGTCTGGAACAGGATTCGTAATGAATGTGATAAAGAAAAGAACGAAGCTACTAGAACACTTAACTTTTATATCGTCCTTTGGTATACAGCATTCTTGATGATACAAGTGAGACTATCTTGAGATACATGCAATGGTACAAATGGCGCCTTGCTAGGTCGTAGCCATGGACTTAGCTGAAGGCTATTCTAACTGTCTCTCGGCAAATGAGAGAAAGGCTTCGTCAGTGTAGTCGCTAGCAATGTCGTCGTACAACTGGGGTGAGTGCTAGTCAGTCTCTCGAGACCTGCCTTGTGGTGGCGCTCGGTCTGCGATCCTGACAGTGGCGACACGCGGGTCCGACATGTACTAATGGACCACGGCCAATTTAAGCTACCACCTAGCAAGTGTGGTGTCTGGCGGTGACACCACAATATACATTATTATGTTGTTGTTTCTGTATTGTTAACCATTCTGGTATTAAGAAATCATCAGCTGAATTCATTGTGCATACCTACAATGCCGGTGTGAATGTTGTGTTTTTTACATCAATAGATATCATTTTAGCGCTAAACATGGGGAAAGTAAAGGCACAGTATGCCCAGAAATGTCATGTGCAATAGCTACATGATAGTAAATTTAAATGTGGAAACTGGTTAGAATGAATTTTTGGTGATGACACATGAATTTTTGGTGATGACACAAGAGTATCTTGCAAATTTTGATGTAGTACTTTGTTAGCATCTTATGTCAACATATAAGACATAGTGGCACTTAAATAATAAAAATAAAAAAGAACCAATCCATACAAGACAGCTGCAGTATCCTAAACAAAAATATCTATCAAAATATCAAAACCATGAAAGAATCTTTGGAAGTGAATGAAGCTGAGGGTTCCCTTGCATTTTTGTGCCATTGTGCGATCATATCATGTGGTCAGTTAAGTGAGTTGTATGTGAGTTAATTCAGACTGATGTTGCCTGGAAACTTCAAATATATAGAACAAAGTGTAGTGCAGTTATGAAATATGTACTAAGGCCCTATTTTGTGGAAAATTTCAGGCAAGATATCGTTGACAGCAAGCATATCATTGTAACTGATGAATCAACAGACATTAGCATGACCAAATTTTTAGGAATAACAATAATATATTACAGTGTTTCAACCAATGTGCAATCATTTCATCATTTCTGAATCAGTTGACCTCAAACATTTTTATTCTGTTTTCTGTTTTCTTGGAGCAATGGTGCAACAATTTCCGTGCATTATTATGTCAAAAAAGATCCGTTGTTTGCATTTTATAATCTTCATCTACATGACTAGCTTACAGTTCACACTTAAGTGCCTGGCAGAGGGTTCTTCAAACTATTTTCAGTTTATTTCTTTACCATTCCACCTTGAATAGTGTGCAGAAAAAAGTAAACACCTAAATCTTTGTGTTCACACTCTGATTTATATTATTATGATACTTTCTCCCCATGTAGATGGGGATCAACAAAATATTTTCACATTTGGAGGAGAAAATTGTTTGAAATTTAATAAATAGATCTCATCACAACAAAAAGCACCTTTGTTTTAATTATTGCCACCACAACTCATGTATCACTTCTATGATGCTCTCTCCCCTATATCACAATAATACAAAATGTGATGCCCTTCTCTGGACTTTTTTTATATTCTCCACAATCCTATTTGATAAGGATCCCACACCATGCAGCAGTACTCTAGCAGAGGACAGACTAGTGTAGTGTAGGCAGTTATTTTAATGGATTTGCTGCATCTTCTCAAGTGTTTTGTCAACAAAGTGCACTCTTTTGTTTGCCTGCCCCACATGTTAACTATATGGTCTTTCCAATTAAAGTTGTTCATAATTATAATTCCTAGGTATTTATTTGAATTGACAGGCCTGAGATTTTTGCAATTTACCTTCCAACCGATATTTGATGGATTTATTTTAGTACTCATGTGGATTACCTCAGACTTTTCTTTATTAAGGGTCAATTGCCACTTTTCACACCATACAGATATCTTGCCTTTGCAGACATTATGTTTGTATATCGCGTAGGGAAAAAGGCAATGTTTCAAATCACTGAAAAAATTTTAAATTTGTGACTAATTAAAAAAATGGAATTCAGTGTTAGAATTATTTACATAATTATTTATATCATTTACAATTTGATAATTAATTGTTCTGATCCTGCAAGTGAGCTGTTCAGAAAAACGTTACTAGATGGCACAGCAGCAAAAAATACTGCTCTGGAAGAACAAAAACTGTGGCAATAATAGGAGAAATGGTCAAAAAACATCCCAACCTAGTACTACAGTTGAACTGCGCAACAAGTAATAGGCATGGATTTGATGTTTTGGTTAGTTCCAGTGTTTATTTGTATTTTTATAGCCATTATATAGCTTTTTGACGTCACAGGAAATACATCAATTGTCTGGGAACTACAGAAAATGAGCCACAATTTGTGATTGTTTGTACCTCTTGATTTTTTTAAACTGGATTTTAAAGGTTGTCAGGTATGTATTACCACAAGGGCCACACCATCATCTTATTTGGATATTTGATTATTTTCAAGGCACTGGTACTTCCCGATCATGCTCCCTATTATCTGGCGAGATAACTGGGCATAATAAAGATGCTCCCTTGACGCTTGATAAGATCACAGTGACTAGTTAATCTGGAAGCCTGCAGTTGACTGTTGGTTTGTCAATGTCCAAAGTATTGCCGAACGGCGTCTTCTCCACCTTTGCCACTAATTTTGCATTAACTAACAGTCCTATTGTCACCTGCACCAGTACCACTAACACTGCATTGCCTAGCAGTCGTATTTTGAAGAATGGATTCAGGATGATGATACAAGGGCAGAAATATTATGGACATTGTAAAACTTCCTGGCAGATTAAAACTGTGTGCTGGACCGAGACTCGAACTTGGTGCCGAGTTCGAGTCTCGGTCCGGCACACAATTTTAATCTGCCAGGAAGTATCATTTCAGTGCACACTCTGCTGCAGAGTGAAAACCTCACTATGGACTTTTTACTTTGAGGGCTGCCAAAATCATGAGTCATTTTCTACTAGAGAAAAGCAGACTGCTTTGTTTCCGGTCATTCCATAATGATAATGTAGCTAGTAAGATGCAGTTTGTATGGACCAAGACATCATACAGCTCCACACTTTAGCAAAAATATTTTCAAAGATATTGAAGGGGATGTTCCTTTTGCAATCTTATTTGATGACAGCCTTAAAAAGATGGCCAAATTGCTGCAAATGGATATTGTTCTCAGATATTGTCACAAAGCTAACAAGCAACTTGAAATGCACTGATTTTCATCTGCATTTATAGGCCATACCACTGCTGCCAATATGGTGGATGATTTTAAGATAGAAACTTCTGATCTGAATCTTACCAACATGCTTCAGGTATCAATGGTTGGGCATAATGTCAATTGAGCATTCTTGAAGGATTTGTATCTTGATCTGAATAGTACTCATGAGGACAGTGCATCAATTTTTATTGATGTGGAATCTTGTGATCTTCATGAAATTCATCAGTTTCAAGACTGCAGTCTTAATACTAACTGGTGTATAGTACCTTTTCTGATATTGATTTATAATGTGTCAAAGAATGTACCTGCAAGAAGAGCTGATTGTAAAAGATTTGATAAACCCAAATATATGCCCTTCCTTTAAAAAATTTGCTACTTGCTCTGGCTGCAAAACTAGGAATCGGCTAACTAGGGTATGAAAATCATCCCCTTTCGAAGGACTTCTGCAGACAAAGTAAAGGAGCACAAGACTGAAATAGATTCTTACAGATGGCGAATGATGTTGAAGTACCTTGAAGATCCTCTGCTGCCAGCTAAAATATCTTTTTTAGCTTTGTTTTAGGGCAGGTCGCACCCTTTTTTAGGGAATTCCAATGTGTGGCCCCCTTGACACCTTTCCTGTGCAGTGCTTTGTTATCTCTACTTGCTGATGTGATAGCCCTAGTTGTTAAGACTGAAGTGTTTCCTGCAAAATCAGTGTGTGATACAAAACTTAATAATAAAGCTGGTCTTATTCCTGTAATAAACATGAATTTAGGTCTTATTGTATGGTCTGAGCTCAAAAAAGTAAAAGTGCCTATCAAAGGTATTTTAAATTTCAGGACTGAGTTCAGAGGCTTCCTGAACGAAATGTGCTCAAACCTCTTCCTCAAGTCACTTTTTCAGTGCAGAATTTGTAGATACATAAGCTTTTGTGACCCAGTTGTGATACATAGCAGCCAAAGAATGAACTGGGATAGAGTCTTGAATGCCTTGCAGAAATTCTCTTCCCAGAATTAGATAAATGCTAAGGGCTATGCTAAAGTTGAGGAACAATTTGAGTGACTACTTGGTAAGGAGACGTTTTTGGATCTCTGAGCAAACTACAGGAAGACGGAGACAAGAATTGACCACTTTTGGAGAGACTTATTGTTTGGCGATACCACCTATCAGCATTTGTATGGCTTTCTTCAAAAGGTTCTCATTCTGAGCCATGATGGCTTTGTAGAGCAAGGTTTTCCATTAATAAAGAGTGTTTCATACTCAGCCAAGAGACCAAGCCATTGGTAGCCATACGTCAAGTATATGATGACCTGAAATCAGCTGGTGATGTCTTCAAGATTGATGTTAACAGAGTGATTCTGGACTATCCCAATGCTCGAGATTGATATGGTAAGACTTTAAAGCAGAAGCAACATGAAGATGATGAAGCAGCTAAGACAACTAGATGGAAGAGGTTCAAAAAGACATGGATACTGGCCAAAAGGGTCACTGTACTGTGGAATTGGTGAAAAGATCGCTTCTCTCACAAAGGAGTTTTGACTGGTTTTCACTGATTGATTTGAATAGTCTGTTTGACAAAATACAGAGTATTATTATTTGCTAGAGAAAAATCACTAAATGTACCCCAGTTCTATTCTTATTTTTTAAACTTCAATGTTATATTATACAATATGTTTTTTCATGTTATGTCTGATCCATCATCTTGCCTGGTAGGTTATAAATCCTACATGTTAGGATGAGGGTGTTACAAAAGTATGAAAAACTAATGCAAAGGTGACTGAAAAGACCTCTGTCTATATTTTGTTCAGTTTGCCATGCTCATCAGGATATGAATGTGTTTTACATACTCTAGTTTGCGTCCATTTTTTCCAAACCCACTTGTAATATTTAGTGCCAGAACATTGACAGTAGCAGACAGCCCATAACAATCAATGCTAATTTAGGGAAATTAATGGCCAGGTGACTTATGTACCAGAAGTACACTGCACAAAAAGAAAAGAAAATACATAAAGAAATTAGTTACAAGATGTGTGACGCAATCTGATGCGAAAAAGTATTTCAAGCCATGTATCTTAAAACGTTTGTTACTCCATTTTCATCAGTTGTTAAAATGTTCGTTGCTCCATTTACATCAGTTGTGAATAGCCTCACAACAATTTTGTGTATGAACCTCCTGCTTCACGTTACTCACATCACTGCTTGGGTGTGTCAGTTTCCCATCTCAACTTCCCAAATTCAGTTGGAGTTCTATGCAAGGGTGTAGGACAACTGACAATCCTCTGTGGAAACAAAAGTGTATGCTGAAGAATAGTTTTTGATGTTATCTCTGCTGCAGTATTTGTCCTCATGACTTATATGGTTTGAGACTAAACTTAAGAATGAGATAGTAGTAAATCAATATTGTTAATGCACAGCTGAATTGTCATTTCCAGCAATGTGTTGCACAGATGTGCACTGTAGTTATAATTTTAATTATTGGTAAAAATTCTTATTTTCTTCTTTAACAACTTTTCAGGTACATTGTGTATGATGTTGGGTATGTAAAAATCCAGTATTTGCTGAAAGTGCAAATTTTAAATTGCCTATGCCTGCACCTAATAATATGTGATAACCCTTGTATACAAAGGATGAAGAATTGTACTGTTATTATTTTTATATGTATGTCTTGTTATATTAATTTAGTACTTGTATATACACTGAAGAGCCAAAGAAACTAGTACACCTACCTAATATCATGTAGAGCCCCCGCGGGAACACAGAAGTGCCGCAACAGGATGTAGCGTGGACTTGACTGATGTTTGAAGTAGTGCAGGAGGGAATTGGCACCATGAATCCTGTAGGAATGTCCACAAATCTGTGAGAGTACGAGGGGGTGGAGATTTCTTCTGAATGGCATGTTGCAAGGCATCACAGATATGCTCAATAATATTCATGTCTGGGGAGTTTGGTGGCCAGAGGAAATGTTTAAACTCATCAGAGTGGTCCTGGAGCCACGCTGTAGTAAATCTGGATGTGTGGGGTGTTGAATTGTCCTGTTGGAATTGCCCAAGTCCATCAGAAAGCACAATAGATATGAATAGATGCAGGTGATCAGACAGGATGGTTACGTATATGTCATCTGTCAGAGTCATAACTAGACATATCTAGGGTCCCATATCAATCCAACTGCACACACCCCACACCATTTAGAGTCTCCATCAGCTTGATGAGTACCCTACTGAGATACAACTTGTAATCGCAATTACCAACAATGAAAAATTTTATCTTGTGAAAAAGAAGGTAAATATTGTCTATGAACTTTTATTCGATGTTGGATCCCCGGACCTTCATAAAACAATTAGTGTATTTAGCAATCCAGTGCATAGTGATTTCTTTGCAAATTAACAGTACTGAGTGAATCTGCTACTATCACAGTCCAAATAACTTGAAATATTTTGCTGTCAGCTCATGTTAAAGACATTCCCTAGGTGACCAATTTGTTAGTAATGTAGTGGTGGAGCCAGGAGGTACCATATTAAAACTCAGTGAGAACTTTCCACGTGATTTATTACTTTTTAGCTACAGTGCCCTCGTTCCTACTCATCTGCATCATTGGGCCCCGCAATGCTGAGGAAGCATCCCAGCGGCCCATGTAATGCAATGCTGTGTCGAGCCAGCTTTGTATGCCAGCAGAGTTCCGATGATGTCAGGATGGCTGCACCAACAGGGGACTCAGCAGCCACTGTCCTTGTTGTCTCCATGCTGCTCCGCAGGGAGCCGTAGGCTGTTCCTGCAGTTGCTTCTTCCTTGCTGGCATAGCTGACATCACGGTGGCAAGCACCCACGATCCGGCATCTGAATCTGCTGCCCTCACCTCGGAATTTCTGCAGCTTGTGTCAGGAGCCGAGGTGACTGCCCATGGTAGCGAGCCGAAGAGTGACCTGCTGCTGGCTGGCTGTGGACCCCACGTCAGCGTCAGAGGGTCGAACCACCGATCCATCATGGACTGGGACACTGGTGCCCCATCTGTTGCTGTGTGTAGCCGCTGGTGTGACATGCCTCGCCATCCAGGAGAGCTGCCACACTTGAATGACTCTCGTTAGCAAACGACACCTATTTATACTCGGCTGTGCGCCTCTGTTTTGCTAACGCACCGCTTTGCGTCACGTATGCATAACACTTAGGTTGGCCAGTGGCCCCCTTCTGCCTATGACTTGCGCCATGCAGATTGCTGTGTGTGTCTTCTTCGGCAGTTCTACACCCCTGTGGCCTCTATTTGCCTTCACAACTGCTGGTATGCGTAACTTACAGCAATCTGGCCCACACCTGGTTGTAACTTGTGCTCTGATAATCGCACAAAACTAACTTTCCCTATCATAAACAGTGGTGCCACTACAGTAAGAAGATATCATACTGCCACTGTTATTTAGACGTCTCATTCTGGAAGTGTTTCCAGAAAATCTTACAGCAACTGTGAGTACTTTAGCTGTTATGAGGGATGGAGTTTTCATCATGAGATTTAGCAGTTTTCTCCAACTTTGGTTGACATTCTCTGAGAAATGGGGAAACTGAAACCGCCAACCTCCAATTCATTCTGTACCTAACCAATTCTCTCCTTACAGCAGCCATGAAGAAAACTTATTTCATCTATAGGCAAAGTTTTTCACAGATTTTTATATTAGACAGGTCAAAATTTTAAAATCTACACATCTAGGCAAAAAATCAAAAGAGAATTTAAATGCAGTACCTGTCTTATCTGTGTCAAAGTCAAGGGTCAAGTTAATTAATTTTTCTTTATGACATGGCAGTTCATTACAAAGTGATGACCAATTGACAGGACTTCTTGCAAAGTTAGGAAACTTGTTAGGATTTTCTATCATTTCCATGTATGTATGCTATTGATAAGAAGTGTACTATAACATGTGTTTCTGTGTTGCATATCTTGTCTTTGCTCGAGACCAAAAAGGGGACGGCAAACTGATGCTGTATGGTTCGTCTCTATGGATCACCCGAATGTCCAAGCCGCAGGCAAGCAAGAGCAAGTTTACCCATCTAGAATCTAATACTGTCCTTTTCTGTAGAGTCTTCCTATTTCTATTAGTTATACAAGTATGTTTAAAAGAAAAAATTCACATGTAGATTTGTACGGATTTTGTGTGTGTATTTTGAAACTACGTGTGTCGTGTGAAGATTTTTTTTGTTTAGTGATTTATAGTTAGGACACGTGCCCAGTCGAGAATGGAATGGGAACAGAATACAACGGACAAATTGAGGTGGTCCCTTCCACTGATAGTTCAGTACCTGTAATGACCACAGCTAGAACTGAGGAGTTTAACATTAAAGATCTTTTATTTAGTATATCCCAAGTGGTGCAGATGTTAACTGCAAATGTCTGCTAAAGTGCAATACGTAGCAACTGAACAGTCTAGGATAGCTTCTGCACAAGAATAAAAGGTAGCCGAACACGACAAAATTTCCACTATAGTTCAAACTGTAGCAGTAGATCAGTCAAGTCTCTCTGCTAAACAAGGCCATCTCGTTATGCAGCAGGAGCGCTAGTAACTGAACAAGCAAATATCAGGCTAACTATGCAAGATATTATTGCTATGGTTGAGTCATTGCCAACCAAACAGGATTTTGAGAGTTTGAAATGCGAAGTGGATCATTTAAAGCTTCAGCAAAGTGATCTTGCTATGGAAATGGCAGATCTTAAGCTGCCCCAGGAGAAATTTCATGAGGAAACCTCTAAAATCCAAACCGAAGATGTTACTGCAACTGCAGATCCTCTTGTGTTCAAATTGGAACTTGTTAAATCAGATTGTGTTGCAGTTATAGATTAGATTAGGTTAGATTAGTACTTGTTCCATAGATCATGAATACGACACTTTGTAATGATGTGGAGCATGTCAGGTTAATAAAAGGTGTCTACACAAGATATTACATTAGACAAAATATTACATGACACTTAATACTTTTTTTTTTTTTTTGGGTAGGGGTGGGGTGGGGAAATTACCCACTTACTATATCCAAAAATTCATCTAATGAGTAGAAGGAGTTGCCATTCAGAAATTCTTTTAATTTCCTATGGCTATATGGCTATCTGTCAGACTTTTCATGCTAATAGGTAAGAGACCAAAGACTTTCGTGGCAGCATAATTTACCCCCTCCTGAGCCAAAGTTAGAATGTTGAGTAGTGAATATCACCCTTTCTCCTAGTGTTGTAGCCATGTACTCTGCTATTACTTATGAATTCGTTCGGAAGAAGAAGAGAGGGTAACACAGTGTGTTAATAAACAACTGAAACAAGCTGTGCACAACATTCAACTGGCTAATGTAATGGATTCCACAAGGATACAGATTGATAGTGATGTGATAAGCCAACAATTTGGTGAAAAGTTCTCGAAGTGGAAAGACAATATAACCAAATTGACTGAAGAATGTTCCAAGTCAATAAAGGAAATAAGAGCATGTGGTTCTGACACACATCACATTTTCCAATGAACTGAAGCAAAATGTGCTGAATTTGGAGTCAGTGATGAGTAGTCTGATGCGTAAGATAAAAAGTGCGCATGTGGTATCTGGCCCTATTTATGGTAATATAACACTCAAAAATGTATACAGCCAAATTTTAATGGAGGAGAAGCTCCTAAAGCATTGGCAGTTCCAAGAATTCTGTCTGGAGAAGGAAACTGTTAGCCCCGCCGTTTTCATTTGCGGGTGCAGAGGTGTTTTACCCTGTGTATGGAGTGATGTGAGGGGAAGGTAGTTTATGGTGCACGAATATTATGGAAACCTGTGGTACCTACAAGGATTTTGAGTGAGTGTTCTTGAGTGGGTATTGGTCTAAGGGAATTCAAGAACGACTGAAAAAAAGAGGGTTATAATCCAGAACCATTTTCAGTCAAGAGTGGGAACTTGTGTCATTACTTTGAGAAGTGCTTGAATAAAAGTAGGTATTGGGAGACTCCATTCCCACAGGTGGATATTTTGAAGATGATTAAGGCAAAGTTACTGGTCAAGATACATGAAAAAACCCATGTATGCTCCCAAAGACAATGTCGAAGACTTTCTCTCTGTCGTTGACACCATCAACCTATTAAATGAAGAAATGGGAATGGGTCATCAGCTAGTGTAAACCAGAACTTTGCATATCACCCAAGACTAAGTGGCAATAACAATAGTAGAGTGCAGCAGAGCTCAGGCTTCCAAGCTCAGCATAACACACAAAAGCTGAATGGCAGTCAAAGACTGAATGCCAATGCGGTGCAGTTCCACCCTCCCTGGGCGAAAAATAAACCTAACAAGTGAAGATTCAACCTGATGCAAACCACGAATCAAAATAAGCACAACCAACATAGAATAATCAGCAGTTCCACAGGAATAATCCGAACTGGCAACCACAAAATATTAACCAGCATCTCTGAATACAAATGACTGGAGAGAGCAACTGCCAATGATTATGAATGACACTGACGAACCCAAAACCAATCCATTAAACTGAAGATGAATGTATTGCGCTCCAGAGAATTGGGCCTGGCAAGAGAGTTGTCATGTTCCAATGCAATGACGTACAGAGACTAGTAGACGAACTTACGCATGATGTTCAGCATTGTACAGCCAAGCGTATGACCGTTCCTTTATCAGCGATGTATACAGAAGCCATACCTTTAAAGTAATTCTTGATACAGATGCAAATGTGAATGCAACCTCTGCACCACTGTTTGAGACACTGGAAATGACCAGTCATTCCTGTGAGTAATTGTGAAGTTATAGGTGCAGTTGGTACCAGGGCACAGAAGGTAAAGATACAGACTCTCATTGAATTAAGAATAGGAAATGTAGCAACATTATGCACGTTACTAGTAATAAATAAATTAATTGAGGACTGTATTTTGGGTATTGAGAGTACCCGGGAGATGGACATAAAATTCGACTTCTCTGCGGGCTGTGCCTCTTTTAAGACTGATGATGAGAATGTGTGTGTGTGGAACTGATCAGAGAAGACTGTAGCCACAGAAGATATTGTTAGGGCTCAACAATTAAGCTTGTAAAGTGTTTTAAGAAGAGTCTGAGATCAAATGCAGAAGAGCTTTATCAAGTATGCACATTAAATAATTTTGTGTCTCAAAAGATGTATGAATCTAACTGTACAGAAGGTCTGCAGCAAAAACAATTAGCAGACTTATTGCAGAAGAATATCAATGATGAAAAACTGGGTATAGTGAAAGGCTATTGTGTAATTTAGAAGTGTACCCACATACTACATATTGCCAAAGTTTTTATCCTGTACCTTGGTGACTTTGACGATCTGTTGATGGAGAATTGCAACGAATGTTGGATTGGAAGTTGACTAAGCCATCCACAAGCACATACTCTGGTCCTTTATTGGTTATCCCTAAACCAGAGGGTAAAGTTCAACTACTTTTGGACACAAGACAGATAAATAAGATTATAGTTCATGTCTGCACTCATCCAGAAAATATCAATGAGCTTGTACAGAAGTTTCATGGCAATAAATTCTTTTCAACTTGCGATCTCAGACGTTCTTACTGGCAGATAATGCTAATTCCTGAATTGCAGAAGTACACAGCATTTTTTTATGCAGGGAGAAGCCATAATTTTAAGGTTCTTCTGTTTGGTCTAAATATTAGCTCTGGTGTGTTTATACAAGCATTGGATACTGTTTTAGGATCTGAACTGCGTAGTCAACTTGTGCTTTTTGTTGATGATATTCTCATTGCTACATCTTCTTGGCAAGAACACATTAACCTCTTGGCCAGAGTCATAAATGCATTTAGTAAACAGGTGTGACAGGTAACCTGCAAAAACCTCACTTTTCACTTGAACAGATCCATTTCCTTGGGCATATAATAGACAATAATGGAATAATGCTACATTCAGTGAAAGTGAGCACCATCAAGAATTTTCCCACACCATCAAACAAGCAGTAGTTCAAATCTTTCATAGGAATGATGACCTTCAATAGGTGATTTTTAAACAAACACGTGATGAATGCAGAGCTCTTAAACAAGCTTCTGCAAAAAAACATACCGTGGAGGTGGACAAATGACTGAAGTTGCATTCCAGATCATCAAAGACACTCTTGCAGATGCAAAATTGTTACACCACCCAGATATGACTTTCGAGTTTGGTTTCATGGCTGGTTCATTGAGCATTGGTTTAGGTTGCTGTTTGTTTCAAATCAAGGACATCAATGATCAGCCAACGTTCTGTTCCATAGCTTACGCAAGTCGCTTGTTATCATGTTACAAGTGCTCCTACAAAACCACAGAATTGGAACCTTTGGCAGTTGTAGGGGAGTTTCGAAAATTCCGCTATTACTTGTTTGGAGCACACACTACTGTGTACTGCGATCATCAAGCTCTCACATTCTTGCAACAATGCAAATTACTTCACGCCCATCTATCATGCTGAACCTCGGCTTTACAAGAATATAATTTCAGAGTTGTATACATAAAGGGACAAAATAACTAGATCGCAAATGCTTTATCAAGACTACCTGAAGGTTAGGAGAATATTACCACTTTGGAAGATGAGGAGAGGCAACACAGGATCTTGCTGATGAAAGATTTGGAATCCAGGAGATATTATTTATACATGTGTAGTTACCTATCTGTCCTCCAGTAACAAGATGATCATTGGTCTATGGTTTTAAATAAACCGAGTCAGCTACACCAAGGGCAGCTCCGAAGATTTTTCAAAGTAGTTTTACAGAAGGTCTGATACTTCAGGTAAGTGGTGCTTATGTATACCACAAAATTAAGTGGAAAAGCTCATACTGCACACTCATTATGTTTGGGGACATTTTGGCATACTTAAATGTGCAAGGAAGATAGGCAGCTGTTGTTACTTTCCAAATATCAGGAAAAAAGAGTTCAGCAGGTTTTGAAGAACTGCGAAGTTTGTCAGCTGACTAAGCCTTGTAACAATGGTACACAAGATAAGATGCACTCCATCATTCCACATAAGCCCTTAGATCTAACCTCTGTGGGCCAGTTCCAAGGGCAAAAGGAGGTAGTAAATACATAGTTGGA
Source organism: Schistocerca nitens (assembly GCF_023898315.1). NCBI lineage: Eukaryota > Metazoa > Arthropoda > Insecta > Orthoptera > Acrididae > Schistocerca > Schistocerca nitens. The sequence goes on along the minus strand of NC_064614.1, from coordinate 1,171,756,542 downwards.
TTTTGGATATGTTTTCTAAGTATGTAATGTTGTACCCAATTCAATCAGCCGCCAGCAAATTCATTATCAAGAAATTGTTTTCTGATTTTATTCCATCTGTTGGGAAGCCAAGAACAATTCTAACACACAATGCAACAATTTTCATGTTTTATACTTGAAAGAAGGCTTCACAGGAAGCAAATATTACACATGTAAAAACGTCATGTAACAATCCAAAAGTGAGTCCTATATAACTTGTATTTAGAGAGTTAAATCATTTTATGAGAACCTACTGCTCAACGAAGCAAACCAAGTGGATTGATCTATACAAAGACTTCACTATAATTGTAAATAACCTACCGCATACAACTACTGGTTATACTCCAGAAGAATTACTGCTAAATAACAAAGAAAATAATATGTGCATGCAAGCATTACTGAAGATACCACGAAATAAGATTTCATGGAAGAAAAAATGTGTGATGCCTAGATCAACATAAAGCTCTTATGAGAAAGAAGAGGCATGATGAGGGATTAAAGAGAAGACAATATTATAATGTTGGAGATTTGGTACTATTGAGATCTCATTCAAGACCTTCACTTCTGGAGAAGAGGACCAAGAAGTGGTAAGGAATATACCACGGACCACATCTTATTATAAAACTGCTTCATCCAGGTGCATATTAGTTGGCACATTCAAAGACATAGAAAATAAAGGGTGTGTACCCTCATGAGGATTTAGAAATGTTCTATAAATAATTCTGTGTAATTTTTTTATATGTATGTAATGATTTGTGCAACTATATGATCTGTAAATGGTAGTTAGATAAGTTATGTAATTTGTTTCCTATGATGTGTGTTGATAATTTGTCACCATTATGTGCAATGAACTGGTGTTCTAAAATAAGTGAATTTTCAATCCAGATGTACAGATTTATGGTTACTTTCATCATGCTTGATTTTCTTGTTGGTTGCCAGTACTTCTAGGATAATCTGCAAATTGTTGCTGGCCGGAGTGGCCGAGCGGTTCTAGGCGCTACAGTCTGGAACTGCGCGACTGCTATGGTCGCAGGTTCGAATCCTGCCTCGGGCATGGATGTGTGTGATGTCCTTAGGTTAGTTAGGTTTAAGTGGTTCTAAGTTCTAGGGGACTGATGACCACAGAAGTTAAGTCCCATAGTGCTCAGAGCCATTTTTTTTTTTCAAATTGTTCCTTTTTGATTCTGTAGGTTATTTCATTTTTTGCAAGTTTCAGATATTGTGTCTTAGCGTTGAGTGAGTTTCATGGATTCTTTCGTCTGAGTAGAGCATCCATTTTTTTTTTTTTTTTTTTTTTTAAACTTCCGAGCGTTAGACAATTTTTTTCCGTGCTGCTCAGGTTATGAGCGTATATACATTGTTGCTGACTGCACAGGTAAAGCTTGAAAATATTATTATATACACATAATTGTTCTGTAACATTGTGTGTTGTGTTTTGTCACGATTACTGTCTCTCATGCTAACCAGTGACTGTTCTGGACAGTATTCTTCAGAGTTGTGTGAAACTGCCTTCAGCAATATAAAGACAGTGAACTTTGTTCCTGAGTTGTTTGAAGCCTGTGTCCCATCTGTCAATGAAACTTCAATGGAAGTGTCATCGATTAACAGTGATGTTGTTTTTGTTGTGTTAGGCAGACCTGTGTTACTATGCAAAGACAGTGATCCGTCCTGCTCAGTCGTTAGTACGCATGTGTCTGTCTGCACTAATCTTCTCTGAACAGCTCTAGTGTCATTTCTGAATGTAACTGTAAATACTCTGGACAATGTATTTGGTGTTGCGAACATATCTCAGTGTACATTGTTTTCACTGTGCTGTGACTGTTTTTTTGTTTGCTGGACACTCTTGAGTGCAAGTACAAACATGAACTGAAGTGGACTGTTTATACACACGAACGAGTTGGGTAGAGGTGAACGTTAACCCATTTTATTTCAGATAGGCACTGTAGTTAGCTGTTTTATCCTTGCTCAATCTTTTGTGCATTGTTGTATGTCATGAGAACTTCTATCTTGGTGCTATGAGGCCTTAGTTGTTCCATCCCACCCTCCAGTCCTTCACTAACAGCTTTGCATCTGACCACCCGATGAACCCTCACCACTGACCACCATTCCATCCCGATGTCTTGCAGTTTCTCACCATCCTGCTGTACCATTGGCATAGCACTGTTGACATCGTATCATTATCACCGCAACGTTGACATAAAATCCATATGATTGTCTGTTAAATGAATCTCATATTGTGTGACTAACTCTGTTTTCAAAGACTCTAAACAGTTCTGCGAACATTTAAAGGACTTTCTGTATTTTTTGTTCCATACAATCTGATTAACTTTATTTTTCAATACTGTTGTGGCCACATGTAGTAAGCGTTGCTTCACGCAGTGAAGAATGGCAAAACAGAGGCATGCCGGTGACCGAGGTGTTGCGAAGTAAGCACACACAGATAGCCTTGCTGACAGCAGCAGTCTACCAACAGGCTGACGCAAGGACGCACACAGACCGAGCAAAGAGCGAAGACTGGAGAGTGCTGAGTAAGGGGAAGTAAGGCCAGCACGCTAAGTTACGTTGCAATATACTGCGGGAGTAACAACAAAAAGCTACCACCGAGGGTAAAAAACGTCCTCCTGCTGGATATAAATAGTGGATCGCAGGCAGCAACAGACAGAAGCCATTAGAAAGCAGTTTGGATCTGAGGACGGACGTGGTCCATGTTCGAATGATCAATCTTCATAGGTGATGATTCCGGAAGTCTGTTCCAGCTTGCAGGAGTCATCAGTTCGCCACCAGATGTCAACTTCAGCTCTGGAGGCTGGCCCGAGTTCAGTCGGCACAATGGCTGACTAACTACAGCGAGAACTTTCAGCAGGACCGGCCACAGTGCGGTATTGGTCACAGGTGCCGCCGGGGACTGACGCCCGGACTTCACAGCAATCCGGCCCCACGGCGCGTGGTCTGTCCATGATGGGACCTCGCGGTCTTTGCGACTGAAGGCTTCCCAGCTGCCAGTGCAGCACGCGTCGGCAGCTGACCTCACGGCGACACTGCTCCATGGGTGTGCCTGTACTGGGGTGCCGAGCGGCGACGAGTTCATCTCAACCACAGGGCATCCTGGCTTCAGCGGAGCACTGGTGGCCTGAGGCTCCCAAGTGCGATCAGCGGCGCGCGTTGCGAGCATTTTCAGAGAATCTACACAGCAGCAGCCAGGCAGAGGGATCCGCAGGGCTGGGCAGTGCCAACGAGGGAGAAATTGTAAAGAAAGTTCAATAAATAATTAGAAAACTCCACACTGTCTCAGTCTTTGGCGCAGCCACTGTGTGTGCTGCTAACAAGTGGTGCAGAAGTTGTAACAAGAGTTGTCAGGCGCACACATGCCACGACTTTGACTAGCACCGAGCAGAGCAACGGAGAAACACCGAATAGGGTGAGTCCAGCAACTGCCTTCTCTCAATGTTTTCTGTGTAACTAGACATGTTGAGGGTAACGTTAAGGGATGTGAGAGTGTCATTTGAAAGGCATAGCAGCCCTGTAGGCCTATCGCAGTTTCGTGGGAATGATTATCACGTTAACTTAGTACCATCTAAATGTGTAGTGTGTGGATTAACAGTTCATGTCGCTCCTTGCGGTAAATTTGTACCAAGCACTTGTGATGTGTGTGGCTTCTATGGTAATGTAATGGGGCAATGTGGTAAGTCTAGATGGCTTGCCATTAGACATGCTAGGAATTAACTTGCTTCTGGGTAATACAATTTTATTTTTGTGAGGTGAGATATACCACACGCAAAATGCCAGAGACACGTGCAACTGGGACAAGTGACGCCGTAGTCACATTGACAGAGCAAGTTAAGAAACTGATTGAAGAAAATAAGTTGCAAAAGCAGCACATGCAGAGGATGGAGCAACAATTGTTGCAAAATACTCAATCAGGCTCGGGAAGTGGCAGTGTAGAATGCAAGGGTACTGTCTTTTCCAGTGTGGCAGATTGTTCAGCAGCTAATTTCATATCTTACTTCTCGGGTAAAACATCAGAGGATGTGAATGTTTTCATTGGTGACGTACGTAGTATGGCTAGACTGTGTGGCTGGTCGGATGAAATCTGTTTGCAAATGGCGAGGTTACGGTTAGTAGGTGACGCAAAGACTTATGTGGCATACCACGATGGGTTAAAAGATGCTACTACGTTCACAGAGTGGGCTAAGGGATTATTGCAAATGTTTAGGAAACAAAACAGTGCCAGGTTGTTTAGAGAAAAATTGGGGAGGATGATGCAAAAAACGTGTGAAACGGTAGAAGAATTTTCAGACAGAATTAGGAGAACGAATGCGCACACGTATGAGTTAATGCAAGATGCGAGTGCAAATGAAGTTCTATTGAAAGAAGCAGAGAATAGAGCTTTAGACGCATTTTTGCGAGGGGTCTCGCTGGATTTTTCACGCCGGATACGGATGGAAAATCCAAGTGACTTAGCAGCAGCATTGCACGTAGATACACATTTGCTAGAAGTCGCAATGACAAGAAAATTTTTTCGTCTTCCAAAGAGTGTTACTGTTGTGGAAAGCAAGGTAATTTTAAGGGACAATGTCAGGAACTGCAGTGTTTCAATTGTCAGAAAATAGGGCATACGGCACGGCAGTGTAAAGCCAAGAAACGGGTTAATGATACAGCAGGTAAAAAACTGTTAAACGAAAAAGGGAGTGTTCCTGCCGTCGGGAGGCATTCCCAGTAAAAAGAGGTACTCAGAGACTGCACGAAGAGGTGGATTGTAGTTTGATGGTTTGGATAAAAGATAAGTGGCGAAGAGTTTTAGTGGATACTGGAGCGCATGTATCAGTTGTCAGTGTGGACCTCGTGGGCAAGAAAGGATTGGAAGCTCCGAGATACAGATTGCGTGCAGTAGGATGCACTAGGGTCAGCACAGCTCAAGTTTAAGATAGGGAATGTGTGGTTCCAGGAGCAAATGGAGGTGTTGTCAACTGTGGGACAGGGATTTTCAGCAATATTTGGGTTGGACTTTCTGATTAAACATCACGCCAAAACTGACCTTTCGCAACATACACTGGAACTTGATGGGAACTTGTTCTCAATGGGTACAGCTGTTGCAAATGTTTCAGAGTCGCAAGGTGCACCGATAGCTAAGGTGATACCAACTAAACTGCGTACAAGTGCATTAATGGTCATTTCGTGTGAGAAAGTATGAACAGGTACAGGGAAGTAGATCTGGGTACCGGTGGGTGTTGTTGTGCCACAGCAGGGATTATTCTTGGTAGAGACAGTACCGAGTGATGAGGTTTTAGACGTAGGAGTGTATCACGGGTAAAGGACATAAATGGTCAGTTTATGGTTCCAGTGAGTTTAGATAACTTCGGGCGGGATGATGTCGATCTGCCGAAGGGATTAGTAATAGCCACAGTAGAGTTAATGGATGAAGATGACATCGATAGTTCGAGGCTAGACTATGATGTAAAGCAAATCGTCAGCACGTCTGCACTTCATGACAAGGTAAATCATTTGAGAGGAAATGATTGTTCAGGTATGGAAGCATTATTACTTAAGTATAAAGCATTGTTTGAAGCACAGGGTATGTTACCTGCTGCACCAATAACGCAGCATCGTATTCCGACAGGGAATCACGCTCCAGTGTATCATAAGCCATACAGACTATTGAAACAATTACAACCAGTAGTAGAGCAATTAATAGAGCAACAACTGGAAGATGGGATAATCCAGCACAGTAATAGTCCTTGGTCTAGTAGTGTGGTCCTAGTTCCGAAGAAGACACCGGATGGGTCCAAAAAATTTCGCTTTTTTTGCGATTACAGACATTTGAATGAACGGACAATGGCGGACGTATATCCGATTCCGAATATCACAGAAATGTTAGACAACCTAAGGTAGTGTAAATTTTTCTCCACTATGGATTTGCGAAGCGGTCATCACCAGATTGAAGTATGTCCAGAGGATAGGCCAAAAACAGCATTTACGACACATTGTGGTCACTTCGAGTATAAAAGAATGCCATTTGGACTAAAAAACGCTCCAGCAACATTTCAGAGGTTGTTGGATGGAGTCCTTCACGGGCTGAAAACAAAAAACTGCATGGTGTATCTGGATGACATTATAGTTTTTTCAAGAGATATAGAGCAGCATGTGGAACGGTTAGAGGAGGTGTTTAAAAGATTAGAGGCAGCAAGGCTAACATTAAGTTTGGACAAATGCCATTTTGCGCAAGCACAAGTAAATTATCTCGGGCATGTTATCAGTCAGGATAGGGTACGGACAGATCCTCGTCTCACTTCTGCAGTACTAGATTTTCCGGTTCCGCAAACGGTTAAACGACTGCAATCATATATTGGTCTTGCAAGCTATTATCGAAAATTCGTACAGGGGTTCGCAGAAATAGCGAGGCCACTTACTAAGTTGCTAAGAAAAGGCGTTACCTTCCAGTGGACGTCAGAGTGCGAGAAAGCATTTCAAGAGTTGAAACGGATACTGACATCAGATTCAGTTTTGAAATTTCCAGACTTTTCGAAGGAGTTTATACTACAATGTGACGCGTCTAATCATGCTCTTGGGGTTGTACTTGGGCAAGAAATTGATAGGAAAGAACATCCGATTGCATTCGTGTCTCGTCAAGTTAACAAGGCGGAACAAAATTACTCCATGACGGAGAAGGAATTGTTAGTGGTAATATACGGGATTTCGTACTTTCGATGTTATATGTACAGTAGGAGACCCAGTGAGTAGGCTAGTGAGATGGACGCTGAAACTCAGTGAGTTCGATTATGAGGTGACACATGCCAATGCTGATGCATTGAGCAGGAAAGTGGCAGTATTACAAGTAACAGGGGTGACTGAAGATGAGTGGAAAAGGGCACGAGCTGTGGATAGTGATTGCCAATTGTTCAGAAAGCAACCGCAGTTCCTAGTACAGGACGGATTACTTTGCAGGTCGACGAAATGCGGCCTGCGCGTTGTCGTACCAGCAGCGTTAAGATCTAAAGTTTTGCAACAGGTGCATGACCATTTTCTTTCAGGACATGATGGGAGATAGGCAGAGAGCGGAGAAGTTTTGGTGGAGGACACGACGTCAAGACGTGGACGAGTACATCAGGAATTGTGTGCCATACGCACAGCGTGCGGACTTGAGCCATCAAAAGATTCAGCTTCAAAGATTACCAGTGGCAGACAGACCTTTCCAACAAATCGGAATTGATGTATTAAGCCCATTTGATAGGAATGCAGCAGGAAATAAGTATGTGTTAACAGTGATTGACCACTTTTCTAGGTATTTAGTCATGGTCGCATTACCAGATCAGGAAGCAAGTATGGTGGCACAAGCTTTAGTTAATAATTGGTTACTCAGGTTTGGGATACCTCAGTCCTTAATCTTGGATCAAGGTACTAATTTCACATCTGATCTGATGAAGCAAATGTGTGAGTTACTGAAGGTAAAGAAACTATGGACTAGTCCATTCCATCTGCAAGTAAATGGACGAACGGAGAGAGTGCATCACACAATTGCTAAGATGTTGAGGCACTGTGTAAATAGTCAACAGACCGACTGGGATGTTTACTTGCAATTCGTAACCAGTGCATATAATAGTAAGGTACGTACGTCGACAGGATTGTCGCCATACGAAGTGGTTTATGGGTGGAAGATGCCATCACCTTTTCACATGCTTCGTCCGCGGCTGGGAGCGGAGGGCGAGCATGTAAGGCAATTTGCGAAAACCATTAAGGAAGTATGGCAGAGAGTTAGACGAGCTAACACGAAAGCGTTGGAACGACAAGGACGGATGGGAGGTACAATGAGGAAGTTGCCACATTACAGAGTAGGCCAATGGGTGCTAGTAGCTAATCCATATGTTCCAAAAGGGAGAACCAAGAAGTACACAAACAAGTTCCAGGGACCATACCAGGTAGTGGAAATGACATCACCTGCCAATGTAAAATTACAATTGCCTACCAAGACAACACTGGTTCACATTAGTAGAGTTAAGCCGTTCCAGGGGGTAGTAGATCCATGTACATGTACTTCTCCTTCTGGCAGAAAGCGAAAAGAAGTGCCAGAAGCAGACAGTAAACCAGGTATTAAGTATAAGTTGTGTTTGAGGGATGTGTATTTAGCTGTAATTATCATGTGTGTATTATTTTTGTGCACGGACTAGGGTTATTTTATTGGTATTAAGGGGTAGTGATGGGAGTTTTTTCCTTCTCTTTCCATTCTACAGGTGACACAGGATGGGGTACAAGTGAATAGTATGGGGCGTAGTCCCCTGGCAGCTGACACAAGCTGGCCAGGTACAGGATATGCCGTTGCGAAGTGGGGTGTTGTTCGGGAAACAACCGGATGTGGTCCTCACGAGTCACGAGTGGACGCTTCGGCTGGCACTCAACATCCTGCAGGTGAGGAACGAGATGCGGCAGCTACAGGAGGTGGTATCGAGTGTGGAAACGGTTGCATCTAAGAACGGAATATTATGGGACGTGCAAGAAGAGTACGAGGCTTTGGATAGGTCATGTAAGAAAATAAGGGAACAATTGCGCCAAGTCGTGAGCATGATTCCAGGGAGGAGAAAGAGAGTAAAGAGAGGTTGGTTGAATGCAGGTGGGAAGTTGCTGAAAACAATTTTTGGAACAGCGGATAGAGACGATATTGAAGGTTTGAACAATTCTTTAACAGTTATTCGCGACAGGGAGGAAAGCATAGGGAAGTTAGTGGATATAGACACAACAGAGATACGGGGATTAGGTACAGAGTTGTTGAATGTGACATGCGCAGTGCGTGGGATGGCTACAGGGTTATGAGCATATAAACAACAAACACAGAAATTATTGAATACAGATCTGGAACAGGTACAAACACGATTGGATATAGTGGAAAGGAAGCTGGAAATGGCTAAATTGCTGTGGGAACTGGTTAACAGCATTGGTGATGCATGAGTGAGGATGCATGAATTGCAAGAGGCAGTACATCACGCATTGCATGGGCAGGTGAGTGTGACGTTGATGTCACCAGAAAAATTCAGACGGAGTCTGAAGCAGGCAGAGGGAGAGTTTCCAGAGAGGGTAGACCACATAATGCTGATAATTGAAGCGAGTATGTCACTTTTTTATCATTTGTCTAGGATTAAGGTAACAACAGATCTAGTTAAGATGTATATAGAGATTAGATTTCCAGTAACTAGTGTGGGGAGACAGTATTACTGTTACACAGTGCATCCTTATCCGGTCAGATGGGAGCGCACGGGGAAGGGCGTACAGTTCAGGACACAGGAGGTTTTATTAATTTCTAAGCAGGGGGATACTCATGCTTCTATGTCGAGTTTAGAGGTGAGTAGATGTCTAATGGAGTCAGTTTCCATTTGTCCATCATGGGTTGTTTTCACGGGCAAGGGATCGTGTGAGATCCAGTTATTTAGGGCAGAAGCAGAAGCTTCGGAGTGTCGGAGAATAATAGTGATGCCTACACCACATTTTCAACAAGTTGGGAGGCATTGGTTGTATTCAGTATTCGCTACGGAGAGGACATCAACCAAGTGTTATGACAATGGGAATTGGACAGCAACCACGGAGATGGAATTACGACAGTGGTTTGCTAATCAACAGGACAAATTGTGAAATAGTAGGGGATCATTTCAGATTACCAGCGCCAGTCACGGGACTCACCAAGGTTACAGATACTCGTCAAGTTGTACTGGCCAGATGCATAATTCAGCATTGCTCCAGGAGAAAATTTGACGTATATTAACAACACCTTGGATTCTACACTATTGCAAAAGATAGATAAACTAGTAGATTCGGAAAAAGGTCAAATTTCAATGCTGCAATTATTAAGGCATGTGGAGGAGTGGGATACAAGGCGGAAACGTAGCATAGTGACCATTGGTATTTCAACCAGTACTATTACCGTGTTGATTGTATTTATCGGTGTGCTATATGTCTTATTAAAACGTGGGATTCAGCATGTTAATGCAAGACAGCTCCATGAGATTCCTGTAGAATGGATTACCAGTAGGGCATGAGTCAGGGCTACCTGGATGTATATAGAGAAGAAGTAGAATATAGGATAGAACTAGAGTTCACGTTTAGGGTGCATTCGGGGACGAATTTAATTTTTAGGAGGAGGCACTGTTGACGCCACATGTAGTACACGTTGCTTCATCAGTGGAGAATGGGAAACCGGAGGCACACTGGCGACCGAGGCATTGCAAAGTAAGCACACAGATAGCCTTGCTGACAGCAGCAGTCTACCAATAGGCTGACACAAGGACGCACACAGACCGAGCACCGAGCAAAGCCCGGAGAGTGCTGAGTAAGGGGAAGTGAGGCCAGCACGCTAAGTTACACTGCAATATACGGCGGGAATAATAACAAAAAGCTACCACAGAGGGTAAAAAATATAAATCGTGGAGCGCAGGCAGCAACAGACAGAAGCCATTAGGAAGCAGTTCAGATCTGAGGATGGACGTGGTCCGTGTCCGAATGTTGAATCTTCGTAGCTGACAATTCCGGAAGTCTGTTCCAGCTTGCAGGAGTCATCCCTTCGCCGCCAGATATCAACTTCAGCTCTGGAGGTTGGCCTGAGTTTGGTCGGCCCCATGGCTGACTAACTACAGCGAGAACTTCCAGCAGGACCGGCCACAGCGCAGTATTGGTCACAGATGCCGCCGGGGACTGACGCCCGGACTTCACGGCAACCCGGCTCCACGGTGCATGGTCCATCCATGACGGGACATCGAGGAGTTCGCAACTGACAGCTTCACAGCCGCCAGTGCAGCGGGCGTCGGCAGCTGACGTCACGGCAACGCAGCTCCGTGGGTGTGCCCGTACTGGGGCGCCGAGTTCATCTCAACCACAGAGCATCCTCGCTTCAGCGGAGCACTGGTGGCCTGAGGCTCCCGAGTGCGATCAGCGGCGCGCGTTTCACGCATTATCGGAGAATCTACACAGCAGCAGCCAGGCGGAGAGATCCGCAGGGCTGGGCAGCGACAACGAGGGGAAATTGTAAAGAATGTTCAATAAATAATTGTAAACTCCACGCCGTCTCAGTCTTTGGTGCAGCCACTGTGTCTGCTGCTAACAAGTGGTGCAGAAGTCGTAATAATATTCATGCTGAAAACAAATATGTTTCATTCAAATTTCCGGTGTTTTTGCTAAATACGGTAATTTCAACCAATCTGGTGAGGCCCATTGGGGAGTTTCAATCTCGGGTTTCCTCCGTCAACTGCACCTGAATGGGTGGTCCTCATTTCAATTGTAAAATCCATTCCCGAGAAAGTTAGTATGATTATTTATGCCCGCTGATAATGAGAGTTGCTAAGAAAGTACATATAACTCATTGATTTAATGAGTAAATACAATATTCATGGACAAACCGTTTAGAAGCTTCAATACTTTGAGAATTATGTTATGCCAATTTATGAGTTTGAATAGATGTTGTGGTCACATAAATGTTTTGAAAAACACTTTTGTGACCAAGACGGGCCTTGTTATGTCCCTACCTACTGTGAACTGATGGTTCTATCGTGTATAGTAACGTGCTTGTGTTATTTGTGTCGTATCTGTTATGTGAAGTGAAAAGCACACTTTATTTATTGAATGCGCGTAGGCAACACAGACTCTTTTTCTTTCGTTGTGAATGAAAAGAACATAAATCTTAATAATGCAGTGGAGTGCTTAACTAATATTATTGTAATATTCCGTCTGTGCGTACCAATGGTGATGCGCTACCGCAATTGAGACAACAGCGCTCTTCACTATGAAAAAGGGCATATATGCCTTTTGAAATTGTGGAGATGAGGAATGCCTATTAAACATTGTTTCTTGGGGGTCAGACACATAGTTTGCATATAGACATAAGTTGAAGTGCAGAGGAGATGCAACTTGTAATTGCAATTATCAAGTATAAAAAATTTTATCTTGTGAAAAAGAAGGTAAATATTGTCTACAAACTTTTATTCAATGTTGGATCCCCAGACCTTCATAAAACGATTAGTGTGTTTAGCAATCCAGTGCATAGTCATTTTTTCACAAATTAACAATCCTGGGCAAATCTGCTACTATCACAGTCCGAACAATGCAAAATATTTCGCTGTCAGCTTGTGTGTTAAAGATGTTCCCTAAATGACCAGTTTGTTAGTAAGAAGATATCACACTGCCACTGTTGTTCAAACTTCTCATTCTGAAAGCGTTTCCAGAAAATCTTACAGTGACTGTGAGTACTTTAGCTGTCAGAAGAGACGGAGTTTTCAACACAAGTTGTAGCAGTTTTTTCCGAATTTGTCTGGCGTTCTCTGAGAACCAGTGCCAACACGTCATGTACCTAACCTGTTCTCTCCTTACAGTAGCCACGAAGAAAACATATTCATCTATAGGCAAATTTTTTCATACATTTCTATATCAGACAGGTCAAAATTTTAAAATCTATGCATCTAGGCAAAAAATCAAAAGAGAGTTAACATGCACTACCTGTCATATCTGTGTCAAAGTCAAAGGTCAAGTTAATTAATTTTTCTTTATGGCATGGCAGTTCATTATGCCGCTCAATACAATTTGAAACTCAGGAGATGCTGTGTCTATAGCACCACGTTCAAACTCACTTAAATCTTGATAACTTGCCAGTGCAGCAGCAGTAACTGATCTAACAACTGTGCCAGACACTTGTTGTCTTATATAGGTGTTGCTGACCACAGTACAGTATTCTGCCTGTTTACATACCTCTCTATTTGAACACGCATGTTTGTACCAGTTTCTTTGGCGGTTCAGTGTAGTTGTTCCATTTGCTTGGTTCTCAAGTCTCAGATGGTAATTGTTGGGGCTGCTTGTAATTTTTGGGTCTGCAGCTAAGAACAAATACACACTATCATTTAAGATTGAAAATAATGCCTGAATACGTTCACTGCTCATTTTATATATGCAATGTGTTTTCTCACAGCTTAAAATTTGTTTGAATTTTACACAAAAGGACTAGAAGTGTCACCTAATTTGCTGAAAATTACTGAATTTTCACATATTGTAACACCTAATGAAAAGGCAAAACTTCTATTTAATTTTCGTTTAATCATAAGATTGTCTGTGGTTTTGACATAAAAGCAGTTTTGACAAATTTCAAATTCGTTATTAATTTTAATCTGAAGAACAGTTTTCTATATATATTAAATTCCTCCACTGTGATTCAAACAATTCATATGATGACGTGATGCTATCACATGTGTTTAAAAGATTTGATTCCATAGAACATATGGTTTATCTTTAAAAGCATTGATGGAAGCCATCACATGGTCTTAATATAAACACCTTAAAATCAATGTATTTAAAATGATGTATGAGGATTTGGAGTGATAAACTGTAATTAAATATTTGGTTCTGCCAAAAAAGTTTCTTTTAAATTATGATTTCATAATATGTCATTGTCATAGCTATTAGATGATAACCAATTTTAGACAAATTTTTCTGTACACACTTTACTTCTGTGCTTTGATAAATTTATGTTTTTAAGGATATATCACAGACTTACAGATGTGTGTCAGTATTTGTTCTGCATTTGAAGAGGACTGATATTTTTGTAGCATTTTTACCTGAGTGTTTTACATTGTAATGTTCTCCATCTGTGTGTTTAAAAAACTGAATAAAGCAACTAAAAAGTAAGCTAAGAGTAATAGAAGAAAATTTCTTGGATAAAATATATTTGTTTCAGTTTTTTTCTGATTTAGTGTTAGCAATTACAAGATTGCTGTTAATTCAAAGTTAAGAGTCAATGCATTAATAGCAACAGAAATTCTTCGTCTAAAAATAGCTTCCACTTTTTTTTTTTTTTTTTTTTTGTCAACTTATGTCTTTACTTACCCTTGCGATCTCATAATTTGTCAGGAAAAAATGCTAAAACTTGCCTGGAACTCTGGGAAATATCAGGGAATTTCACTTGGGGAAACTTGTGGGAACTCTGATATGCTAGAAGCCACGAAATAAATCAATTAAAAAAAATAAAAATAAGCACCTCAAGTGGTGGAAGGCAAATGAAACCATTGAAAATGAATATGGTGCCATCCCCTGATGAATTTCCAATTAGTGTCAATGGTCCCTTCTTAGTCTGAATTTGCCATGTACTGAACATTACCATGCAACAGAAAAAAGTACAGGCTACTTCAGTATATCAGAAGGCAAAAATGAAAGGTTGTGCAAAATGATATCTAAATCTACATCTACATACATATTCTGCAAGCCATCACACCATATCTGGTGAAGGGTATGCTGTATCATTACTAGTGATTTCCCTTCCTGCTCCACTTACAAATAGAGCACCTATGCCCCTACATGGTGCCAGCTGGATGAAAAATGCACTGCTGCATTTCAGCAGACTAGGTTGTGGTGGGGGTTGTGTCGGGTGGGATGGGTAGATGGGGTGAGAGGCTGGAGGCAGGGTGAGGGATTGGGTGACTAGCACCTTGGAGGGAGGCAGATTGTTTGCCTGCTAGGAATGCATGGAGGGAGGTACACAGTCTGGGCACAAGATGAATGGTTGTTGGATCCAGTGTCAGGAATGGCAGACACAAGGTACGTGATGTGAACTGGGAGGGGGCGACAGGATGGAGGAAAGGGAAACTGTTGGGCTAAGGGTGTGGGCACAGGGGTTACAAGAGATTGGGGCCGGGATGATTGCAGGAGTAGAGGATGTATGGTAAAGATAACTCCCACCTGTGTAGTTCAGAGACACTGGATGCGAAGGGAATGTGCTCAGCTTCATGTTGTCCCACTGGGTGGTCAACTTTGTTCTTGGCAACAGTTTAGTGGTGGCCATTCATCCTGGTGGACAGCTGTTTGGTAGTCATACCAACATAAAAAGCTGTGCTGTGTTTGCAGCAGAGTTGGTCTATGACATGGCTGCTTTCACAGGTGGCACTGCCTTTGATGGGGTAGGATAAGCCTGTGACAGGACTTGAGTAAGAAGTGCTAGGTGGGTGGATTGGGTGGGTCTTACATCTTAGTCTACCACAGGGATATGATCCCTGAGGGAAGTGGTTGAGAGTGTGAGTGGCATAGGGATGGACTAGGATATTGTGTAGGTTGGGTGGGTGGTGGAACACCACTTTAGAAGAGGTGGCAAGTATCTTAGGTGTGATGTCTGTCATTTTAGTGCATGAGAGACAAAGACCTGAATAAGGATACGGTACAATTGTTCCTGTCCAGGGTGATATTCGGTGATGAGGGGGGGGGGGGTCCTTTGTAGCCGATTCTTGCAGATGGTGGGAGTATTGGGGGCGTGTGAGGATATCTCATGAGGCATCTGTTTGTGGACTACGTTAGTGGAGTAGTGTCTGTCTTTGGTGGCCTTCATGAAACATTCCACATACACTACACAGAGGAATCCTCATCACAGAAGATATGTTGTCGACTGGTGGCTAGGCTTTATGGGATGGATTTTCTGGTGTGGAAAAGATGCAACTGTCAAAAAGCGATTACTGTTGGTGGTTAGTGGGTTTAATGAGGACAGAAGTGTAGATGAAATCATTAGGGACATGCAGGTTAATGTCCAGGAAGGTAGCATGTTGGGTAGAGCTCCTCCGACCACTCATCCCCTCTGCCAGCTTCCGCCTCTCCCCCCTCTACCCATCCCACCTGAGTACCCGCACCACAACCTAGCCCACCCAGCAAATTGCAATCCTCCCACTGTGCAGCCTGTCAGCACTATGGAGGGGCACAAGTGTGTGTGTGTGTGTGTGTGTGTGTGTGTGTGTGTGTGTGTGTGTTTATATTTACTCTGGCTTCTACTTTTCAGTGAGTGATCTCCTTTCATTCAGAAGTATTTCAGGTCTACTATAACTTTCCTACAACCCTTACATAATCTGTGGGATAGAGTGGGTGGCAACTTAAAACTGTCTGATGATGACGCGACTGTGTGCAGAAAATTATCACTGTTGAATGACTGAACAGGTATTCAGGATGTCTTTGTCAGAATTTCTGTTTTGTGCAGTAAACTGTAGCTTACTTTAATAGTGGATAATCTTAAGTTTATGCAGATGGGTAACAAAACATTCCTGTAATGTTTGAAAATAGTATTAACTGCATGCTGCTTGACTTTGACTAAATTCCTTGCTGTAATATTGTGAAACAGCATGAAATGGAACAAGCACAAAAGACCAGTTCTAAGGAAGGAAAAAATCTAATTCTGATTGGGAAAATTCTGAGAAAGTGTAGCTCACCTGTAATGGAGACCACTTACAAAACATTTGAGCAACCAACTGTTGAGTACTGTTGGAATGTTTGGGATCCTTACCAGGTGATATTAAAGGAAGATATCAAAGCATTTCAGAGGTGTGCTTTTAGATATTTTATTTTTATTTTTTTCTACTGGCTTCTTCGATCAATATGAGAGTACTACGCAAGTGCTCCATGAATTTACATGGGAATCATTGGATGGAGAAAAGACAAATTTGAAGCAAATCGCTATTGAGGAAGTTTGGAAAACCTGCAAATGTGACAAACTGCAGAATGTTTCTACTTCCTCTGACATTCATCTCACATAAGGAGATATAGAATGACAAAAAAATTCTACTCAAATGACGACTGTACTGAATCAGCTATCATGTTTTACTGGTAGCAGAAAAAAAATTTAAAAAATAAAGACAGCAATTTTTAATTCCAGTTGACAAGGAATTTCGCTCCTAAAAAAAATATCTTGCAAATCAATGTAGGACAACTTTCTAAAGACAAATGTGGGTACCTAAATAGTTTGGCAACTACTTGTAGCACTGATATTTTAACATTTCAAGAAACTCCCGCAACAAGAATTAATAGCTGTTACAGGATACAAACTGACAAGCCAAACAGCAACTGTCACGATACTCTGAACTTAAAAACTATCCAATCTGCAATGTCGAACACACATACCAACCCAGACTTGTGTATCATTAAGAAAGATACTAATAGTATCCCTCTACCCCACACAAAGAAAATACCAAAGAGCCGGATAGATGATGGGTGGATTTAAAATTGTTGGGCACTAAATAGCATGGACACCAGCGCTCTCTCACAAGATTGTTGTGCTGGTGAATGAGCAGTTACTCTTGCTAAAATGAAATTCTTAGGTCATAGAACTACAGCCCATAGCTTATAAAGTTTCGGATTTAATCTCCAGCAGATCTATTCACACTGTTATCACACATTAAAGGAATTAATAAATCACTGGAACACATTAAGATGGCTGATTGATCGTGAAACTAAGAGGATGATCCAGCCACTCACAAACACATTAAACACTCCATCCAATTAAACTGGGTCACACAAAATACCAACAATTTTCTTCCTACTGTTTCATCCCTAAGAAGACAAAAGGCTTCCCTTCTATCAGCATACAAAACACAAAATGTTATAATATGGTATATCAAGAGTGTGATGCAACGAACACTGCATTCCAGTGGGTCTTCCTGTCACAAGTGATAAGCAAACATCATTGGGAAGTGATTGATACGAATGCAAGAGAGGATCATTTCATCCCTTTGGGGAGTTTGGAAATAAGTGCAACATGGGCAAATAGTCAGTTCGACCAACTTTATTGGCCACTTCTAGTCACTGCCTCTCCCATTCAGCAAATACTCTCTATGTCACCCATGCCTCGGCAGCCTGTTGGTGCACATTAAATTGAACTGTTGTATTTTCCTGGGAGACTGCTCACTGCTCTGTCAGCTTCCTCATTTCTCTCAATTCCCCTGTGTCGTTGAACCCAGTCGAAGGCCATCTCTTTCATCTGTCTGTGCAGGAGGTGGGTAGTGTTCTCAGCCATCTGAACTATCCTATATGCTGGCAACATTTGTTGAATAGCCTGAAGAGCACTAGAGAATACACACAAACAAGAAAGTTTTCTTCACCAAGAAGCCTCATGTGCTCCAATGCCTTCTTGGTCACCCAGAGATCTGCACAGAAATGGCTGAGTAGGCAGATTTTAATGATAAAACCTGGGTAAACAGAAATCCCAACACTGACCCTTGCTTTGAACCATTGGTAAAAGCAAACACATGCTCATGATACTCTGGTAAAAGGCCATTAAAAATCCTTTTTAAAACCACAGGTGGAGTAGTGACCTTGTTGTGCTCTTCATGTCTCTGTTACGAGTGGATCTATCAATCATCTGAGATGGGTATCTGCTTCGTCCCGGTTTCAGAATTGATATGTATGCTTCACTAAGTTACTCAAGGTAGTTCTTCATAAGAACAGATAAAGGCTTAGTTGCACAGCAATTGGTTAACTTTCATGGTATGGAATGTTCAGCCCAATACTCAAAATAGGATGTTTGAAGATGGATCTCATTTTGTATAAATGTCGCACTGTAAGAGTTCTCACAATGTCGTAAGAGGTGGCTCACCAGGCTCTGCACAGAACTAGGAATGGGACTAGTTTGGTGGGATTCTATAACCAGTCAATGCCTGCATGTGAATGGAATTTAATATCTGAGCCATAGCATTATGCTGCAACAGTCAAGTCTTGTCCAGAAAAGGGTTCTATAGAAAGTGAGAAAACTGGACCGACCTGTTCGCCAGCCCTTACTGCTAAGACATTTTAAGATGTTTAGTGCCTTTAGATACCTGAATTACTTATCACAGGGGTGTCACAGCCTATTAACCTCTCATGAAATGTGAGGCCCAAGAACCACACTGAGGTCATAAAATCCAAGATGGTGTCCCTCAATTGGAGTTCAGTGTAAGTAAAGGATTAACATGGATGATTAAAATACAGATAAACAGTTTTTTATGTAGAGCACTTAAAACCAGCTGTACCAGCCCAATCCTCTAGCCAGTTAGCTGTAGTTGACATGTAGTATTTGTGAGACTGGAGAAAAGGCACATTACTGCAAAGTTGTCCACAAATAAGGAATATTTGCCTGAGTTCCTTAGTGGGGAAGAGATACTACTGACTGCACTAATAAAAAGGGTGACACTCACAACGCTATCCTGAGGAACACCAGTCTACTGAGCGAATGGGTTGGAGTATGCAGCATCTACTTTCTAATGGTAATATTGTTCAGCAATGAAGGACTGCAGCAAGATGGGGAGATACCCATGACATACTCATTCAAGTAGATAATGGAAGATATTGCATCTCCAGGTGGTAGCATATGCTTTCTCCAGATTGATAAGGATACCAATAAACTACTGTTTGTACAGGAATGACTCTCACATCACTCCCTCCAATTGGAGGAGCCTGCCAAGTGTCGACCTGTCTTTTTGGAACCAGATTGGAAATGACTGAGCAAATACTTGCTTTCCAGAATCCACACTAGGTGTCGTTTTACTATCCACTCGAGGATCTTTCCTACGTGGCTACTGATCTGGCTAATAGCCTTCAGCCCATATCTGATTACAGAGGCACAGGAGTTCTCTTACCTCCATGCTTAGACATAGCAGCATGCCATATTAAATCCCATTGGGTCCTTGAGCCATATCATGTGCAGCAGTTAGTGGAGACAGTAGTTCCCATAAGGAGAAAGTGCATTTATAAGGCTCCGAGTTGTCATATGAATAGTGTACTCTGTGTTTCCATGTGTTCCCCATGTTGCTGGAATTAATGGTCTATAGGTCAAAACAAAAGTGTTTTGCCATCATCTGCAATATTTTTCTTGATGCTGTTTGGAAGACATCATTATTTAATATGCCACCTTTGTTGCTGGTGTGGAATGGTTAATGGATGTTAAAAATTCTCTCCACAATCTCCATTTCCTCTACTTGATTACTCAACTAGTTTTAGTCCTCACTTACTAAAAGGATGCAAGACTGCCTAACCTTGGTCTTCTCCTAAAGTGATGTAATACAGTACGTCTGTCCCTAATTGCTAATTGACATTCCTCCTTCCACCAACGAATGGCTTTTCTTTTAGACTGAATAGAAGATGTAGGAATGGAGTAGTTGTCAGCATGATGCATTTTATATATATGGATCTGACGTGGCAACTCCCCCGACCATTCTTATTACTCTATTACATCAGTGCAAACACCAAGTGTCTGTACACTTAATATTGGGGAAATGATGCACTTCTGCATGGGTACTGCATCATTCTCCATTATGGATCTCACCCTGTGCTCTCTTGCCCTAGCAAAGCCCATTGCATGGGAAGTGGTCAACAATTCACTCTCAAGTGGCCAATTTCAACCATGGTGCACATGTCCCTTACTGTCAGACAACAATTACTGTTGGGGTAAGAGCCACCTCCATATCATAGTTAAAGAGACATGATCTTGAACAATGAGATGCATAAGAAACTGCCTTATCTTGCATGACATTTAAATTTATTACTCCTTTGCTGATAACTATACTCACAGCACATTTTGCAGACCGAATCTACATATGCCATTGAACATACCAACAACACTATACCATTCTACGACACATAGTTAAAAAGATATGATGTCATAAACACTGAGATGCATGAAATAGTGCTGCATCAAGCATGAAGTTTTCATACACTTATTGTTTAGACAGTCCAACAGTCAAGTCAACTTAAGAAAATCTCCGACATCTATCTGCACTTTTCACAGCCTTCAACCGAGATATGCAAATGGCTGTAGGCTAAAACAACAGCTGTCTACAGATCTATTAAGAGGTGTTACCATAAACACATTTACAAACTGCATTGTAGGCATGTGAACAGCTGCACCCAGCTACAGAAATACTGTGTTTCTTAATTTGGATTATATACTTATACATCTGTACAATATGTATGTTTCTTTGCATGACTGTTTCATTATTTCATAAGTGTTTTCACAAATACATGGAAATGAATTTTCTCAGTATTACACTACAAACATAGTTCATTTTTTGTTTTCATTTCTAATGCAAAACTGTCAAAATGAATACCCGGGCAATGTCAGGTTTTTCAACTAGTTCTGCTATACAGTTCTACTGTACTGTTAATAAATTCAAGAACAAGGGGATGTTACGAAGTAAGATTTGAAAAAACCAAGAATAGGCACCTTGGCAGTAATTTAAGATCACAGTGAAATATTGTGTTGGCAGTAATTTAAGATCACAGTGAAATATTGTGTTGCATGTGTGAAGAAAGGCACTTGGAAATGTCATAAGAGAATGTAATTATTGCACCTAAGGACACAAAAAGCAATTCTCTAAACAGTTGATAGAAAATAGAGGAAGTAGCCCTGAGAACATAATATTGAAAAGTACAGGTTATGTGACAACCCAGTAAATGTTATCTAAATAATTCATAGAATTCACATTGTTTGTGACATTTTATTTGCACAGATAACCAATTTCAGCTTTATAGCTATCATCAGATATATTTAAGAGAAATTAAATAGCTAAAAGTATTTTATAATTTATGAAACATGGACATCAATGTGTTACATACAAACAAGAAAAAGAAGGTAGTGGAACAGAGAATGTGTAGTCATTAACTGAGCACCTGACAAGTGTTTGTGATACCATATCTGGTCACTAGAGGAAGAGGTGGTCACAGATCTTAAAAAGCAAATTTTTATTGAGAGTAACTACATGTCAGAGAGCTTAGTCAAATACATTTTTCAATTACATTTAACAATCATGACCAAGATTGTGAATTCTACATTTTGTTTAGGTGTCAAGGCCATCAATCTCCTTCAGAGGACTACATGACCTCTTTTTCAAGTAGTACCTAAGTTCAGTGAGATGAAAGCTTTTGAACACAAAATTAAAAGATACAATTAGTTATGCAACAGGCCTTGATTCAGTACTTTTGGTGCAAACTGCGATGAACCAAAACATTATGACCACCTGTTTAATAGCCTGTTATTCCACTTTTCAAACACAGTACAGCAGAGCATGGATTCTACAAGTTCTTGACAGGATTCCAGAAGTATGTGGCACCAGATGTCTGCACACAGGTCAAGCAATTTCCGCAAATTACAGGATGGTGGTTTACAGGCACGCAGCTTGCACCTGGTATGTATTCCAATGGGTATGGATCAGGTACATTTGTTGGCCAACACATCAATGTGGTTTCACTACAATGCCCCTTAAAACGCTGTAGCATGATTTTGACCTTGCAACATGAACAGTTATCCTGCTAGAAGATGTCATTGCTGTACGGGGAGACCTCAAGCATGAAGTAATGTAAGTGGACTGCAATAATGTTCACATAGTTCGATTACCACCACAGATCCCATGGAAGCCCAACTCTGTGTACCCCATAGCACAATTCTGCTCTCACTGGCCTGCATCTGTGGTGCAGAGCATATTTTGTGCAGACATTCACCTGGGTCGTGGAGCATAAGGACTCAACCATCAACATAGTGTAACAAGAGATGCTATTCATTCAACAGTTGACTCATTTCTATTGATCGATGGTGAAAATTCAGTGATGGTTGCACACTGCATCAACAGTTGACTCATTTCTATTGATCGATGGTGAAAATTCAGTGATGGTTGCACACTGCAATCATAACTGATGATGTCATTGGGCTAACACAGGAACATGTAGAGGTTGGGTGATGTGGAGCTCCATGCTCAACAATGGTCTCTGAATGGTGTGCTCAGAAACACTTGTACCTGCAGCAGCACAGCACTCTGTCATTAGTTCTGCCACAGATCGCTGTCTATCCAGGATTACACAGTGGGGGATCCTCTTCCCTCTCTTTTGTGATGAAACATGGTCGTCCAATACCATACGGCCTACTCGTTATTTCACCATCCTTAAACCACTTTTCATAGGTGTTCACAACAGTAGTATGCCATTTGAAAGCTGATGGCTGATGGTAGGCCTACCTGCTGAGAACAACAAATCCCATGTGGTCCGCAAGTCTACAGGTAGAACCCGCTGACCACAGGAAGTTGAATAATGCAAGATGGGAACAAAGAAAATTATAGAAAGGCTGACTTTTCCCAAACTTTTGTCATACACTCAGATTGCCACAGCTTGCAGACATATATTCATTATGATTGTGTGAAGTGAAACTCTGCTGATGGTAAGTTCACACTTCAATTTTATAACATGCAAAATATGGCGTTGTTGAAGTTCTGAGAGTTTGCTGCTACATTTCTTAAAATAACTACAGCACGTGTTGTTCTCGAATTGTTGGATGAGTGCTTTTCAAATGATACATTTCTCTGCGTAACAATTTCTTTGGAGCTGTGCAAAGTGATGTACTTTTCCAGCCCTAGTAGCGCAACAATATGCCCTTTGTCAAAACCACTTTTGTCAGTGGATTTCTGCATTTTTGCTGTAATGTCTACCCATTCATCTCTCTTGGGCTTACATTCTTTCCTTAGTGCGTCACACTCCCACAACACCACCACGACACATTCAACCAAGTGGTGGGCAGTGGTCACAATATTTTGGCTCATCAGTGTAGTTTTCATATATCGATACCATTTCAACATGTGAAAAGGAGAAAAGCCAAGTGCAAACAATGTGTCACATATGTTTAAATTATTGCACCACTTTTTCAGTACCAACATGTCTTTTTCCTATGGTCTGCACACTTGCATTAGAAACAGGCACAGACTCAACCATCAGAAACAAACTGAAATGCAACCAAATTTATTTATTTATTTATTTTACAGTCACATAGTAAAAATAGTTAGAAGTAATTTAGTTCATGTCATATGATAATATATGGTTCGTATTTATTTTTTTATATTACTTTCCTTGGGCGTCTGATTTAATATTTTTTTAATATAATTTAGTTGGTGAGCAGTAAAATTTTTTTAACTGGTTTTCTTTGTATCATTGCTTAGTACATCACTTTGCACAGCTTCAAAGAAATTGTTACACAGAGAAATGTATCATTTGAAAAGCACTCATCCAACAATTCGAGAACAACACATGTGCTGTAGTTATTTTAAGAAATGTAGCAGCAAACTCTCAGAACTTCAACAACGCCATATTTTGCATGTTATAAAATTGAAGTGTGAACTTACCATCAGCAGAGTTTCACTTCACACAATCATAATGAATATATGTCTGCAAGCTGTGGCAATCTGAGTGTATGACAAAAGTTTGGGAAAAGTCAGCCTTTCTATAATTTTCTTTGTTCCCATCTTGCATTATTCAACTTCCTGTGGTCAGCGGGTTCTACCTGTGGACTTGCGGACCACATGGGATTTGTTGTTCTCAGCAGGTAGGCCTACCATCAGCCATCAGCTTTCAAATGGGCATCATTCCCTAATGATGAATACAGAAGCGTCCTATTTTAAATGTAGCTTGTACTCCCATAGTATTCTCTGCCTTCGAGGCTAACAGATTTCATGTATGTTTAATTCTCCTAAGGTTGACTCAAAACTTTGAACAGAAATACTTTGAGTAAATTGCTGTTTGGGAATGGGGCAGTTTAATGACCCCCATGACACTCCCCCTCCCCGAATCCATGCCTGGTGGCATGACAACACTACAGCAGATGTGACACATTTCCACATTTCTGGCTAATGTGACTAGTGAGTACTATGAAAGTACAATAAAACCCAGCTGCTTACAGGCGTGAATAAATATCAGCAGGGACAGTTGAAGATGTGTGCCCCGACCGGGACTCAAACGCGGGATCTCCTGCTTACATAGTGGGCAGGGGCACTACAAATGTAGTGTGTGGACAGGCAGTTGGGAATGTGGATCCCACGGGGAGCGTGCCAGAGATAAGTCCCTGCAGTCACACTATCCTCTGTGCCTTCAATGGCTCAGACAGGTAGAGCATCTGTCATGTACGCAGGAGACCCTGGGTTCGAGTCCCGGTCAGGGCACACATTTTCAACTGTCCCTGTTGATATTTCAGACATGTCCGAAAGAACAGGTAACATCTTCACATAGTGATTACTATGGTTAAACAAGCATAGTACTGGACTCCTGCAGTGTCAAATGTGCATAGTGTTCACAAATTTTGCAGCCTTGAGGTAGAAAACTCCAATATTTTTGGTATTCTGGACAGAAGTCTTATACAGAACTGATTCAGAACTCTGTGGGAAGTGATTACGAGGTAACTGGTGTTTTCTGCCAAACGCGAGGCTCACTGATGTTCCCTATGGTTCAAGCCCTTTGGTAAGGATCTTTTACAAGAATATCTGATAATAGCAGAGGGTGTAGGTAATAGTTTGGCCAATAAACTTAATTATATGAGAATGACATAAGACACAATGCTGAGAATGAACCTCACACTAGTACAGTACATGAGCTTTGCTTTTTTTTTAAATGAGAGACTGGAGGATTCTCCAATACTGGTAGTAAGTGTTTCACAGAATCTCAAACAGTGACCGTCATAGTGTTGAGAGAGAAATTACTGGAAAGACGCTAGAGAGAAATTTATAAAACAGACGGGGTTGCTGGAAAATTTGGCTCTTTCTCCAACATATTTCTACAGCACTTTGAGTCTTGTTTTCCTGTAAAACAAATAAGAGCAAAATTGAAGAGAAATAATGATAAGGTATCGATAACCTCTGGAATTAATGTGTCTTGTGCTAAGAAGAAAGAGTTTTACATAATTCACAGGCAAAACTGCAGTAAGATTTAAAACTTCCAAAAATAGGGTAAAAACTAAGTGTAACATTATTAATCAAGAAACAAACACATTATTTCTTTGTCCTTTGTTTATTTAATTTTTAATTTCAGTCATCTTTAGAGGATTTATCCCAAATAGTTTCATTATCCTTGCTATTTGTCCACTGCACTCTCCATTCATCTACAATCAAGTGGTGGTTAGTTGTGGTCCAGCCTGTGCACAAACAATGGAAATTAGGAATTGAAAATTTTTCTATACCTGTAGCGAGATAATTGTATTATGCACTTACCTGAAGCATGGAGTGCTTTTAAAAATTGGGCAAATTTTTCACTATGAACTTCATTAAGCTTCTCAATGGCTGCTGCAGTGAACTGATGTAAATCAGGATTAGATGAAGTAAAGAGGTAACCAAGTGGTCTTTTATTCTTTCTGGGAATCATTCCATGAGGAGGCTGTACAGAAGTTAAACAAAGAAAACTTAATGGTGATGTACAAAATCTCACTAAAATGGAAGTAATGAACATCAGTACCATTGTAAACACCTGTTCATAATTTAATGACTACATCTTACACACAGCAGAATTAAATAATACAGAAAATGTCATTGGTGTTGTGACAGTGCAATGTTTGAAGCAAACAACCTACATCAACATCCACACTCTCTAAAAAAAATGTGAAGAGCAAGGTAGACAGCCAACATCTATCTAGACAAGTCTAAAGTTCAGATTTCTCTGCATTTTCATGATGAGACTCTCGCAAGGGACAAACTAACATGTGACCACTCATATGTATATGTTCAGCACTCCCTATTAGTCCTGTTTTGTCTGGAGCCTTGCACAGATGAGCAATATTCTAGGATGTGTAACAGAAGCAATGCCTTCATAGACTGACTGCATTTTCCCATTAGCTCACCAATGAACTGAGGTGTCACTTGCTTTACCTATGACTATGCATATGTGATCATATTATTTCATATCGCCATAAACTGTTACACCCAGGTTAGTTAGTGGATTCCAATTACTGGTATTGTTGTCATTGTGTACTATATTTCTGTATTTTGAGAAATAATATAATATTACATTTTTGAGCATTTAAAGAATTTTCCAATCTCTGCACCACTTTGAAATGTTATCAACATCTGATTGTCTGGCTACCATGAGCTGGTTGATCGCACTGCTCTATGAGTCTAATTCTAAAAAGAATTCATTGAAAAACTAGCAAAGTTTCCAGTTTTGTTTGTGTGTCTGTCAATAAACCTTATTGTGGTACCAAGACAAGACCTCACTGCCTGATACACGGCTTTTGGGAGGTGATGTCATAAAGGTGTATATATAATTAAAGTGAGACAGACAATGACCTCTGCAGAGCAGACGCATACCAGGCTTGAATTATTAGGGAAATCGGCAAAATGCCACAAGTAATAAGGATACTGGGTAAGGGGCACTACATTAGTAGTGCATGGATAATTTGTGAATTTGGATGTGGTAAGAGGCGTGCTAGGATAGTCCATGGAGTTGGCTCAGTGGTCACAGCATCTGTGTAGTAAGTAGAAGACACAGGTTTAAATCCCAGTCTGGCACAAATTTTCAACTTTCTCCACTGATTTCAATCAATGCCGGCTCGCAGCTGATGTCTGTAATACCTTTTGGTCTTAATTCATAATGGCTATTCTTTCAGACATGACTGAAAGAATAGACGCCTTATATATATTAAAACTATTTCTTATTTAACATGCGATGCACTCACTGGCCGTTGACATGTGCTTGAATATGAGGCATGACACTAGTGCCAGCAAACATTTTCTGGTACTACTGCTGGCTATATTTGCCTTCAGTTTGAGCGTAAGTATAATGTGGCATTTATCGACCTTCACTGGGTGATGCACGTACTGCCAATTTTAGGTGATCTTCATTAAGATCAGTGCAGGTATGCGTTAATCAAATAGTTAACTGCTGTCCATATTTGTACTTTACACTGTTCACTTAGATCTATTTTTGCATGGTAGCCCCAGCTGGTCAGGACTGAGAATGAAACAGTTGGTTCAAAACTAAGCATATATATACTGCGACTGTGTCAGATTTGTAATAAATACTTCGTGAAACGAAAATGTTGATTGTCCTACATCAACAAAAAGTTGAAGTTGCAAAAATGTAAAAAGCACCTTTTTAATTTCTTTTAAACATCAATTAGTAAAATTCCTATTTCCATAATTTTTTATAACTCCGATTAAGGTGACAAATCCATAGCAATTATGGACAATATGTAACAGTTGGCAGCCATGCTACAGTATGGAATCAGTCTGAATATTACTCATTCTTCCAGCATAGGTAAATGGAGCAAATCATTTGATTCTTTTTGCATTAGATGTTGTCTATAGTGCACCCTAAGGAACTTATGTAGGTGCCAATTAGATCATGGGCAGTTCCTGAGAAAACCTGCTAAAAGTGTTTTTCACCATTTTTTGTCGTCAGCATATCTAAATAACTAACCACAGTAAGTTGCTCAATTTTTTATGGTATACTCGCTAGGCATTTATCTAGAAGTGTCACCTTCTAGTTCCCAAAAATTTTTATCCATCAGTGAGAAACATCCCAAAACCATGGTTTTCAGCTAGCAAAACTGAGCCATGGATTCAAAAACAATCATGCACAGTAAATAGCTGAAATTTTTATGATATATTCCTAAGATCCCAATCTATAACAACCTTGAAAATTGCATTTCTGAGGAATGAGGACATCTAGTGAATATCTCAAAAACTAAATATGAGTTGTTTGAACTAAAATAACAAAGATGATATTAGTAGTACTGCTAGGCAGACAAAACACGTTCTTAATTTCCCCGGTATTGAAATTTTATTCCCCTAAAAATTTTCCCAAGGTTTCTGTTTCCCCCAAAAATTTCCTAAAAAATATTTTTCTGCAAAATGGTGAAAAAAAAAAGAACGATCTGGAGTCAATGAGCATAGGAACATAATTCCTGGCTTTCTACCACTAAATGCTGGTATGCAGTGCTAGCATTTGTTTTTGCTCTGTCTGTAGAGTTCCTTCACCACATGGAGGGCACAGACAGCAAAATTTATGAATTTGTCACACACTATAAAGCAGAGGAGTGGCTCTGGGATGATCTGAGTCACAGTTACAACAGGATTCGTTATCCGACTTTGGAAAAATTTGTCTTCAGCAAGTTACACCAGTTGCTGCCATACAAAAGGGTGGATGGGAAAAAGCAAATTTACAATGCTTTCTATAAGGCAGAAATGAATGGTTGTATGAGGCAGCAGTCAGTAGTAAACATGGATGTGGCAGTGGGATCACCAATTGTAGTTGCCATGACCACATTCCTTAGAAGTATGAGTGGAACTGAGAGGCTGAAGAAGTTTTCTTTATTGGGAATGGTACTTTGCATTCATTTTAATATCAAAATAAAAATAAATATAAGATCAATTAAAACCTATCTTCATTATTTAGTCTAGGAAAATGTGTGAACTATAGTGTTTCAAGACTTAAATCAGGCTTCTAATTTTTAAAATTTCCTGGAGGTGAAGAGGTGGAGATGAGGGATGACCCACCTCCATATTTGCCATGTGATTACGGAGAAAGCCCCTTACCAAGGTAGGCAGCTATGCTGTAGGATAGTTCCAGTAGCCCTAGGACTACCCAAATCAGTTGAGCCTATATCACAAGAAGAACCTGAGGTATGAGCCCTGGAAAAATCCTGTTTTTTTATGCTGTGCAGGGCATATTGGAACATATTGGTAGCACATGCTGTCATATGTATGCTAATTTTGAGTATTGATTTTTGTTGTATTTTTTGTTGTATTATTTGTTGTATTACTTTGACAACTCCACAATCATTGAGAGATGATCCTTGCATCAAATAAATAAATTAATGAACAACTGATGAGACCACTGTTGGATTGTTCATAGATGATGCTGTTGTCTACAGGAAGGTATTGTTGTAGAAATGAAAAAGACTTGGACAGAATTTCCATTTAGTGTAATGGAGGAAAGCCCTCTTTAAATGTGTAACAAAACACTCATAAAAAAGAAAGTACCTAACAGAAGCAAGTTTCAATATTAGTGATAACTTACAGAGCTCATCAAATTGTTTAAATATTTATAGATAATACTAAAAAGCCATATGAAATATGTGAAATGGGATGGAGACATGAAATTAGTAGTAAAAAGATGAATAGAAGACATGGATTTGTTGGTAGGGTTCTGAGAAAGTGTTATGCATCAGATACTAGAGTGACTAGTTGTAAACACTGCTCAAGCACTTTTAGTCCTTATGAAGCAGACATGAGAGCAGGTACCAAACAAATTCAGAGACTGTGAAAAAATGTAACAGCAATGCTCAAGGACATTAAATGGGAATCTCTGGAACAAAAGTAATGCTGTTCTCAAGAGTCCCTGCCAGGTAAATTTAAAAAGAGGACCAGTATTTGAGAAAGAATTTGCACTAATAAGCTGCCACCATATATATCTATCATGGAGATCGTGATAATATGATAAAGACAGACCAGAGCACTTCCCAATGCAAATAACACAATTTTTTTCTTACTGAATGCACAAATGAAATATAAAAATTATAACATTGGTACAAAGTATCCTCCAGCAGGCACTGTATAGAGGGTTGCAAAGTACTGATTAAAAAAGTAAAATATAAAACTGTGATCTTAAAAAAAAACTGGCGACTGCATTTACAAGCGCACGCGCGCGCACGCGCACACACACACACACACACACACACACACACACACACACACACACACACACGCGCAAGTGGTGTCAGAACACACACATAAAAGAAGGTTATAATTGTGCAGTCTTTTGGAGCCAGTGGCTCCTCCTTCTGGCAGACTGGAAAAGATGCCCAGAACTGCATCTCAAGGAAGACCAAAACAGGATGGGAAGGAAAGACCAAAAGAATCAATCTTTCCTTCTCATCCTATCTGGTAAGTCTTCTTTGACCTGCAGTTCTGTGTGACTTTTTTGAAATCTACAACTTCTTCTAGACCTCTCCAGTCCTTTTCCTTCACCCCTCTTCCTTCCCCTTCAACCCTTCTGCCCGAAGAAGGAGTTACCAGCTCCGAGAGTTCACTAAATTATAACCACCTTTTATGTACCTGTTCTACTGCCACTTGGTGAGAAGATTTTTTATCTCTCCAATTACATTATATTGTCAAAAATTGATGTTTTTGTTGTTATAAATTGTACATGAGTCTTACTGAAATCAGTTGTAACATAACCACATTAAATGCATTAAAAATTAACAACCTATTTGCACTGAATGTTTAGTTACAACTGTCTAATGTTCGTATACAGGAACGTGACAGAGGTCAGAGGGGGGCAGCGGGAAGCAAAGGAAGCAAGCCCGGCCGCCATATAGGCTTACATAAGGAGAGGAGCTATGCAGGGGAAACAAAGGCATACCTATATGCGCAGTACTGGCATTACAAACTGTACATCATGCTTCTATGAATATATATATATATATATATATATATATATATATATATATATATATATATATATATAGAAAGAAAGTGATGAGACTTACCAAACAAAAGCGCTGGCAGGTCGATAGACACACAAACAAACACAAACATACACACAAAATTCTAGCTTTCGCAACAAACGGTTGCTTCGTCAGGAAAGAGGGAAGGAGAGGGAAAGATGAAAGGAAGTGGGTTTTAAGGGAGAGGGTAAGGAGTCATTCCAATCCCGGGAGCGGAAAGACTTACCTTAGGGGGAAAAAAGGACGGGTATACACTCGCGCGCACACACACACATATCCATCCGCATATACACAGACACAAGCAGACATTTGTAAAGGCAAAGAGTTTGGGCAGAGATGTCAGTCGAGGCGGAAGTACAGAGGCAAAGGTGATGTTGAAAGACAGGTGAGGTACGAGCGGCGGCAAATAGAAATTGGAGATTAGCGGAGATTGAGGCCTGGCGGATAGCGAGAAGAGAGGATATGCTGAAGGGCAAGTTCCCACCTCCGGAGTTCTGACAGGTTGGTGTTAGTGGGAAGTATCCAGATAACCCGGACGGTGTAACACTGTGCCAAGATGTGCTGGCCGTGCACCAAGGCATGTTTAGCCACAGGGTGATCCTCATTACCAACAAACACTGTCTGCCTGTGTCCATTCATGCGAATGGACAGTTTGTTGCTGGTCATTCCCACATAGAAGGCTTCACAGTGTAGGCAGGTCAGTTGGTAAATCACGTGGGTGTTTTCACACGTGGCTCTGCCTTTGATCGTGTACACCTTCCGGGTTACAGTACTGGAGTAGGTGGTGGTGGGAGGGTGCATGGGACAGGTTTTACACCGGGGGCGGTTACAAGGGTAGGAGCCAGAGGGTAGGGAAGGTGGTTTGGGGATTTCATAGGGATGCCACTTCCTTATACACAAATATTCCGCATGTCCAGGGCCTCGCTGCGATGGAGCACTTCCTTTCACGCCGATCACCTGCCACCCTACCTAAAACCTCTTTCCTCATCACCTTAGCAAGCTTCATCCTGACCCACAACTTCTTCACTTTTGAAGGCCAGACATACCAACAATTAAAGGGAACAGCCATGGGTACCAGGATGGCCCCCTCGTACGCCAACCTATTCATGGGTCGCTTAGAGGAAGCCTTCTTGGTTACCCAGGCCTGCCAACCCAAAGTTTGGTACAGATTTATTGATGACATTTTCATGATCTGGACTCACAGTGAAGAAGAACTCCAGAATTTCCTCTCCAACCTCAACTCCTTTGGTTCCATCAGATTCACCTGGTCCTACTCTAAATCCCATGCCACTTTCCTTGACGTTGATCTCCACCTGTCCAATGGCCAGCTTCACACGTCCGTCCACATCAAACCCACCAACAAGCAACAGTACCTCCATTATGACAGCTGCCACCCATTCCACATCAAACGGTCCCTTCCCTACAGCCTAGGTCTTCGTGGCAAACGAATCTGCTCCAGTCCGGAATCCTTGAACCATTACACCAACAACCTGAAAACAGCTTTCGCATCCCGTAACTACCCTCCCGACCTGGTACAGAAGCAAATAACCAGAGCCACTTCCTCATCTCCTCAAACCCGGAACCTTCCACAGAAGAACCCCAAAAGTGCCCCACTTGTGACAGGATACTTTCCGGGACTGGATCAGATTCTGAATGTGGCTCTCCAGCAGGGATACGACTTCCTCAAATCCTGCCCTGAAATGAGATCCATCCTTCATGAAATCCTCCCCACTCCACCTAGAGTGTCTTTCCGCCGTCCACCTAACCTTCGTAACCTCTTAGTTCATCCCTATGAAATCCCCAAACCACCTTCCCTACCCTCTGGCTCCTACCCTTGTAACCGCCCCCGGTGTAAAACCTGTCCCATGCACCCTCCCACCACCACCTACTCCAGTACTGTAACCCGGAAGGTGTACACGATCAAAGGCAGAGCCACGTGTGAAAGCACCCACGTGATTTACCAACTGACCTGCCTACACTGTGAAGCCTTCTATGTGGGAATGACCAGCAACAAACTGTCCATTCGCATGAATGGACACAGGCAGACAGTGTTTGTTGGTAATGAGGATCACCCTGTGGCTAAACATGCCTTGGTGCACGGCCAGCACATCTTGGCACAGTGTTACACCGTCCGGGTTATCTGGATACTTCCCACTAACACCAACCTGTCAGAACTCCGGAGGTGGGAACTTGCCCTTCAGCATATCCTCTCTTCTCGCTATCCGCCAGGCCTCAATCTCCGCTAATCTCCAATTTCTATTTGCCGCCGCTCGTACCTCACCTGTCTTTCAACATCACCTTTGCCTCTGTACTTCCGCCTCGACTGACATCTCTGCCCAAACTCTTTGCCTTTACAAATGTCTGCTTGTGTCTGTGTATATGCGGATGGATATGTGTGTGTGTGCGCGCGAGTGTATACCCGTCCTTTTTTCCCCCTAAGGTAAGTCTTTCCGCTCCCGGGATTGGAATGACTCCTTACCCTCTCCCTTAAAACCCACTTCCTTTCATCTTTCCCTCTCCTTCCCTCTTTCCTGACGAAGCAACCGTTTGTTGCGAAAGCTAGAATTTTGTGTGTATGTTTGTGTTTGTTTGTGTGTCTATCGACCTGCCAGCGCTTTTGTTTGGTAAGTCTCATCACTTTCTTTCTTTTTAGATATATTTTTCCCACGTGGAATGTTTCCCTCTATTAATTTATATCATTAATTTGAACCCTATATATATATATATATATATATATATATATATATATATATATATATATATATCGGCGGGATAAAATTGTATAGTGGATTACGGTAAAAAGCAGAAGGTGAATACAAAGGGAAACTACTGGCAAAAACAGAAGGAGGAAATAAGACGACAGAAATGACTTCGAAATGTAACAGTGACAATAACAAACGTCATTGTTGGGTTCAAATTAATGATATGAATATAACAGAGGGAAACATTCCACGTGGAAAAAATATATCTAAAAAGAAAGATGATGAGACTTACCAAACAAAAGCGCTGGCAGGTCGATAGACACACAAACAAACACAAATATACACACAAAATTCAAGCTTTCGCAACAAACTGTTGCCTCATCAGGAAAGAGGGAAGGAGAGGGAAAGACGAAAGGATGTATATATATATATATATATATTAATTTATATCATTAATTTGTACCCAATATATATATATATATATATATATATATATATATATATATATATATATATATATATATATATATATATATATATAACAGAGGGAAACATTCCACGTGGAAAAAATATATCTAAAAACAGAGATGATGTGACTTACCAAATGAAAGCGCTGGCACGTCGATAGACACACAAACAAACACAAACATACACACAAAATTCAAGCTTTCGCAACAAACTGTTGCCTCATCAGGAAAGAGGGAAGGAGAGGGAAAGACGAAAGGATGTGGGTTTTAAGGGAGAGGGTAAGGAGTCATTCCAATCCTGGGAGCGGAAAGACTTACCTTAGGGGGAAAAAAGGACAGGTATACACTCGCACACACACACATATCCATCCACACATTACAGACACAAGCAGACATATTTAAAGTTTTCAAATAACTTTAGAAAACTTTAAATATGTCTGCTTGTGTCTGTAATGTGTGGATGGATATGTGTGTGTGTGCGAGTGTATACCCGTCCTTTTTTCCCCCTAAGGTAAGTCTTTCCGCTCCCGGGATTGGAATGACTCCTTATCCTCTCCCTTAAAACCCACATCCTTTTGTCTTTCCCTCTCCTTCCCTCTTTCCTGATGAGGCAACAGTTTGTTGCGAAAGCTTGAATTTTGTGTGTATGTTTGTGTTTGTTTGTGTGTTTATCGACGTGCCAGCGCTTTCGTTTGGTAAGTCACATCATCTTTGTTTTTAGATATATTTTTCCCACGTGGAATGATTCCCCTATTAACACACATATATATATATATTGGTTTAAATGTTGTTCATAAACAAAACTGAAATTCTCTTACGTATTAACATGGTTAATAAAAATCCTAACTGCAGCAATTAAGTACACTTATTGCAAGGAAACGAAATAGTATTTAATAGAAATAAAATTTGCTACACAATAAACGGCAGACTGTTTTTCATATTTACTGAAGATGTCATACTTCTGTAAAAATATTTCGAACCACAAGGTCATTTGGTTTCACTGTCCTGATGTTCTGTTTCTGCGTCTGATTCTTCTTCACTTACATCTGATAAGGTTGCATTAATGATACTTTCATCAACAGTGGGACTATTGTGCAACACGAATGTGATTTGAAGCTCAAGTAGTGAATTAAAATTTGTGCCACAGCTGGGACTTGAACTGGATCTCCTTGCTTACTAGGCAGGTATGATGGCCGTTATATCACTGTAGCGGTATAGTTAACACAGCTGCATGAACTACCCTAGTCCAATGCCTTCCTTAATACACACTTCAATGCACGTCCCCAGATTATTTTCCTCTTCTTAAATCTTCACTATTTCCAAGGCTCTCCAGTATTGAAAAACACAATGAAGATGTGATTTGAAGTTTGTGTTAGGGAGGGCATTGGTCTAGGTTAGTCCATGCAGCTGTGTTAATTATACTGCTACAGTGGTGTACTGGCTAGCACATCCGCCTAGTAAGCAAGGAGACCCAGGTTCAAGTCCAGGCCATGGCAGAAACTGTACTTCATTTCTCCAGCTTCTATCTTTATCGTAGACAAAGTTGAGACTCATATGTCTCAAGGAAAATTTAATTATAACATGAATGTGTTTTGAAATAATACAATAACCAGTGATGTTTCCATACAAAACAATACAGCAGTAATGAAAGATACAATATAAAGTACTCATATTTCGGATGAAACAGAGGGCACCTTCAAAGCAATCTCAAACTAAATATCTGAAATGAAAAGTCCTCTTATCTTCTCAGGTGTTTTTGGCAATTCACCAGGACTATTTTTGAAAACTTCATGATCCGCCTAATGCTACGCATGATTTTTCCTGTGTATGCAGCAGTGCTTACAGAGGAATTGTTGAATGCAGTAATTCTTTCTGCTCCCATTTCATTTTGCAGCACACAACCATACACAATATAGTTTTGAAATCAAACAATGGAAAATCCAGATGGAATGTAACAATACCAGAAAAGGAAAGTTGCTACTCACCATATAGCGGAGATGCTGAGCTGTGATAGGCACAATAAAAAACTGAATACGCTCTCTGTGTCAGTTCCCGTATTTTTGCATGTTATCTCCCGCACTTTTCCAGTGCCACACGATCTTACATCTCTAACTACGAACCCCTCCCCACCCCCCACACTTTCTCTGTTCTATCCCTGTTCACTATCACTAAATACACCTCATCCAGTCAC
Source organism: Schistocerca nitens (assembly GCF_023898315.1). NCBI lineage: Eukaryota > Metazoa > Arthropoda > Insecta > Orthoptera > Acrididae > Schistocerca > Schistocerca nitens. Next base: position 1,171,720,185 of record NC_064614.1, on the reverse strand, counting down.
ATCTGCTGTCCCCCTTCTCTACGCTTATCTGCCCTCAAACCTGCTACCTACAGTAATATACATATATTTATTAATGATTAGTTAGTTATTCTCTACTTTGACCTTTGTGACTTCTCGCCAATTTTAGTGAGTTTTTGCCTTCCACTATCATTGTCTTCCTCAGCTTGCATCCCTTTTTTCCCCCCTGTGCATCCATTTCACCCTTTTCGTACTTTTCACATGTATTTGGGTGTATTTTTGTTGTAATTTTTAGATGTAATTCTACTTTCTTATGTAATTTTTCGCATTTTTGCACCACCATGGATCCTTGCTCCTTCCATCTGCATCAATACAGAAAAGTTTCCTTATCCCTAGCCAGACCCCAGTCCCACATGCTGTTCCTGCGTTGTTGCTTGGCTCATGAAATCCTCCCTAATGGCCTTACCATCAAATTACCCATCTCTGGTTGCCACCCCTCCTTCCACAATGACCTCCACCTTTTCAGATTCCACCAATCCTTAGCCCTCACCAACACAGTCCTGCAAAACCATATCAACCAAGCCCAATCCTCCTTGCAGTACCTTCTCTCCATCCGCAAAATTCTCCTGCTATGTAATCCCAAATTCCTGGAACCCATAACATACATTGAAACTCTCGTCCTGCAGGAACTTGAGCAACATGCTCAACACCACCTCAAAAAGCTCTCCATCCCGCTCACTTCCTACTCCCACCTCGGAGTACCACTGTCCACTTCTAAAACAACCTCCAAACCTCCCCCACGCCCCCTCATAGCTGACAAAGCCTGTCTCGCAGACCTACTACATTTACCCAACCCTTCAAACTCCCTCCCACCACCACACAGAACCCAAAACCTAAACAGACCTGCAACACAGTCACAAACCTTTCCTCCAGAAGCCTTAGTCCCGCCGAAATATCAGTCCTTTCCAAAGGCCTCACCTTTTGTCCCACTCCCAAATTCAACCATGCAGGACTAGTTAAAGACCTCCTCTCCTTCTCCCGGTCCCTACAGTGGAAACACTTTTTTGCCACCAACCCGACCAATCAGACTCAACCAAAGACCAATATTGAACCTTGCCTAACTCAGTTCACTCCTCCATCCAACAGTGATCCACCCCCACTGCCTCCAAACCACCCCCTGTTAACTTTCCAGAATTTCTTATCCTCGAACCTTGCCTCACCATCATTCCCCTAATCCCTCAACATGCATACTAATCTTACATCCACAGAAAGAACCACAGTCCACCATCTAAAAACTGATCCCGATCTTATAATCCTACCTGCAGACAAAGGCTCCACCATCGTCATTTTGAACTGCAAGGATTAGGTCGCAGAAGGACTCTGTCAGCTGTCAGATACTTCCACCTACAAACCATGCCACAGTGATCCCATTCCAGCAATCCAGCAGGATCTCCAGTCATTACTAAAATCCTTACGCACATCCCAGAACCTCTCCCCAGAGTCCATCTCTCTACTTACCCCTACCACTCTCTGCACTCCCACCTCCTACATGCTTCCTAAAGTCCATAAACCCAACCACCCAGGACACACCATTGTGGCCAGTTACTGTGGCCCCAATGAGAGAATCTCTGCTCTCGTAGACCAACACTTTCAACCTATTACCCGGAACCTATCCTCCTATATAAAAGATACCAACCATTTCCTCGACCGACTCTCCACAGCTGGTTGGTTTGTTGGTTTTTTGGGGAAGGAGACCAGACAGCGTGGTCATCGGTCTCATCGGATTAGGGAAGGAAGTCGGCCGAGCCCTTTCAGAGGAACCATCTCAGCATTTGCCTGGAACGATTTAGGGAAATCACGGAAAACCTAAATCAGGATGGCCGGACGCGGGATTGAACCGTCGTCCTCCCGAATGCGAGTCCAGTGTCTAACTACAGCGCCACATCGTTCGGTTCTCCACAGCTCCTTTCCCTTTATCACATGGTGCACTGCTCATCACTACTGATGCCACCTCCGTGTGCTCTATCATTCCTAATGCCCATGGCCTTACTGCTATTGAACATTACCTTTCCAGACACCCTATGGATTCCAAACCAACAAACTCCTTCCTGGTCTCCATGACTAACTATATCCTCACCCACAATTACTTCTCCTTTGAAGGCATTACCTACAAACAAATCTGTGGTACGGCTATGGGCACCCACATGGCACCATCCTATGCTAACCTATTCATGGGCCATCTAGAGGAATCCTTCCTAAAAACCCAGAATCCTAAAACCCTCACCTGGTTCAGATTCATTGATGACATCTTTGCTATCTGGATTGAAGGTGAGGACACCTTATTCACATTCCTCCAGAATCTCAACAACTTCTCCCCAATTTGCTTCACCTGGTCCTACTCAACCCAACAAGCCACCTTCCTAGATGTTGACCTCCACCTCAGAGATGGCAACATCAGTACCTCCCTTCATATCAAACCTACTAAACACCAGCAATACCTCAACTTCGACAGCTGCCACCCATTCCATACCAAGAAGTCCCTTCCATACAGCCTAGGCACCGCTTGGATTTTTGGTTTTAGTTAAGAAATTGTGTGAAGTTTTGGTGGTATTGGTATTAGCTGTGGTTTAGTAGTATTAATAAAAGTGGTTTCATTCTTAGAAGAGAGACAATTTCGAGACCACTATTGTTAGTTCTTTAATAGTTTTGTGGTTGTAACTGAACTTAGGTAACATGACAGTTAGTTTTTTCAGTAACCGTTAAAATTTTCCCATAAGTGAGAAGCGTGGGCTTTGTCATAGGTTTGTGAGTAGTGGGTCGCAGTGTGGGATTTGTGCTCAAAGTATTTTCATTGGGGAGTGGCGGGGGGGGGGGGGGGGGGGATACAATGGGAAGCCAGTGGGCATTCCAATGAGATCCTCTACTGGGAATGCAGAATCTGTAGCAGAAATAAGTCGAAAGAGGAGCAGGAGCGGTAAGATCTGTGCCCTTCAGGTGCAGTTACAAGACACAAAGGAGGAACAAGATAGGTTAAGGAGGGTGAAGAGTGCTGGGGAGTGGGAACTGGCAGTTGGTAAGAAGGCAGCTAGGAGGAGGTGATATTCAGACAGTTGTATTTTGCATATATGCAATAGATTTGATCAACTGTCAGAGTCGAGTGGAGAAGAGTCTCTTGTAGATGTAGGCATAGTAAAAAAGGAACAGTCCTCAACAGTTAGGAACCGTACGTCAGTTGCAAATTCTAACAGAAAGAAGAAGGTTCAGCTGCTAGGTATTTCACATGGCAGAGGCATGGACCAGCAGTTGCAGGAATTGTTGGGGAATGAGTACTAGGTCACCAGCATTGTGAAGCCTAGTGCAGGGTTAGCTCAGGTGACTGTTAACATAGGGGAGTTATGCAGGAATTTACCGTATTTACTCGAATCTAAGCCGCACTTTTTTCCGGTTTTTGTAATCCAAAAAACCGCCTGCGGCTTAGAATCAAGTGCAAAGTAAGAATCGAGTGCAAAGTAAGTGGAAGTTCTGAAAAATGTTGGTAGGTGCCGCCACAACTAACTTCTGTCGTCGAATATATGTAGCGCTACGCAGGCATGCCTCGCAGGCACAAAGACAAATACTGGCACCAAAACCTCTGCGTCAGTAAATAAATAAAAAAAATGTGGAAGACGAGCTTTTTTTTCTCCGCCCAGAGTTTCGACCACTGCATTTTCATACATTATCCAACGAAGTAAATACAAATTCCGTATTGTTCCTCTTCGAACGTAGAAGCATTTCAATGTACTACGAAAATCCGACTGGCAAGACTGTTTGGGATATTTGTCAATATGGCCAACTCTGCTTTCTGAATTTTTTCCTAACTGTGAGAAGAAATGGTTGCTAATAGGAACTTTTATGAATTGTGAATCACATGCAGTATTCTCTTCACCATAAGAATAATACGAATATAAACATTTTGCCATGTATCCTTTCGTGTTTGCTGCTATCTCATTTAAATCCTGTCCGCCTAATAAACTACGAAACTTGACAACAGCAGACGCGGAAGAATAAACATACCATGTCATGTTTATATTCGTATTATTCTTAGGCCTAATAGTGATAGTCAGAAATGAAGCACGGCAATTGACTAGATTTTTAAATCTAAGATGCCTTTAATTTCTGTGCATAATGTAATGTACTAAAGAGGCGTCTGCAAAGATTTTCAAACGGAAAAAATTTTCGCTAAATTCTCGTTCAGAACATCTTCTATCATACGCAGTCTATTATTTGGTTCTTGTTGATCATTATCAAAGAAAGCAGCAGTGTAAGTAGCAACGAATAGCAGTATCCTGCCATTGTTTCGCTAATGAGACTATTCCTCTCTTTGTTTTTTTTAATTGTAAGCGGCGGTAGCGTGCACAAAACAAAAGCAAGCCATGCCGCGAGCGGCGACAGGCTGTAAACCCTCATTTTCAGAATGCGACAAACAATGCATGACACAGTACTGTAATGCATTTTCAGCTTTGAGTGATGGAAACACCTATAACAAAGAGAACTGCACTTGTCAGATCAAAGAAAAATAAGCAATCAATTCAAACCAGACGAAGCACGTGAAAAAGGAAGGGTACCCGTGTAAATACGGACGGAGCGCCTGACGCATAACAACGGCTACCTGGTAAAGTTTAACTGCTAAGCTTACGACTCGAACCAAACTACTACCGCTGTATCGTCATTCATTCAACCTAAATTGTGTCTCATATTACAATGGACCAACTTTGTTTCGATTTGGAAGTGCGGCCTAAAACTTTTCTCTCCCCTTGAATTTCGAGTCTCAGATTTCAGGTGTGGCTTAGATTTGGGAAAATTTTTTTTCCTCGATTTAGAGTCTCATTTTTCAGATGCGGCTTAGATTCGAGTGCGGCTTAAATTCGAGTAAATACGGTAATGAAATAGTATCAGGTAGTGATTGTGGGTGGAGCAGGGAATAGTATTGATAGGGGTGGGGAATATGATTTAGACGGGGCCTGGTAAAGATAGCTAGTCAAACTGGTGGCACTAATGTACACATCATGCAAGTATTTCAGTATCATGATTGGCCTTAGCTTAATGCTGCTGTTGGGCGTGTTAACATGGGGCCACAGAAGGCACTGATGGTGGAAGGCATGGATCACATTGCAATACTGCCAACTGAGTCTATCAATAGATCAGGTTTCACTAGGCATGGCCTGAACCTCAATAGGTATGGGAAATGGGAGGCCGGCAACGCTTACAGGTGACACTGTGGTGGGTGGTGGTGGGATCACTCACGGAAAAATTCCTGTAGTAGTTGGTGTTAGAGCTGCACCTTTTTAGACTGAAGTCAACTGATAGGTGTCCCTGCTTAAAGGAAGTCCCCCTAACAAAGGAAGCACCTTCAGAGGAAGTCAGGTATCCAAGCAGAGAAGGAATTAGCATATTACACCAAAATATAAGAGGTATTAGAGATAAAGTTAGTGAACTGCTTGTAGATGTTGACTCTGACATCACTGGTATATCAAAGCATGACTTAAATAATTTGACAATTCAGAGGCTTCCTTCACAGATTAGCTGGCTGCTTTTCAAGGAGTTCTTTGCATGTGGTGACATCAATATTAATTTTTTATGTGATTGTGCAAGAAAAACGATGTTGGAAGATCTCCTAAACTAATATGATCTGAGGTAGACTGTGTTTTTTCCAATCAGGGCGCAGGGGAACAGTAGCCAGCCACAGAGAGTACTTTTGTACATTGTTCGTAACTAGATGTGCATTAGGGTAGTAAAAGGGTGAATATTCTTTCAGACTATGATGCACAAATTTTAACACTAAAAGGTTTCTGTACGCAAACAAATGTTACATATAATTACAAACTATGTGGAAAAGCTAATCCAGCGGCAATAGAGAGTTTTTGAAAACTCATTAAGGAACAAGGGTGGTAGGATGTTTATAGTGCCGATAACATAGACGACAAATATAATGCTTTTCTTAACACATTTCTCATGCTCTTTGAAAATTGCTTTTCATTAGCACTTTCTAAACAGGGTACCAGCAGAAAAATGCAACCTGTGTGGCTGACTAGTGGGATAAGGATATCATGTAGAACAAAGTGGGAATTATATCAAAATGTTAGAGGTAGTCACAATCAAGCTGCAGTAGACCACTGCAAACTGTATTGTAAGGTGCCAAAAATGTTATTAAAAAAGCAAAGAGTGCGTGGTACGCAAATAGAATAGCTAATTCACATGATAAAATTAAAACCATTTGGTCAGCAGCACAAGGTTGGCGATATAATGTCAGTTCGTGGTAAAAATATTTCTGTTAGTGATAAATCAGTATTTAACAATCATTTTCTGAGCATTGATGGTAGTTTCTACAGGGGATCATACAACTCTTTGGGAAAATGTCTTTCTGAGATTGATATCTGAAATACTTCTCTGTGATACTGACAAGGGGGAGATTGACTCAATAATTAAATGACTGAAGACTAAGGACTCTCATAGATATGATGGACTGCCTAGCGCATGTTAGCCCTCTACTTAGCCATATTTGTTATTTTTCCTTTAAGAATGGTCAGTTTCTTGAATGATTGAAGTACTCAGTAGCAAAGCCACTTTATAAAAAGGGAGAAAGGTACAATGTAGACAATTTTAGACCTATTTCTGTGCCACCAGAGTTTGCTAAAGTTATTGAAAAGGCTGTGCATGTAAGGCTAATTGATCATTTTACATCACACAGTTAGCTATAAAATGCGCAGTTTGGCTTTAGAAGTGGTTTAACAACTGAAAATGCTACATTCTCTTTTCTCTGTGAGGTACTGGATGGATTAAACAAAAAGTTTCAAATACTAGGTATATTTTTTATTTAACTACAGTGTTTGATTGTGTTGATCACAAAATATTGATTCTGAAGTTAAACCATTACGGAATATGGGGAGTAGCTCACAACTGGTTCATCTCTTACTTTCACAATGGACAGCAAATGATCTTTATTCACAGTGTTGAGAATGGTTGTGATGTGGGGTTTGAGTGGGACACAGTCAAATGGGGGGTGCCCCAGGGATCAGTGCTGGGGCCACTCCTGTTCTTTATTTATACGATGATATGCCATCTAGTATTACAGGGAATTCTAAAATACTTGTCTGCTGATGACACTAGCTTGGTGGTAAAGAATGTTGTCTGAAACATGGGCTCTGCTTCAAACAGTGCAGTTCATGACACAAGTTCAAGTCTTGTAGAAAATAAGCTAATGCTAGATCACAGTAAGACTCAATTTTTACATTTTCTAACACACAATTGAACAAAGCCCGATGTTTTAATTTCACAGAATGGGAACAGTTCAAATTTCTGGGTGTTCAGATAGATAGTAAACTGTTGTAGAAAGCCCATGTTCAAGATCTTGTTCAAAGACGTAATGCGGCCATTTTCACTATTTGAATGATATCTGGAGTTAGTGATAGTTCAATGTGAAAAATAGTCTACTCTGCTTATTTTCATTCGCTTAGGTCATATGGTATTGTATTTTGTGGTAACTTTCCATTCTCAAAGTATATTTTTGCCTCAGAAACGGGCAGTTCGGGAAATATTGGTGTAAATTCACAAACCTCTTGTGCCCCCTTTTCACTAGTCTGGGTATTCCGACATTGGCCTCTTGATATATATACTTTACTGTTGTTTCTTTTTAACAATATCAGCTTATCCCAAAGAATTAGCAGCTTTCATTCAGTTAATACTATGCAGAAACCGAATCTGCATTTGGACTTCACTTACTCGGCTCTTGTGTAGAAAGATGTGCAGTATACTGCTGCATCCATTTTCAATAAGCTACCACAAGAATTCAAAAATCTTAGCAGTAATCCACATGCTTTCAAATCAAAACTGAATAGTTTCCTCATGGGTCATGCCTTCTATACTGTCACGAAGATCCTTGAAAAATTAAGCAGATTCCAATGTTATACTGTTGCTTATGTTTACATAAACTTATAGCTTGTCTTTTTTTGGGTTCATAAACATTTTATTTTATCTGTTATTACTTTTATGTTGTAATTTCATGCATTGACATGTTCCATGACCTTGGATATTTGCTCCTCAATTTGGTCCTACACAACTAGACAGGTAAAATAAAAATAAAATAACTACACAGTCTGCCACATATGTAGGGGGAAAAAAATGCATGCCACCTGAAGCCTTCAAACATCTGCTGACTTCAATTCAGGATTAGGGAGCCATCTGCCAACTAAGAGTTAACACACTGTACATTAAACTTCTTACCATTACTAATATGATTGTCTACTCAACATAAAACGTATTCCAAACTTAAAACCGTCTTGTGTACATAATGAGAATTTTCTTAACTATGCAAAATGTCAAAAAAATTAAGTGTCCTATTGAGTTTTATGAATGACCTCATATTTGATTTTGACAATAGAGCTTTGTAGCAACAGAAGCAGCAGCAAGACTAGTGTGTTAGATAATCACTATGCCAAGCACTGTTTTTAAATACATACAAACAGAATGTGCTGAATTTGTTTAACACAGCACAGGTTCTGATGTAACAGCAATGTGTTGAAACACAAAAAAGTCTGAGCACTGTTAAAACTATAAACACAGCAACAACAGTAAATTTAGCAAAAATTAAAATAAACTTACCACATTATCATAATTAACATCAATCATACATGTTAGCAAATTTGCATGAAAAAATGCCTCTATTACATCACATGGTTTTTCTTTTGGCTTGAAGACAACACTGACTGTTCTGGAGTCTAAATCTGGAATTAACATATACTTTTTACCATGGAAAAGATCTTGCAGCAACTTTATTTTCTCATAAGTCACTATCTTTCTAGCTACCAAAGTGCTTAAGGATGCACCAAGAATTATCTTGAATCCACAGATGTACTGTTCTGAAACAACAAACAAAATTAGCATTAAATGAAAGTAGTAATGTACACTGAGGTGACAGAAGTTAACAGGAAGTATCCTATAGGTTTTTAATGAGTGAGTTTGTAACAAAATGTGTGAGACAAATGGCCATATCTTTTGATTGCACTGACTTACAAGTTTAACTTTTTTACACCACCAACAGACCACAGACCTTAGTATGTGAAATAAATTTCATCATGATACATATGCCTGTTCCTGAGAAGCTGTGTTTGTAACAGTTGGACAGGCAAGAAAGTGATCCTGTAAGGGTTCCTTTTTTACCAACTGAGGTACAGAAACCTAAAGAGGAAACAAAGTTTTTTTATGTGGAGAGAAATATAACAACTAAGGGAAAATAAAGCTGAATTTAAAATTTTAATCTAGTATTTGTAACTAAAACTTAATTTAACAGAGTGGAAAAAGGAAACTGAGTCTGGTCATTTATTACTATGCTGATATTCTGCGTCATATGCTTGTTGACTCCCAGTAGGGCCATCTTTCTGCTTTTCTTCAAAGAATGTAAAATTTTACATTCTACATTATATGTGTGGTTTTCAGTTAAAAGATGATTGGCACAGCCTGACTCTTTCTTTCCTAATCCATCTTCTCTTGTGTTAAGATAACCCAACTGCCACAGCTCTACCTGACTCACCAACATATATTTTTCCATGGTGCTTGCATGTGATTTTATACACACCCCTCTGTGCCACTGGTTGTAGCGGGTTTGTATTATTGAATGAAAATTTTGGTATGCTATCAGTACTATAAAGTGCATGCCTGTTATTGTGAGATTTTAACTTTTTTTCTGTGGTTATCTAACTTTTTAGCAATATATGGACTTATGTACCAGTCTTCTTACTACCGACTGAAAATGTATTGCACTGGTGTAAAATTACACTTTTTCTTTTTTCATAGGATGCTATCAATCAGGGCAGAGCTGCAGCTTACAAAAGAAAGATTCTACCTTTGCTGACCATCTTTTAACTGAAGACCACTCATATAATGTAGAAAGCGAAGTTTTACATTCACTTAAGAAAGCAAGCAAGCTGACCTTTCCATAAATCAACAAATATATGATGCAGAATGCCAGCTTAGTATTAAATGACAAAACTCAATTTCCTTTTTTTCCTCCATTACAATTACGTTTTAGTTATACATATTGTATTAAAATTGAATATTCAACTTCATTTTTCATTATTTTTTAAATCTATCCGAACATAAAAAGCTTCAATAAAAAGTTTTTGATGGTGCTGAGCTACACTCATACAGTATTTTTTGAAATAATACACTGCCATTTGACTGTACATTACTGTCTTTTTCTTCTGTACAATCTATATTACAGCTGTACACCATTACCGAGTACAATGTTCTTAGACTGTTAACATCATATTGTTATGTACTGTGCAGGATGAAAAAAACACAGTTCAACACATGTGGTTAACATTGATATAAATGGTACAAATTAATGTCTTGCAACACATTGTTGTACAAACACATCATATCTGGTCAAGTCAGCCACAGTAGGTAAACAAAAGTGTCAGCTTTCCTTTTTTAGTTAATGTAACTATTTCTGTGTAACAAAAAACAATGTAATACTTCCCTACATAAACACTCTACATGTCATCATTTTTTCCACCTTTTGTATCTTCTGTACAAACAATATCTGTGTAAGCTGAAAATCATTTTACCTGTGTTTGCAACACTCACCTGTGTTAAAAATTCAAAAATACCACAATCATTAAAGCTAGCGAGTTTGACAGGGACTGCTATACACGACAAGGATTCCACCTCAACAACCAAGGAAGAAGATTAATCTCGAAACTGATTACCAAAACTGTGAGTAAATAAATGGCCACCTTTACAGTAATACCGCTGGACCAGGGAAACCTGTAAAGCCTGCTGGTCTGTCTGGCAAAATATTAACAGATATGCTCCAGCAGGATCAAAATAACCTTCAAACCGTTCACTCTGAGTCCAGGAAACTAGATGTATCCAAACGTTGTCAAAATGGGGCCTGGCTACCAGCAATAGAATTACAAACAACTCAAGATATCAGCTGTATAGAAGTGCCCTTAAGAAGACAATCTGAACCCTCATCTTTACTGCCCAGGGTTAGCAAAAATAGTCTTCTGTTCTTACATATTAATATACAGTCTTTAAGAAAGAAGTTGGAAGAATTGCAGTACTGGTTAGAAACTTCCAACTGTGGTATACTTAGTGTAAATGAGCACTGTCTATATTCATCAGAAATTGACCTCAATATTCAATTTGGTTACTCCTTAGCTAGTAGTTACTGCAGATCAACAATTGGACATGGGGGTGTTGCAATATATATTAAGAATGGACTAAATCTACAATACTTTACTATTGATGTCACAGACCTGTGTATAGACACCATCTTTGAGGCTGCAGTTGTACAACAACAACAACAACAACAACAATTATTATTGTTGCATCTGAATATCGCACACCATCTTATAGTGAATATGAATTTATGGTAAATTTTAAAAAACTGTTAGTCTTACTAACTAAGCCTAAATATAAATACCAAAGAATCTTAATTTTTGGTGATATTAATATGGATATCAGGGTACAGAGTCATATCATATTGGAATTCTTGGATAGCCTAAGAGCTTTTGATTGCTATTGTCTAAATGATAAGCCTACAAGATATAATGCATGCTTAGACAACATAATAAGTAATATCCATGAAAATAATGTTGAAATTGGAGTAGTCAAGTTAGGCCTAGCTGATCATGATGGCCTATGGATTACAGTTCCAGTCAGCATTCCAGATGAACAACACAAAACTGTTAGACCTATGAATGAATGCAACATAAGAGAGTTTAGAACTAGATTAAGGTCAGTTAACTGGAATGACATCTTATACAAAGATATGTATGTGAATAGCACAAGTAAATTACTTATAGAGGAAATTGCAAGAATATTTGATGAGTGTTGTCCCAGATTAGTAAAAGGACAGAATAATAACCAAGCTCATAAACCACAGAGACTAAATAATTGGTTTACACCATACCTCAACAGCATCAGGATTATGCTTCTTATGTTTAAGGATAGATCTCATAACAGCAACGAGTACAAAGAGATGTAAATTAGAATAAGAAAAATTTATAGATCTGAAAGAAGTTTGGCAAAACGTAAGGCAAATGATAACTATATTCTTAAATCCAGAAACAGCTGTAAAGCTGCCTGGGAAGTAATTAAAAGTGAAATAAATAGACCAACAACTCAACTAGCTATACCCATAGCCCCAGATATCTTAAATTCACACTTTGTTAACTTCAGTTTACAACAAGATTTGTCTCCCCTCAACACCATGCTTGATGCTAAAACTCTTTTAGGTTCAAATAAGTATGTAGTCCATAAATTCTGCTGGGCAACAGCAACTGAAAATGATGTTAGCAAAGCAATAGGCAAACTAAGTATTTCCAGAGCAGAGGACTTCTATGGTCTGTCAAACTTTGTCATAAAGAAGATATCAAGTGATCTTCTGCCCCCTCTAACCACTCTCATTAACCGTATATTATAGCAAGGGATTTTCCCCGATTGTTTGACAATAGCAGTAACTACTCCCATATTTAAGAAAGGAGATAAATCAAATCCAAGTAACTATCGCCCTATCTCATTAATCCCAATAATATCTAAAATAATCGAAGACTGTGTTCACCAACATATGAATCACTATTTTGAGAGGAATAATTTGTTAAGTAACTCACAGTATGGATTCAGGTCTAAACTATCCACAGTTAAAGCAGTTGAAAATATTGTTAGTGATATATATGATGGCTTTGAAAATAAATTAATCTCCTGTGCTACTCTCCTAGACCTGAGTAAAGCATTTGACACTGTATCTCATAGTACTTTGATCATGAAATTAAGACACTACGGCATGGAAGAGGACACCCTGAAACTATTAGAATCCTACTTAAGCAAAAGAGTACAATTTGTTAGTGTAAATGGGCAGCTGTCAAACCTACAAACAATAAAAAGAGGTGTGCCACAGGGCCCCATACTTGGGCCCTTCCTGTTTGTAGTGTATGTTAACGATATGCCACAGTATTTACCCTGTAAAACAGTCCTCTATGCAGACGATACAACTTTTATCAATTCAGGACAGACTATTGAATCTGTACGAGAAAAAAATAATATAATATTTGAAAAATCGGTTCATTGGTTTAGTGCAAACTTCCTATTCATAAATGAAACAAAAACTGAGGAAATATTCTTTAATTTGAAGGTATCAAACAAAGAAAATAAGTCTGTTAAACTGCTAGGAATGATGATTGACCAGAAACTTAGCTGGGATAAACATATCACGTATGTCTGTTCTAAACTTGCACGTGCTATGTTCCTACTTTATAAGCTTAGGAGTAATGTCAGCCAAAACTTACTGCTGCATTCATATTTTGCTTATATCCACCCCCATCTTTCATATGGTATTCTGCTCTGGGAAAATTCTTCCAATTCAATATCAATTTTCAGATGGCAAAAAAAAAAGCTCTTCGATGTATAGTGGGTTTATCTCGTAGGGATATATGCAGGGAACATTTCAAAAAACTTAACATCATGACAGTTCCTTGTTTGTACATTTATTATTGCTTACTACACGTAAAAGAAAACATAGCTCAATATCCCCTAAGGTCATCTGTCCACACCCACAATACAAGACGAAACCACACAATTGATCTGCCATGCTCTAGGCTGTCTAAGATACATAATAGTTATAAATATGTAGGCCTCGAACTGTTTAATATGCTCCCTAAAATTGTACAAACAGTATCTAAAAGTAAATTTAAGACAACATTGGGTCAATGGCTCAAAGGTAAAGCATTTTACTCAGTTGATGAATTTAAAGATTGTAATATGGCAGATTTGCTGTTTTAACATAGAGAAAGGTACCTCTGCCTGTAGTAGGACCTAAATTTGTATCAATAGCTTAGGATAATTACATAGTGTCATCAACATGAATACTCCCTGCTTAATATAAATCTGTATAATGTTTTCCTTTTTATTGGAAAATTAATAATATATAAAATTCCAAATGCGTGCTATTGTACTACACTAAATTTCATTTGATTTATATATACATTGTTATGAGAATATAACCATCTTTAGACTGTAATTGAACTTACTGACGAAGCCCATTGTATAAGAAAATACTGAACGGCTAATAAAGATTCTTATTCTTATACCTGACAATAGCTTAAGAATCTGAAATCCAGTTTGTGACCAAAAAATATAATCCTCAGAAAATTGGCATTTCCTATCTAATATCATAAAAAACTGTAATATGTTCTGATGGAACTGTGTTCAAACTAGAGGATTTCTTTGATATGCAACTCTCCCACCATTGGTGTGAAATTATCCTGTGTATCATATGTGACCATGAATGTCAGATCTGCTTCAGAATCAACATATGACCAGAATGTTGAGAAATAGTATCTTGGACCCCTACATGTTGCCGGACCCATTGCCTGTGTGAAATGATTATGCATTCTCACAAGCAAGTTTCCAAAGCACTAGAAAATATTCCACTTCATGTTTGTCAGAGGTTGTAGTTCCGACATGATGGTGCACCTGCACACTTTGGTAGAAATATGCAATGGTATTTACATAGAGCCTTTCCCATGTAATGGACTGGTTGCAGTGGTTCTGTTTCATGGCCTTTCCCAATACCCCTGAATTTCTTCCTTTTGGGGACACCTTCTTTAGTCTGTTTCACTGAGGAATGTGGAAGAACTGGCAGCACACATCCATGCTTTTCTTGGAACTGTGGATGCAGCTATGTTGCTAAAAGTTCAGAGAGGTATGACCCAGTGAGTCACCAAATCTTTGAAGATGCAGAGAGGTAGCTTTGGGAATTGGCTCTGAAGACTATGTATGTTTTGTGAAAGAAATGCTGTCACTGGTAGCACATACAAAATATTAGAAACGGCTGCTCTTACTAGATGTAATACGTATGTTTAACATCTCCAAGTTATAAAATTGTGTATTGTTTCAACCTATGGCATGAAATTCATTTTTAGCTGATTATTACGCTCCATGAATACTTTTGACATGTTCGACCTACAATTGTTATGTCCAACACCAAAAGAACTATAGTCATAGGATATGTATCATTTCAGAAATAATGTATACCATGCCATTATTGTGCAGACCAGAATTAGAAAAAAATAAATAAATTACTCTCAGACACACTCAAACTTGATTACTGAAATGCAAAACTCTGCCTGTTGCACTAAATAGGCGGCTCAGCTACACAGTATTCAATGAAAATTCATGTCATACGTGTGATTGCTGCAGAAGAATCTAGAAGTCATCATAAAACTGGATGTATAGAAATGGCATTTTGCAGAACATTTTCAAAAAGCAGGAATTTTATAAGATATTAGTAAAAGCTGGACCAGACAACATCAAAACAGAACAACAATGCCAACACCTGTGTGTGACACTGAGTGCTGGGAAACTACAGTCCATGTGCTAGTAAATAAGGAATACAGATCTCTGTGTATGTTAATGAAGGAAATGAATGGGTGGGAGGAACCACAGTGCAAAGGAGAAAGCCTACATGTGCACTGAAAGATGCTAGTTGGAATATTCAGCACAAATATGGGATCACTAGCAAAGATACTGGTCAAAGCACATAGATGATGTACACCAGAAGTCAACCAGTTATGTAATGGGAGTCTACAGAATGACCATGTTACATAAATGATTAGGACACTGCCTTGGGAAAATCTTGCACAAAGAATGGTAACAGCAAAACTAGGGGGAATTTACCACCTTATATGGGAGGAGATACATGGGAAGATATAGGACATAGGCTTGTCACTGAAGGGATGTATACGGGAAGGAAAGATAATCAGTACAAAATACCGTATTTACTCGAATCTAAGCCGCACCTGAAAAATGAGACTCGAAATCAAGGGAAAAAATTTTTTTCCCAAATCTAAGCCGCACCTGAAATTTGAGACTCGAAATTCAATGGGAGAGAAAAGTTTTAGGCCGCACCTCCAAATCGAAACAAAGTTGGTCCATTGTAATATGAGACACAATTTAGGTCGAATGAATGACGATACAGCTACAGTAGTTTGGTTCAAGTCGTAAGCTTAGCAGTTAAGCTTTACCAGGTAGCCATTGCTATGCGTCAGGCGCTCCGTCCGTATTTACACGGGTACCCTTCCTTTTTCACGTGCTTCGTCTGGTTTGAATTGATTGCTTATTTTTCTTTGATCTGGTAAGTGCCGTTCTCTTTGTTATAGGTGTTTACGTCACTCTAAGCTGAAAATGCATTACTGTACTGTGTCATGCATTTTTTGTCGCATTCTGATAATGTGTGTGTTTATGACCTGTCGCCGCTCGCGGCATGGCTTGCTTTTGTGTAGGCTACCGCCGAATTAAGAAACGAAAGAGAGGAATCATCTCATTAGCGAAACAATGGCAAGAGACTGCTATTGTTGTTACTTACAATGCTGCTTTCTTCGATAATGATCAACAAGAACCAAATAATAGACTGCGTATGATAGAAGATGTTCTGAATGAGAGTTTAGCGAAAATTTTTCTCCGTTTGAAAATCTTTGCAGATGCCTCTTTAGTACATTACATTCTGCACAGAAATGAGAGTCATCTTAGATTTAAAAATCTAGTCAATTGCCGTGCTTCATTTCTGACTGTACCACTATTAGGCATAAGAATAATACGAATATAAACATGACATGATATGTATATTCTTCCGCGTTTGCTGTTGTCTCACTCTAGTTCGTAGTTTATTAGGCAGACAGGATTTAAATGAGTAAACACGAAACAATACATGGCAAAATGTTTATATTCGTATTATTCTTATGGTGAAGAAAATACTGCAAGTGATTCACAATACATAAAAGTTCCTATTAGCAACCATCTCTTCTCACAGGTAGGAAAAAATTCAGAACGTTGAATTGGCCATATTGACAAACATCCCAGTCTTGCCAGTCGGATTTTCGTAGTACACTGAAATGCTGCTACATTCGAAGATGTACAATACAGAATTTGTATTTACTACGTTGGATAATGTATGAAAATGCAGTGGTCGAAACCCGGGGCAGAGAAAAAAGCTCATCTTCCACTTTTTTTTTTTTTTTTTTTTAAATGTGTTTACTGATGCAGAGGTTTTGGCGCCAGCATTTATCTTTGTGCCTGCAAAGCATGCCTGTGTGGCGCTACATATATTTGATGGCAGAACTTAGTTGTGGCGGCACCTACCAACATTTTACAGAACTCCCGCTTACTTTCCACTCGATTCTAAGCCGCAGGCGGTTTTTTGGATTACAAAAACCGGAAAAAAGTGCGGCTTAGATTCGAGTAAATACGGTAAGTGTGAAGTCATAGAACAACCAACAATTGAGATAAATAGTCTTATGTCAGAAGAAGATAATTAGAGTGCAACAGTTTATCAAGGATACACTCAGCTCATTTCCAGAAACTTTCCCTAAATTTTGATACCTGATCCAGCAGTGGAAAAACCCTAAAAATTTTGGAAAATAGGATAAGTCTAAATTTAGTTTCATCTACTGCATGGTAAATTGTATATCAACACTACAGATGTAATGTAATTATGTGATGTACAAAAATCAAGTTCATACAAGGGCAACAATTATTTTTGTTAGCAAATAAAATATCTATACCTATACTGAGTGCATGTTTGACCCTGACAGATTTGGCAAATAAGCCACCACTGTTTACGCTGGACTACATTGGTTTTGGCTTCAATACAGGCTTCAGCATTAGCATAAACTTAAACAATGGCTAAATCTCACATCCAGATGCACTCACTCACCAGGTACAAAAGCAAACTTGTGTACAGGAAAGCACCCCCAGCCTCCAAGCACATACACAGAAAGATCTATTCAGTTATTTTTATAATGAGATAATTACTATGGTAAGATAGAGCAGACTGTTGGGAACACTGAAAAGGGGAAGTTAAAGTTTTAATCAACGAAAGCGGAGGCACTGTTTGGTGCACAACACAGGTTATTGAAACATGTCAATAGATCTGGTCCCATATGGAGATATGGATAACTGTCTTGATTGAGAGCTGTATATAAAAACTTGAAACCTTTATCAATAAATCAGAAAGCATAAAGTATGATTCATGAAAGAGATTTTTAGGAGATGGCAAGCAATTAAAAAATTCAAACAAAGGTTTCAGACAGACAAAATAGCACAGAGGACAAATTTAAAGGCAGTGATAAAATGTAGAAGATATGAGCAGCTGGTTAGCCACTGCCATTAAAATAGTAAAAATAAATTTCATTTCTAGAGTCACCAGAAGGGCAAGGAGGCCAGGTAGACCCAAATTTCTAAAATAAAAATTAGATTTTTGATAAGCCACCTATAGCATGCATTCCAGTAGCGCAGGCTGCATAATGTGATATCAGCAATTCAAAGAATCTGACAGGCTCTTCAAAGCAAAGTCTTGGTTTGAAGTCTCCCAGGAGAAACTAAGGTCCAAAGGGTATACGACCAGCATTGGAGTGGCCTATGTCCTTCCTTTGCATGGAATCTCAACCATATCAATTAGTTATAAGAAGAAATTTAAGAAAGTCATTTGTTCGGAATTCTGATGAACCCTGAATTCTGAAATTCGATGGAAAAACTGTGCAACCAAGTTAGTTCTCTCTTGGACTACCTTGAGTAGTTACTCAGATTAAAAAAGAAATTTAACAGGCAACATGGAGGTGCAGTTCGTATGAAACCTGCATATCAGCAATAGCTAATGTGTTAAATTTAATCAGTCACTAAGGAAAAGTGGAATACTGTACTTCCCCAACAGTCAGTGGGAAGAAAATATGATAGTTTCACAGATGAGTTAAAACCAAGTTCAGATCAAAAGACATCATTGTGAGTTCACTAGCATTCTCCTTGAATCACTGTAGCGTTATTATGACTTGTGACTGGACAGTTGCCCTACTGAAAGATGCCATCACTGTCAGGGAAGGTAAAAGGCATGAAGTAATGCAGGTAGTCCATGATAATGTTCACACAGTCCAAGCTGTTATGGTACCTTTTGATTACTACTACAGTTCCCATGGAAGCCCAGGTGAATGTCCTACATGGTATGGTACTGCCTCCACTGGCCTGCATCATTGGAACGTTGCAGAGTTAAAAATGCCATTTATGTGGATGATGGTGCACGACCACCGACTTTGTATATCACAAAAACTTGATATATCCGACCAGGCAACCTGTTCCCTCAGTCAACGTGGAGTCATCTCCTGCCAAATCCACATTCAACAGTTCACACTGAATGGTGTGTTCCAAAAAACATATGCCTGCATCAGCAATGTACTCTGTTGTCAGATCTGCCACAGAATACCCTCTTGCTTTATAGAATGGGTGAGTCTCTGATCTACACATCTGCATCTACATCCATACTCTGCAAACTACTCTGAAGGCCTTCTTCCTGTTTCATTCATGTATGGATTGTGGGAAAAAAATATTGTTTAAATTCCGCTGTGGATGCTGCAATTAATCTATTCTTATCCTCACACACGCACATGCGCGCGCGTGCACGCACGCACGCACACACACACACACACACACACACACACACACACACACAGAGAGAGAGAGAGAGAGAGAGAGAGAGAGGGGGGGGGGGCATACAAAAGGGGAAGGGGGGCCCGACAAACCCCTAACCCTTCTCTGTATATGTGTAATATCTATGCTAGTCCTATTTGGTACAGGTACCACATACTCATTCCATTTCAAAACCCTACAATCTGTTACACCCACTCTTTAATACTGTAATCATTGTATACTACATTTTTTTCATTGTAACGTGCACAAATTTACATTTCTAAACATTTAATGCAAGTTTCCTATATTTGCATCACTTTCAAATCTCATCAAGATTTGATGATTTTTGCATCTATTTTTAGACAGTACTTCATTTTAGATAACCATGTGCAAAAAGTCTGAAGTTGCATTTAATATTGCCTGTAAGGCCATTAGCACGCAACATGAACAGATAGGATCCCCACACACTTCACTGGGGCACACCCGAAGCTACTTCCACATCTCTCGATGACTCTCCATCCATGATAACATGCTGCAGCTACTCTATCAAGAAATCCTCACTCTAGTCATGAACTTCACTTTGTATCCCGTATGATCACACTTCCGATAATCAGTACAGATTCTGTGCTGAGTGAAACACTTTTTACGATTTGAGAAATACTGCCTCTACCTGACTGCCTTTATTCATGGATTTCAGGATATCATGTGAGAAAAATGTGAGTTGGATACATATGATTTATTTTTTCTGAATCCATGTTGGATGGGATGGAGGTGGTCATTCTGTTTGAGACACTTCATTCCATTTGAGCGCAGAATATGTTCTAAGATTCTACAGCAAGTGTGTGTCAAGGATATTGGACAGTAGTTTAGCACATCAGTTCTGTGGTATCACACACTCCCCATATCTCAGCAGAATATGTGGCACTTAAACATAAGGTCAGTAGATGCCTCCGCGAGGCGCTCTCCACTAAGGCTTGCCATATTCAGACGGATGGTGCCAGCAGAGTATGCCCTCTTCACTTCTACTGACTGCATGCAACTGTACCAGTCTTCTTAAAATGCCGCACACCTTGCTCTGCCTTGGAGCTCCAGAGACTCACAGTGAGAATACAACTATTATCATTGTACAATGTTGCTGACATTCAATGACAATACAGAACTATTTCTGAAACAGCATGGAACAGACAACCAGTGACACTAAAGGTAGGCATTAGTTTACTTTGCCGCACATGTTGTGAATACTGTGTTGTGTTTTAATCATTTATTACATGTTTGGAGTGTTCAAGGACTGTCCAGATACCTCAAACAGCCTTTGAACACAATAGGCATTTCCCATTATGAGGACGGGATAATGGTTTTGGGATCCACAGGATAGAATTAATCATCCACCACTTTAGACAACATCAGCCTTTCTTTAAAATTCCTTGTGTGAGACCACTGACATTATGAAAAGTTGGTAGAAGAAGAAGAGGGGGCAGAAGGGGGGGGGGGGGGAGGAGAAGAAGAAGAAGAAGAAGAAGAAGAAGAAGTTGCTTCCAACAGTGCCCAGAACTTAGTGATAACAAACAAACAACTTAAAGATTTCTTGACCTCAACAGGTGTCAGCAAAAATATACCAGGGATCAGGTTATGAATTTCTGAGATTAAATTAATTTGAGGAAACAAAATAAATCATGGTTATCAAGCAGAGAATGTACAAGTGAATTTCAGAGTATTAAAGACAGCTACACACACAGCCTGATGTGTCACCTTTATTCTGGATACAGAACGAGGTACAAAGTGTTTCAAGAGACAGAGTGGCCAAGAAATGAAATATGTTTGGCTATAAATTCCACAAGCAAAGTTCTCAGTATGTGTCAACACAATTATTTAATAACAAAGTACTACTTACTGGTGGCAGTATTGGTTCAAGTGGCTCTGAGCACTATGGGACTTAACATCTATGGTCATCAGTCCCCTAGAACTTAGAACTACTTAAACCTAACTAACCTAAGGACATCACACAACACCCAGTCATCACGAGGCAGAGAAAATCCCTGACCCCGCCGGGAATCGAACCCGGGAACCCGGGCATGGGAAGCGAGAATGCTACCGCACGGGCAGTATTGGCTTTTAACAAGTTAAAATGGCATTCTCGCCATGAGGAAACAACTGCTATACAGGTCGTATGCCATTAACATCTCTTACGAGCAACGAAACTGTTAGACAGCAAATTTACTCACTGGCCTTGTATTTGCAAGAATTCCTCATTTAAGTAGCATAAATAGTCAGTTTTAACTAATTAACAGATGCACTATCTCACAAGGACAAAAATGTCTACCCTTATGAAGTGAAATACATACAAAAGTGATAACATGTCTTCAATTACTGTCCAAACTGTTGAATAGATTACACAAGATAGAATTAACAATTCACAATTATGGGGAATTTTTTAATTTCTGAAAGTTACATATACCATACGGAAAATGAAATGCACATTTAAATGTTAGGTACCTGTCGATATGGAGAAAGTAAAAGGATTTAGGGAAAGTGGTAGACAATTACAAAGAGCCACTATCAAGCTGTGAATGGAAAATGTGTTCCCCTATGAAAGAGGGAATACATAAGTTAACCCTCGAGTGGGTTCGCCGATTTTCATAATACAAGCAAGTCTGTGGTGTGCTTTGTACATGTCTAAGGAATTCCTGTTTTTATATTACCATGATAAGGATGTGTGAGCTAAACCACAGTTTAATCTTAGTTTAATTAAACAAAGATTAAATAAATGTATATTATATGAGCTAAATCACTGTTTAATTAAACAATAATAAAATAAATTTTCGTTCTATCACTTTGTTGGCATGTCCAAGTGTTACCCCCACTAGTGACCTACATAGAGCATTAACAAGCGCAGCTGCTTCAGATCCCCGTCAAGTGCTTATTCGATTACTAATTATCTCATAGACAACTAATTCACCTAATTCATTATGGTGTAGTGCTGCTAGCTCAGAATCTGCAGCATTTTCTTATAAGGATCTTAAATTTTTTTCTCACCTGGCTCGCTGTTTGTATTTTATTACAGCTGCTAGCTTGGATGCATGACAACATAAACTTATCACTGTGTTAGCTGAAGCAATACTGAAGGAATAAGTATGGATCCACAATTGTAAAACAACAATGGAATGGTACAAGACAGTGTTATTTCTGGTTGGCGCACTTTATATGTAGGAGCGTCTGCTCGAGTTAAGACTACAAAGTGGTGTTTTCAAACTGAGAATTTTATGGAGAAATTATTCAGATTAGGTGTACAACTGAACAATCTCCACTAATCATTAGCCTAAGCAATCAATATCGTTTGTACAAGTAAAAAAATAATAAATAAATAAATAAATAAATAAATAAATAAATAAATTGGAAAGTTAACAGAATAACAGAACAGAGCAGGCAACAGACTACATCAAAATAAAGGTAAGAATAAATATACACAAATTCATTCCACACTTCAACAAGAATATGCTCCACTATCTAAAATAAAATGATCTGTTTTCACCTCAAATAGTGCAGAAAAAGGTTGCTTTTTTAAGTGAACAGAATATGACTGCAACCTGTCACACAACACCACAACCAGTAACTGCATCGTTTGCCCAAATGTTCCCAATGGCAGGACTGTCCAAGCTTTACCAGCTGGGCATTGGAGGCAAGAGGAAGAGAGGAATACTCGACCAGTAGTTATGATGGCACCTGACCACATCAGCACAAAAAAGAAGAGAATCATACATAGTACAACAGCAAATGACAACAAGGATATGCCTCTGACAAATACATCCAAACTTCAACACACAAGCAACTTTTGCAACCAGAGAAGGTCAGCCTGGCATACAGCCCGCATAGCAACTGGACAAGACATCTGTCAAGACCAACAGCACAACATGAACTGCCAATCTTCTGATAAGTTTTCTTTTTCTTTGACTGATTTTAGACATCTCTTTAGCTTATACTCAAAGAAATATGGTTTGCTCTCTGTGTTACCCCTTCATTAAGAATAGTTTAAATCACACACACATGGAAAACCATTTAACAATGAATTTTAATAAAAGCTCTGCTCCATGGATGGATAATAATAGGGAAGCGGAAGGAAAAGTGAAGTAGAATGGAAATTTACTTCATCTCATGGTATGGTTCAGAAGTGGTTTACTAAATTTATTTGTCTGGATACAAGTGTGAGTATCTGGGACGCTGCCAGTGCAAATTTCACAGCTATCATCTTAATTTTTACATAGCTAGCACACGTCACTGTTGTGGTGGCGATACAGTAATGGTGGCTGACAGAAGCAACTTTTTAGTGCTTGTTAGCATAGCTGTCATCCCTTCCTGATGTGTCATCCCTCCCTGATGTTGAGGGATGGTGGCACACATTTTAAAATATTGCACCAGAATCTTCCATGGCACTACTACCCCTGAAGGACAAGTGTGCTTGGCAAAAACCACAACTGAAGAAATGATGATCCACAATAGTGTACTGGAAAAGCAAAGGGAGGATGATTAAGTGTTTTAATCTATCAGGTCATCAGGGACAGAACACAAGCTCTAATCAGGGGAGGATGGTGAAGTAAAATGGCTGTGTACAAAAAAACCATGACATTTGATTTAAGCAATTTCGGAAAACAATGGGAAACCTTAATCTGAGTGGATGGGGGATGGGCAAGGATTTTTAACATCACTGCCCAGTGCTAGTCCAGTATGCATACTGTGATGGATAAGTGCCAAAAAAAAAATTCAGCATAATTTTTCCTGTAAACATCTCCTATTCAAATCTGTAAGGAAGTTTCACTGAAGTTTATTCATTATTTTCATTAGGAGGGGGGGAGGGAGGGAGGGGAGGGGGAGGAGGACAGGGGGGAGAGGGAGGGGGAGGGAGAGAGAGAGGGGGGGGGGGGAAGTTGTGTTGTCAAACCAGTCACTTTAATCATAAACTCTCTCTTCTGTCCATGTACATCATCATTTACTTCTGTAAGTAGTGCTCCAACTTATTTCACTTAGCTTCTTACGTATCATTATCTTTCTGTCTTAGCACCATGTTTATGCATGGCTCACAATGAGGTGATACAATATGCGATGTGACTTGCCGAAGAACAAGAAATAAGACAGCAAGAACCATGTTTCTGCTTCTGGTTAATTTGCAATCATGAGTGTTCTTCCAAAAAGGATGTTACTGTGGGATATCATCATTTAAAGCTTAAAACACTTAGAAAGTGATGGAACTAGTAGAGTGCGCCCATACAATGCTATAAATATGAAACATAATTCGGCTATGGTTTCTCGTGAGGTCTGTCAACACGAAAAATTATGTGAATTCTACAAAATGAGTCAAGACCATTTCCACTTTTTGAAGCAACCTCCCTATATTGTTTCAGCTACTCTGACAAAATAAGATACAAATTTTTGCTTTACTCTTTCTCCTGTTGAGAAGTTACTCATTACAAGAGGATAAGTTGTGTGTGTGAATTTCATTAAAAGTACCATCATGAAAAGTTTATTCTTTGTATTACCACCTAGAATGGTGCTTTATTCCATGTGGTACATTTATAAATTATGATTGCAAGTTAATAAAGGTGGGATAGTATTTCTACAACTGTTCAATTTTGCAGAGTAATATATGATTATCTTGCAGAGAATTCAGAAGAAGTGTTACTAGATCTAAAGTGAAATCAGTCACTACTGATGGTGTAGCAGTGAGTGGTGAACTCAGTGTGGACATAGACTATGTGTTTGAAGAACTGGAAGATGCCCATGATGATAAGAAAAAGTCCAATGTGCCCTTCTCGGCTTCATCCAGCTGCAAATTCAGTAACATGAATATAGCTTTCAGATCTGTTTTACACAAGTCACAAAATTTCCCTGAAATCATGGAGCATAGACTGAGAAAACATTAAGTCAGCATCATCAGCTGATGCCTCCCTGTGTCTATCATTTCCAGCTTAGGTTTGTATCGGCAGCACTCGGAAAAGAGGAACACGAGGCAGCTACGGACTCTGCATAGCATGGTACAGCAGGTGGCAATAGTGTCACACATCTGCCAACCTCACCAAGGACAACCTTCAACATATCTCGTGTTTTTTTCTCAAGAATGGAAAGATGTATTGCTCTCCTTCCACCACTAAAACAATTTCAATACATTAGCTATATTCCATACACAGCAATCTATGACCTAAAATCCACCAATGTAAACTGACCAGCAATTATATTCTTCACTGCAAATTTTTCAAAATATGCCTGGTGGTTTACTTATTTGTGACATATCACAATAACTATGGGCAATAATGAAACAAAAACCAGTTCATTATCAAGCTGTAATACCAAATTGTCAGATGCAGAAAAATCAACTTTTTTGTTCACTGGATAGTTTCCTCAAAGTCAAACAAGGAAGCCTGCATATCAGAGAACACACCTGCATCACAAAACAGAGATTTTTAATTCTTTACTTGAAAAGTAAAAGTTTTACTGAAATACTAACAATAGAGATGGATGTGAAACAATTGTTTTTGAGACACATCTGATGACTTGAAATTTCCCTCCCTTTGTATCAAGAAAAGCTCTAGCAGCAACCAGCACTCAAGTGTTGTGCCAGGCAATGCGACAGAGGTGTGTCTGTGTCGCAACATTGTTGGCCCAGTGTGAACTAGTTATGTTGGTACTATTATGTTTCTACGTGTTCCATCGATGCAGGCTGCTTCTGCATCTCATCACAAGTCACGTAACATATCGTGTCACCTCAGTGTGAACCATGCCTTATATCTGACATTATCCCAAGATCAATGTCAGTTAACACCAAATAGCAGTTCAGCAGGTAGGTTAATAGTTTCCTGTGAAATGTCTGCCGTTAAGTTTCTTTTACTATCGACAATAATTAAGTTCTGTATACATGTTTTCATATATGAGATCTTGATCGTGACAACTTGTGACACATGGGATGGCCCCTAATGCCACCAGTTTGAACATGGCCCATGATTAAAGTATGCAGCACAAAATAACTCTTTACTCACCATTAATGGAAAAGCTAAGTTCCCGTCTGTTGACATTTTTGGGCGAGTCAATAATAAATTTATTACCCTCTTCTTTCAACATATCAAGAATGATGCAATATCTGGTATGGTTCAGTGTTGTCAGTGTCAGGGACTGTACAGCTTTGAAGTTAGCATAAATGTGGATGATGGTTAAGAGAGCAAACATCACCCACACAAACCTGTAATAATATGTTACACAACAGTTTATTCATATCTCTCCCTATATTAAGATAAAGCACTAATTAAATTCAATGCTATATCCAATGACGAAATTAGATACATAATCCCCACCCCCTCAAAAAAGTTATCAACAGACTTCTAAAGTCAGTTACACGTCATCCCAAGCTATGGCCATTGTACAACAACTGTGGCACATAGTCAGAATAGAGTAAAAGTTCAGAGTTTCCTGCAGAGACCGTTCTGCTGCAGTGTGAATAACAGTGTGCATCACAAGGAGTGAGGAAAAGGACGCTGCAACTGGAAACATACTCTAAGGTTGAACTACGCTAGACAGTAACATTCTTGTAGGCAAAACTTATTAATTACACACAGATTCACTGTGAAAATCTGATAGTGACTCAATGAAAGGCCATAGTGACAAAGGCTGCACAGACATGGGTGAGGCTTACCTGGACGGAAGGCCATTGACACTGACCACAGCCAATAATGTCCAGTAAGTCTTTTCATTAAGCTGAAAGAACATCTGGGAGGAAAGAGATTTTGCAACAATGAGGATGTTCACACAACAGTTCTCGAATGGTTCCCTGACCAAGAAACAGTTTTCTATCATCGAGGAAACTGAGGAACTGAATGAGTGGTAGTGTTTCCCCACTGTGACTTTGTTGAAAAATAGTGTCAAGTATGTCATGTAAGTGTGTCACGTTGATATGTAGTGCAGCATTCAGTAAAAGTTACTTGGCATGCCATAATATTGAGTAATTACTTTTTGAAGGTCCCTTGTATTATTTATTTTGCTACATATAGTGCCTCCTACAACAGTGTCTGGTCAACATGACATTTCAGGTCTTATGAATGATAATACATGGTTCCTCCCTAACCTGTACATTTACTTCACCTGTTTTTGGGGTTCAAATGATTTCACTGCATCCAGAATGAGATTTTCACTCTGCAGCGGAGTGTGCGCTGATATGAAACTTCCTGGCAGATTAAAACTGTGTGCCCGACCGAGACTTGAACTCGGGACCTTTGCCTTTCGCGGGCAAGTGCTCTACCAGGAAGTTTCATATCAGCGCACACTCCGCTGTAGAGTGAAAATCTCATTCTGGAAACGTCCCCCAGGCTGTGGCTAAGCCATGTCTACGCAGTATCCTTTCTTTCAGGAGTGCTAGTTCTGCAAGGTTCGCAGGAGAGCTTCTGTAAAGTTTGGAAGGTAGGAGACGAGACACTGGCAGAAGTAAAGCTGTGAGACCGGGCGAGAGTCGTGCTTCGGCAGCTCAGATGGTAGAGCACTTGCCCGCAAAAGGCAAAGGTCCCGAGTTCGAGTCTCGGTCGGGCACACAGTTTTAATCTGCCAGGAAGTTTCATTTCACTGTATGCTAGGAAATCTTTATTTCACTTGAAATGATTAAATTTTTATATACAATTTTTTAACACTGGCACCTTAAGCACTTTAAGAATGTCAAATCTACAGAAACAGTATGAAACAGGATTAGGTTGTTACTCATCACATATTGGTGCTGAGCGAGAGAGAGGAACATTGAAAGAATACTGTTAGATATTATAAGCTATCTGACAGAGTCGTCCTTCACATATAGAAACAGAAACACACACACACACACACACACACACACACACACCTAATGTCATCACCTTAGCACCTGGAGAAGACAAGGACTCTGTCTGATAGGTGGTAGTACCGAACAGTCTTCTTTCAATGTGTCTGTCTGCCATTCAACACCTTGTCTGTCTGGTGAGTAGTAATCTAATTTCTTTCATATTGTTCTTATTCCATCACAGATTCTCCACTGTTTAAATTTATCTAATGTACAGCTTTTGACTGCAGGAAAAATAGTGGTACCGGTGACTTGTTCATTTCACTGAAACCCAGAAGACAATGACTACAACACTTATTATTATGTTTTAGGTTATTAAAATTACATTCAAAGCTTGTGTTATACTCTCTTAAAGACTATGTTCACATATTAAGGAAATCTTCAATCAGTCACTAAACACTATGAAACACTGTGTTATTTCTGTTACATTTTGAACACATCTTTAAGTTACACTTCTGTCAGGTGCCTAAAAAAAAAAAAAAAATTGTATATATATACCTTCAAATGGAAATAAGGGAAAGGGGAGGATGGAGGAGTCTATAAATACTGACATGAAACAGGAGCTATTGTTTATTTTCAGTTAGAGCACAAGAGTAACGAAATTACAAAGTAGCAACACCTCAAAATTATTCATTGAAATT
This sequence comes from Schistocerca nitens, assembly GCF_023898315.1. NCBI lineage: Eukaryota > Metazoa > Arthropoda > Insecta > Orthoptera > Acrididae > Schistocerca > Schistocerca nitens. The sequence goes on along the minus strand of NC_064614.1, from coordinate 1,171,691,259 downwards.
ATTAAATCCTTGGCAAGCAATTTTATTAATACATGGAAAAATGTACCTCAAAGTTTCCCAGTGGAAACAAAAATAAACATTGGATTATAAGGAATATTTCAGTGATCTCAACATATTGTGAAGGGCAATAATCTCCTCCTGTCAGTGTAATACCCACAAGGTGCTAGGCCCACTGAAACTGAGAGCAGCAACAAATTTTCCCATTATCATTACTAATATTCACACAAAGACACACACAGACATCCTAAGATAAAGGAATGATGGACCACAAAGGAATTATCCAAACTGGATGGAAATCAGTAGATGTGATCTACATGTACAGACAAACAAATAATTATATATCCAAAAACAAAGATGATATGACTTACCAAACGAAAGCGCTGGCACGTCGATAGACACACAAACAAACACAAACATACACACAAAATTCAAGCTTTCGCAACAAACTGTTGCCTCATCAGGAAAGAGGGAAGGAGAGGGAAAGACGAAAGGATGTGGGTTTTAAGGGAGAGGGTAAGGAGTCATTCCAATCCTGGGAGCGGAAAGACTTACCTTAGGGGGAAAAAAGGACGGGTATACACTCGCACACACACACATATCCATCCACACATATACAGACACAAGCAGACATATTTAAAGACAAAGAGTTTGGGCAGAGATGTCAGTCGAGGCGGAAGTGAAGAGGTAAAGATGATGTTGAATGACAGGTGAGGTATGAGTGGCGGCAACTTGAAATTAGCGGAGATTGAGGCCTGGTGGGTAACGGGAAGAGAGGATATATTGAAGAGCAAGTTCCCATCTCCGGAGTTCGGATAGGTTGGTGTTGGTGGGAAGTATCCAGATAACCCGGATGGTGTAACACTGTGCCCAGATGTGCTGGCCGTGCACCAAGGCATGTTCCGGAGATGGGAACTTGCTCTTCAATATATCCTCTCTTCCCGTTACCCACCAGGCCTCAATCTCCGCTAATTTCAAGTTGCCGCCACTCATACCTCACCTGTCATTCATCATCATCTTTGCCTCTTCACTTCCGCCTCGACTGACATCTCGGCCCAAACTCTTTGTCTCTAAATATGTCTGCTTGTGTCTGTATATGTGTGGATGGATATGTGTGTGTGTGCGAGTGTATACCCGTCCTTTTTCCACCCTAAGGTAAGTCTTTCCGCTCCCGAGATTGGAATGACTCCTTACCCTCTCCCTTAAAACCCACATCCTTTCATCTTTCCCTCTCCTTCCCTCTTTCCTGACGAGAAAACAGTTTGTTGCGAAAGCTTGAATTTTGTGTGTATGTTTGTGTTTGTTTGTGTGTCCATCGATGTGCCAGCACTTTCGTTTGGTAAGTCACATCATCTTTGTTTTTAGATATATTTTTCCCACGTGGAATGTTTCCCTCTATTAATTCAAACAAATGATTATAATTTCCTAAAAATGGATGATTTATTGAAGAGGAAGACCTTAAAAAACTAAGCAAGTCAATAATGTACTGGTCCACCTCTGTCCCTTAAGCAAGCAGTTATTCAGCTTGGCATTGATTGACAAAGTTTTTGGATGTTTCTCATTACAAAAAGAATAGTTTTCTATATCTATTTGACTGAGTGGTCCTGAATTAGTGTGATACATGTTTTATCAGTGTATATTAACAGGGCCAGCAAAACACTAAGAATAACTAGTACTCCAGCAGTGACAGCACTGTCCTGGCTTGCACTGACCACTACCACCATGCAGTGGTGATCCTCAGTCATTTCTGGTGTACTGATTATTTTTCGTGTTTTACTATACCTGCTCATACATAAAAGTTTTCTGGGTATGGTACCGCGTCATAATGTATAAAACTATTGCTGGGTGTAACCATTACCCAGAAGAAGGCCGCTGCAACTGTGACTGAAATGTTGGTTTTTCTCCAGCAGCATTAGTTTTATACACTATGACACAGTATCACGCCCAGAAAACTTTTATGTCGACTGACTCTGGCTGCAGAAGCCTACGCAATTATACTGTTCATGCATATTGATAAAACGAATAACACACTAGATTAATCCGGGACCAGTCCATCAGATGGGCGTGTAAAATTACAATTTAAAAATCATTTTGCTTTGTGAGGCTGGATGGCTACTCGAACATAGAAAAAAAAAAAAAATCGCTGAGAATTCCAAGTATGGGGAGCAAGAAGGCATTATAAGAAGTCCCTGATAAATTAAGGATGAGCATGGAAAAAGGGGGGGGGGGGGAGGGGAGGGAAGAGCGAGTTTTTGTTTCCTCTTGGTTGAGATGTACTGACCATCAGCAGCAGTTTGAACGCAGTTTTTAAAACACTTATAATTTGTATGGAATAACATTCACATAATCAACACACTTTGGAATATTAAGTATTTTAAAATTTGTGATTTATAAAACACACTACAATTAAATTCCTGTGCTACGTTAAAAATGCAGAATCCCCTGAGATTTTGTGAAATTCCTGAAATTCTTTGAGATTTCTAGGTAAAATATAATTCCTGGTTTGCCAAGTATTCCACAAGAATCGTCATCCTGGTAAGAGGAAACAAATAGTTACTTTCTGTCAGTTCTGGGCATTGTATGTGAGATGCGATACGCAGGATTTGTTAGGGCTGACTCCAGCTACACGTTGCAAGAAACAAATTGCAAATATCTGCCAAAATAACAAATAAAATGTGGCTGACAATCGGTAGGAGAGACACGTCGTATATTTCTAGTTCTTCTAAGATGTCAATTTTCTTGCCTTTGTAAATGGTATGTAATACCTGTAAGTTATCTTTAATGTTAGAAACAGATTTTCCATGACAATTCATCTGAATGACTATTGCAGATTTATTCAAATCTTTTAGTCTAAAGGTGTCCGTGTGTTCACTGGTATCTTATATCAAAGCTTCTGATGGTCTGGTCAAGATAAAAACTGGGACAATTGTCCACACAACATTGTAAATTGCTATTTTTTCAAGGAACAGGCTGGTTGTTTTGGTACTGAGGATTATGTTATGTTACACATGGTTACTGCTGCAGAAATGTATTTGAAATACTGTCCTTTGAAAATGATTTGCAACTGGGTTGAGTGTGCCTAGGAAGGGAATGCATACATATATTTCCTTTTCTGCTGGTGGTTGTGAATTTACTGAAGGTTATAATCTATCTTTAATTTTATTATATAGGCAGGTAATTACTTGTGGCTTATAGTGAATAGTTTTAGCAAATAAGAGGAGTTTTACGTACAAGTTTAACATCGACATGAAATAAGCCACATTTTGCTGTTTAGTACAAACCACAACAAAAGTTTGGAATATCAGAGAATTTATTACAATGACTTCTTGTAGCACACCCTTCGAAATTTGTACAATATCATATTAACAAAATTAAGATATTTCCATCTGAAAACACGAACAGTTTTGGTTAGTTACAAAAAATCATGACAAAATAAAGTAGGCTCTGTCCTAAGTGTACATCTCGACAACAAAAATAGGTAAAATCTTTAACTCGTGATGATGATTACCAGTCTTTAGTAGTGAGTATGTCCTCCCTGCACACAGATGAGTTCTTACATTCTGTGAGGCATGCACAGGATGAGACCATCAAGTTTATCTTGTGGTATTACATCCTAATCCTCAATGGCAGCTTCAGTGAGGTCTTGAAGATTGTCAGATGGATTTGAATGCTGTGCAACGGCATCTGCAACAGGTTCCATGCATGCTCAATTCCATTCATGTCTGTGGGCTGTGCTGGCCAATGCATTCGAATGATATTGCATCTTTGAAGATACCGAGGCACTGCTACAGTAAGGTGTGGTCTTGCATTGTTATCAACTAGGATGAAGCTGTCACCAACTTCATGTCTGTAGGACCTTACAATCATTTGTAGGACCTCTTGGAGATATCGTGCACCAATCAAATTGCTTTGGATTGGAATTAGTGGGGTCTGTCGTCCCATCATTATCGCCGCCTAGAACATTAAACTTTCGCCTTCAAACGGATAGACTTCCAAAACATATCAGAGTTCCTGGTGTCGTCTAGCACTTCTCCAAACCCTAACACATCTAGTGTCCAGTCATAAACCAATCTTGGCCTTGGCACCAAACATGACATTAATCCAGTTTACAATGTGCTAGAGCTCAGATCCTTCAATTGTGTCAGCTCTGTTGGCTCACAAAACTTCTTGTTGGCCTTCTGAAATGAAGACCACTGTGATGCATTCTTCTATGCATTCTTTGGTCTGAGAAATGAATCCTCATTGGCTGGGATAACTAATTTCCATTATTTCTGACAGCTGATGTTGGGCGTGTGCAAGTGAACAGATGGAGGAAATGATCCTGAATTGGTGTTGTTATAAGAGGACAACCACCGACAGGTCTATCATTCACATTTCCCATCTTTCTGTACTTTCTCCGCACCTTAGATATACCACTTTGAGTGACATGTAACCAATGGGCAACATCTTGCTGTGTATGACCTGCTGAAAGGAAAGCCACTATCCTGACTCTATCAGAGTGTTGTATGCCTCTACGTGGCATATTACTACAGTACTGAACACAAACTCAATGAAGCCGTTATTGATACTGGACTGCTTGCGGTGTGCCGCTGTGGTAGTGGTATGTTTACATGACTGGGAAATGGCCACGAAACATGCTAGTAGTGAACACTGTCCAGTATATGGGCTCTAACAGGGTAATGCATAAAGTGCCTAGGTCAATCAGACCTCTAGTACCACAGACTACATTTTATGATAGTATTCAAAACTTAAGTTGAGTAGTGTATTATTTATAATTACATCTCTGGTGGTGGGCTTTCTACGACTTTCAAAAGTACGCTTTTGATTCAACTTTTTAAATTCTAAGATCAAGAAAATTAATAGTCTTATCTGTCTGATGCTCAGTGGTGAATTTGATATTTGAGTGTAAATTACTGATTGGATTTGCAAACAATTCTATTTCATCTAGTTTACCACAGAACATGATTACTGTTGTCAGCACACCTTTTCTAATAAATCAGTTTACCTTTTAAATGGGGATTTTCCCCAAAACAATTACTTTCCAAATGGTTAATGTAAAAGTTAGCTAAAAGATCTGCATGACTGCTTCCCATTGCTACATCATTTGGCTGCATATAGATTTTCATGTTGAATGAGAAACTGTTATGTACTAGAATACTAGACTTAATTCTAATATCTCTATGAATTCATATATCTCTGTCTTACAGTCTTTTTTATTTTTATTTTTTTTTACTAAAATGCAGTTAATTATTTCAATAGTGTCAGTGACAAGTATATCGTGTACAGGTTCACGATGACTGGTGTGCAAATCTGGCACTATCTATGTGCACATCAGTGATGTCATTACAATAATAAGTTCTTGGAGATTTCTGATGGAAAAGTTGTGTTCAAATGTGTAAAAGTTGCTATGCATATCTTTAAGCCTCTTAGACATGTAATATGCAAGAATGTTCCTTGAATTAACAATGGAACATATTGGGCAATGAGGTTTATGATTCCTTTGCTGAGATCTTAGTTTAGGTGGTAAGGGCTTCATAACAAAGTTATGTTCGGCATTAGTTGGAATTCTTAATTAGTTTCCTAAGCTGAGCTTGATATTTAGGTGTTGGACCAGCCTTCAGTTTTTTTTTTAAATCTCATACTGAAGAAAGAACTGTAAGGTTTTGCTTTTCATACATGACTACTGCAGTGTTATCTTTATTCTGCCTTAACAACAAGGGCTTTGTTGTCTGCAAATATATCTTTAATGGAAATGAGTACTTTTGAATCAGTTCCATGACAGATGTGTGTTGATTGTAGATCTCTTGTAATAATTTGTTTGCTTTTTGAATTTACAGTATTCTGCTCACTTGGACTTAGTAGAGCTGTGTCACATGCAGTTCTTTGCTGACAATTATTTGGTTATAGGCTTTCATGGTTGACATTTGTGTTACTGCTGATATTTGATTTATTGATCTGCCACAGTCAAAGGCATAATTCACTGCCTAATGTTTTGTCTTCCAGTGCTGGAGACATCATCAGAGGATTTAATGACTCAGAAAGCTGTTACAGACTGAAACAAGCAACTGTTTATCTATATTGATGCAAAATAAATAAAACAAATAGCATCAACTCTTCCTGAATACAAGCTCCATAGCAAACATCAGTGGCTCCCACAATCTCAAGCAGCAGTCTGATAATGTCACAAACTGACTGATGCATGGATATGTGTAAGTAGTTTCACTTGGTGAGCCTGTTTGAGTCTTAACAGCTTTCTGAGTTGTTAAAGCCTCTGGATGATATCTCCAGCACTGGAAGATGAAACGTTAGGTAAAGAATCATGCCCTTAGGTGTGGTCTTATGGCCATACATCAAATATCAGTAATAATTCTTTGATGTTTTTGTCACTGAGTGTGGGTGCAATGTTATGTGTGAGACTTTTATTCAGTAAACTAAGCTCAGCTTCATCAAATAAAATGCTGGTAAAGTTCACTACTACTCTTTTGTAAAATTCAAATTCTGAGGTGTTAGTGGTGTCAGCAGGATAATGTGTTAATTTTGAATTAAGGGACTGAATTTTCTTTTTTAATTCCTGTGAAGATGATTAGCTGTTCTCCACACACACACACACACACACACACACACACACACACACACACACACACACACACACACACACACACACACACACACACGTCTGCAGTCTCAGATAGCTGAAACTACACCGCAAGCAGCAGCAACAGTGCATGATGGGAGTGGTGACTGGGTGGGGGTAAGGATGAGGTTGGGGCAGGGAGGGGGAGGGATAGTATGGTGGGAGTGGCAGACAGTGAAGTGTTGCAGTTTAGACAGAGGGCAATTGGTGTTGGTGGGAAGGATCCATATGGCACAGGCTGTGAAGCAGTCATTGAGATGAGGGGTATCATGTTTGGCAGCGTGTCCAGCAACAGGGTGGTCCACTTGTTTTTTGGCCACAGTTAGTCAGTGGCCGTTCATGCAGACAGACAGCTTGTTGGTAGTCATGCCTACATAAAATGCAGCACAGTCGCAGCTTAGCTTGTAAATCACATGACTGGTTTCACAGGTAGCCCCGCCTTTGATGGGATAGGTGATGTTTGTGACCGGACTGGAGTAGGTGATGGTAGGAGGATGTATGGGACAGGTCTTGCATCTAATTCTATTACAGGGGTATGAGCCATGAGGTAAGGGATTGGGAGCAGGGGTTGTGTAAGGATGGACGAGTATATTGTGTAGGTTTGGTGGACGGCGGAATACCACGGTAGGAGGGGTGAGAAGGATAGTGGGTAGGACATTTCTCATTTTAGGGCACGACGAAAGGTAATCGAAACCCTGGCGGAGAATGTAATTCAGTTGCTCCAGTCCCGGATGGTACCGAGTTACAAGAGGAATGCTTTTCTGTGTCTGTGGCTGGACTGTGGGACTTTGGGAGGTGGTGGGAGACTGGAAAGATAAGGCAGTGGAGATTTTTTTTGTACAAGGATGGGAGGATAATGAAGGTCCGTGAAGGCTTCAGTGAGACCCTCGGTATATTTAGAGGAGGACTGCTCATCACTGCAGATGTGACGACCATGGGTGGCTAGGCTGTACGGAAGGGACTTCTTGGTACAGAATGGGTGGCAACTGTTCAAGTGGAGGTACTGCTGGTGGTTAGTAGGTTTGATATGGACGGAGGTACTTACATAGCCATCTCTGGGGTGGAGGTCAACATCTAACACTACTTTCAATTGCAGAAGTTTCAGAAATATACTATTAATTTCAAATCAGTTTAATTTCAACTTTTTTTGCCACTGAAACACTATCTGAACAGCAAACTTAATGAAAAAGGGAGCAAGGGAAAAAAATCATCAGCAACAAAACAGAAACTTTTTTCGCTGATGGAATGACAGTTGTCAAAACATTTGTGGGGACTACTTGTTGACAGACACAAAATTTAAGAAAAGTATAAATACATCTGTTAGTGGAGGGTGGTACTGAGTCTTACTGCAGCAGCAGTTCATTCATTTCTTTCACATTCTCCTACTGAGCCAGCAATTTTGCATTGCCAATTTGACATTTCTTGCATTAGGTACTGGGAATGATTAATCCTAATCAAACTTCCAAAGAGGGTATATTCACAACCTAGCTTGGGATTCAATAACATTGCATATAGAAGTCTACAAATCTGATAAATTGTCTCCTGTACCCTTTTCCTTCTACTTAACATGCCATAAAAGCTTCCTCATGCACCCCTTGACCAACATATATGACAGAGCATACTTTATTGTGGGTAGAAACTTGCCAGAAATTTCATAAAATTTTTTCAGTACCAAAAATGTACCCAACAATATCTTCAGAACCAATGCAGAAATGATTTTGGAAAATACCAGTGCTACATCATGTCTGATGACAAATCTTTGATTAATTAGTCCTAAAAACACAATTCTACAAATTACCTCATGTAAATTTACTTGATAAACGAGTTACAAAGCAGGATACAAATGAAAACATAATGTCAGGAGCATGTAAATGAATAAAGTTCAAAGTCATGCAAAACAATTACAGGTTTACACTGTGAGAGGATATTTGCAAATTGTGCTGCCTAAACTTACCAGCCTTCTGGTATTGTGGAAAGTAAAAAGATACCAACAAGACATGCAGTGAGGTTCACAAACCTCTCCTGACTTCCATCTTTGGCGGAGACATCTGCCATATTATCACGTATAGCCTGAAACCACAAAGTAGCCAAATGAAAACCTATTGTTTGACATTACTAAATTTCTCTTTAAAGTTATATTAAAAACAATCAAAATGCATTTTCACATCAGTTTTTATTGTCCTCCTAGATGTACAATTTTTGGACTACCTCTCTCCCTCCCCTTCAAAACAATAAATAAAATAAAAAATCCAGTCTTAAAACACACACACACACACACAGAGAGAGAGAGAGAGAGAGAGAGAGAGAGAGAGAGAGAGAGAGAGAGAGAGAGAAATTTTATGAAAAGAATCATTGTAAATCTATCCGTGGTCACTCTGTTACCTGGATGTAGAACTTCAGTGTGCCTACAGACTGCTGTCATGTAAATAATTGTACTTGAGCAAAAAAATTTCCATCAGTCTGTATGAAGTAAAGAATTATTTACTTATTTTTCATTTCAAACCTTATGCAACAGGCTGACATGGGAGTGGAATCAAAAAGTATTTTCATTTTGTATTCTAGTGAAATTTTGTAGCAGCTGTGTAGCAGTTAGGCAAAAAAGAATATAAAAAATCTGTGGCTAACATGCTCAGGCAGTTGGAGTTTGACATTCAGTGTACGTCATACATTCAGTGTAAACACATAGGCATCCACAGAAAACTTAATCCTTGGTGTGTACATATACAGTAGTATAACTAACTATGAAATGTGCCCAAAATTTTTAGTTGTCGAAATGATAATACACACTTCCACTAATCTGGCACTCATACATGCAAGGAATGGCTGGATTAGCAAGAGTTTAGTGAACTTTATTTTAGAGCATGTTCATCCCTTTTTCAGGTTGTAACAATAATTATTTAGCATGATAATTAATAAATTACTTACTTAATTCAACAACAAATATCTTGCCTATTTATCACTGCAACAAGTTTCCTAAACTAGAAAGTTTCATATATTAATTATTTGTAGAGCCTTCTAGATGCATTTATTATACTATTGTGTGTTCTACACATGTCTTTTTTTACTCAACTTATTACAATCTGCTCGACAGACATGGTGAATATCATTTTTGTTTTACATGCACATTTTCTGCACAGTGCTTTTCCACACTTCACACAGTTGTTAATGGTCTTGTTGCCTTTGCAGAGACTGATATGGTTCCTCTTTTATTTTCTAGATAATTTTGGTCATATATCCTCTTCTTCTGTCTGTTCTTCTTCCTGCCCTTTTCCTCTGGGCCCTCGAGTTCACTTGTCAGCTGAAGTAGGAAGTACTTCCTTTTCATTTTCTTGTTCATTACTATTTTGATTTTGTAGGCGATCATATCCTACATACAACCTTTGCAGTACATTTACAAGCCATCTGATGAACCATGTCCATTCCATTCTCTGTTGCACTGAGGAATGTTATAGTTTTTAAGTTTCCTTCTTTCCTTCATTGTTTACTGCCACTTAACAAGCAGTTGGTGAGCATCATGATGCAGCCCATGTTGCTAGTTTGGTGCAGGATGGTGGTGGTGCATATTTCTGCATAATTTGGCTTCTTTACCTCATCAGAGTTTTCATGACAGATCCTGTTAACTGTACAAACTAATGAAGTTTTGTTTTATTTGAGCTTCTCAGCAAGTTGAAGAGGTGTGATGAAATTGTCTGGCGTCATGTTTCTTCCTTGATTTAGAAATGGCTCCACGAGACACAGAATGATGTACTCTCCAAGTGATTGCTTCTCTTTATGAATTTCCTCTTTTCCGAGGTATGGGAAAGCATTACATATATTCTGTGTCATAGCACTCTGGCAGCAGTGCACAACGAAGACCATATCTGTCGGGCATGAACTGAGTGAACCTGCACTTTGTTTTGCTTCGTAATAGTTGCTTGTCTATGGTTATATTTTCACCAGGGTGATAGGAATGTATACTGTTTTCCATGAACTTTCCCCAAATGACAGATAAAAGAGCGAATTTGCTGACTGGCAGCCAGTCAGCTCGGGTTGATTTTTCATCAAAATGGAGAAATCTGAGAAACTTCTGAAATTAGTCTCTCAGCATAACATCTTTCATTAAGGTGCACACCCATGAATGCAGCCAAAAATCATCCACAGACTTACGTTTTGTACAAATGATCCCTGAGCATATGTAACAGGTATCATTTTTTTTGGCTCCTCAAGTGACACAGTCCAATCATTATTTTTAGTGCTTTTTGAACATTTGATTCTATGTCTTTCTACATGAGACATAGCACTGCTTCGTTAAAAATAACACCGATGACAGAGTCGCCTACTTGTTGGCAAGTGTAAGTAGTGGGACTTCCTCTCTCCTTTAGCACATTCACATCCTTCAGAAGATAAAAATTTGGCAAGCACACACTCAGTTCCATCCTTCCTGACTGTCTTTGTAGAGGCACTCTACTCAGCCAGCTGTGATGGATGGGTCAAGATTGAAGTAGATCTGCATCTGAATCTTTCTCGACTAATTCCCCCTCAATCACAAATTTCTTGATATAGAAATCCATGTTGACAAAACGTGTTCGAAAATGTTTTTCATCGAAAAAAGAATATGACCTGAATGGCACAATATAAACTGTGGCATGCTGGAAAGTGCACATACCAAGATGTACCACTTCACTGTTGGGTTGTTTACATATATCCAGAAGAGAAATTACAATAGTGCCAAACTGACTCCTTCCAACATTCTAGGTATTTCAAATGAATATCAAAGAAAATATAAATGCATTGTAAATCCTAATACATCATCACAAAGAGGAGAAATAAATTAGGAAAAGTCTCATGGTTTCATGAAAGTAGTAAAAAAAACTGATATGACATTTAAGAAAAATGTATGACAGTGGTCATTTGAGCACCTTCTGTCACACTAGCACTAACACCGAGTGAGGTGGCACAGTTGTTATCACACTGGACTTGCATTCAAAAGGACAGTGGTCCAAATCCACTGCTGGTTATCCTGATTTAAGTGTTCTGTGATTCCCCTAAATCATTTCAGGCAAATGCCAGGATGATTCCTTTGAAAGGGCAGGCCATCTTCCTTCCTTAATCCAATGGGACCAATGACCCTGCTGTTTGGACTCCTTCCCCATATCAACCAACCAACCAACTAGCGGTAATTGAAAGTGACAAAAGTTAATCTAACTGTAACAGATCCCCAACACAATACTCATTTACTGAATGCAAAACAATAGGTACGAGGCACAGAATGCCTCATCAAGCAGATATCTACAGGGTGGTCAAAAATTCTTCTGAAGTTTATCTGAAGTCAAGACTGCAATTTTAAACAACACTATGAAACCATGTGAGGTGCACACCTCTAATTCCACTCATTGTTTTTTGTGAAGTATACAGCTACAGGAATTTGAGATATTTAACAGTGAACTGACTATGAACAGACAAATATCAAACAACGGAAAATCCAGGATGGAATGTAACAATATTATGAGAAAGAAAAATGTTACTCACCAGATAGAGGAGATTATGAGTTCTGAGTCACAGATAGGCACAACAAAAAGACTCTCACAGTTATAGCTTTCAGGCGCTAAGGCCTTTGCCAACAATAGACACCAATATGAATCTCCCCCCCCCCCCCCACACACACACACAAACACAACTCACACACATATGACTGCAGTCTCAGGCAACTGAAACCATACTGTGAGCAGTAGCACCAGTGCACAATGGGAGTGGCAACTAGGTGGGGGTAAGGACGAAGTTGGGGCAGGGAGAGGGACGGATAGTATATGGGGGGGGGGGGGGGTCAGAAAGTGAAGTGCTGCATGCAGATTAGGCAGAGGGCAGGGGAGAGATGGGGAGGAGGGGGAGGGGGAAGTAGCAGAAAAGCAGAAAAATAAAAAGCCTGGGTGTTGTGGTGGATTGATGGCTGTGTAGTGCTGGAATGGGAACAGTGAAGGGGCTGGATGGGTGAGGACAGTGGCTAACGAAGGTTGAGGCCAGGAAGGTTACGGGAATGTAGGATTTATTGCAGGGAAAATTCCCACATGTGAAACTGAGAAAAGCTGGTGCTGGTGGGAAGCATCCATATTGTAGTGGACTGATTAGGCAGCCAGTCCACAGTGACGGGTAGCCGAAAGGCACACGTACACACACGCCGACTGGCGTGAAGTCTGAAACAGGATATGTGATGAAAGCTATAAAGAAAAGAACGGAGCTTCTCGTATACTTAACTTTAATTTCTTGTTGTACATTGCTCTTGATAATACAAGTGAGACTCTCTCCAGATATGGTTAATGGCGCCTTGCTAGGTCGTAGCCATGGACTTAGCTGAAGGCTATTCTAACTGTCTCTCGGCAATTGAGAGAAAGGCTTCGTACGTGTAGTCACTAGCAATGTCGTCCGTACAACTGGGGCGAGTGCTAGTCCGTCTCTCTAGACCTGCCGTGTGGTGGCGCTCGGTCTACGATCACACAGTGGCGACACGCGGGTCCGACATGTACTAATGGACCGCGGCCGATTTAAAGCTACCACCTAGCAAGTGTGGTGTCTAGCGGTGACACCACACATATGGCACAGGCTGTGAAGTAGTCACTGAAATGAAGGATATCGTGTTTGGCAGTGTGTTCAGCAACAGGGTGGTTCACTTGTTTCTTGGCCACATTTTGTCAGTGGCCATTCATGCAGACAGACAGCTTGTTGGTTGTCATGCCTACATAGAATGCAGCACAGTGGTTGCAGCTTAGCTTGTAGATCACATGACTGATTTCACAGGTAGTCCTGCCTATGATGATATAGGTGATGTTAGTGACCGGACTGGAGTAGGAGGCGGTGGGAGGATGTATGGGACAAGTTTTGCATGTAAGGTATATTACAGGAATGTGAGCCATGAGGTATGGGATTGGGAGCAGGTGCTGTGCAAGAATGGATGAGTATACTGCGTAGGTTTGGTGGACGGCAGATTACCACTGTGGGAGCGGTGGGAAGGATAGCGGGCAGGACTAACACTGCAGTGTGGTTCCAGTTGCCTGAGACTGCAGTCGTGTGTGTGTGTGTGTGTGTGTGTGTGTGTGTGTTTGTGTGGGTGGGTGGGAGTCTTTTTCTTGTGCCTATCTGTGGCTCAGCATCTCTGCTATATTCTCACAATATTACTGACAATGAACAAAAGTATTTTCTATAGATGGAGAGAAGCATTTTTAACAACAATCACTTTTCATATGTGAATAGTTAATAACAGCTTAAGTAATGGTTTCCATAAAACAAAAACCAAACAGCACTGCTGTGCTGTATTCAGCTATCTGACATTCTCTCAATAAATTTGAAACAAGTAGCAAATTAAGAAACTGTATCACTTCTGAGACAACTTATGAATATGACAAATAGAGACAAATTTCAATTCTAAAAGGTATGCAAAACCAAACACACAAAGAAAAGGGTAACAGTTGATAACAGGTATCACAATAGTACAACTATGACTAAATTGTGTTTGAGTTTGTAGAATGAAGCCTAGTTTACATGACGACACTAGCTACTGGCCACAGTGCAAGCGCACTACACATTTAGGCAACTCGTTGGTGGAACTAAACACTTTCAGCCTATTCCAACTTTGTTGACACTCGTTGCATGAGACTTGAGGTTAGGTGTGTCAGAGTGCAAACACACTGAAATATCAAGTGAGGAATGGAGGATAATGCTTGGTTTTTGGTAAACTATGCTTTGCATAGGTCTCTGAGATATCTGTAATGTTGGTTACAAAAACAATCAGTGACATGTTGCTGAACTTGAGACTGCCCCACGTGATCTGAACATAGAAGGGCTGACAATAACTGAGCTACAGGGCAAAATTAATTAAATAAGGAGCACATATACAAATCAATTAAGTAGCAGGAGGCAAGCAAAATATCTAGCTGTGAAACTGCTCACATCTACAAGATGTGATTTAAATTGGTCAGTTCTTTTTTGAGGAAAACTGTTGACAGGACGAAAAGCTACACAAATCTGGAAAGCTGAATTCTTTATTCAATATTCATTTATTTAAAATCCCTTAGCAGTGCTACCCATTCACAAATTGTAGTACATATGTTTAAACATTGAAATACTGCCATGTTTGGACACCATTATCGTCCTAATGTGGCCTGCTTCAAACAACTAATGCTGTTAATTTTAAGAATAATTGGTGTTAATGGAAATGCACCATCACCAACTAAATCTTCTACCAGGCCAAGAGATCTGGACTTTACTGCACATGATGTGATTGTAATTTCAGTTCTGGCAACAATGCTTCATGTTTTACAGTATCTTTATTTCTTTTATTGCATTATTAATTCTACTTAGGAGAAATATGAACTGTGCTAGTCCCATTGTAATATCATTAAAATACCTTCTAGAGTCTTCCAGTACAATTTCTTTCAGCGCGGTACTGAGGAACAAAGCTGACATGTTCTCTTTATCCAGGCATGTAATCAAACATATTTCTTATTTCTTTCTTTTCTTCAGCAGTGATTCAACACAATGAGTATTAACTCTGCCACAACTCATGCAGCTGCCAAAACTTTCATTTCAGACATAACACAGGCACCCACAAAATGAAGAAACTGATGTGTACACTGGCGTCACAGTGTCTACAGTATATATGAAAACCGATGTCATCATGTAAACTAGGCTTGAGGAGGAGGAGAAAGAAGTTGCTACAAGAAGGGAAATGGGACATCAAATCACTAAGCTCATTTGATAGTGAATTAAACATAAAATCTGGGAGGGGGAAAGAATGCAGAAGAGGACTTACACACAAAAAGCAGATACTTACTGTCCACACTTTTCTCTTTTTTTACATTTGTGAAGCATTGTCTGTGGTGCTTCATATATGTGTCTTTTTGTACATAATAATTGTAAACTCAGGAATTTTTTTCTGGTGTCGGCAAATTAGGGCACTGAAACTAATCAATGATGAGAGCTGAAAATTTGTGCCGGACTGCGTCTCGAACATGTATGCTTTGTTTCTCTAGAACAGTTGCCTTCACTGCCTCGACCATCTGGACACACTTCCCAATCGACCCAAATTCCCAACTTGTTACACACCAATGCAGCATCCCTGTCCATGTACTCCTTGCTCGCAGTGTGACCTGTATTCCAATGAAAGGAAACAAAATCTGTGATCTGAAGGTTGAATGTTTGGATGTCAAGCCTATAAAAATATTACGTGTGTGTATGTCTGTTCTGTCTAGACATTAAAATAAATAAATAAAAGCCAGTTGGTTGTGAAATTAAAACCAAAAGTGAAAATCTGATGAAGTTTGGTGCAGTTGTGTTACATTTTGCCTCTAGTATGCCCATCAATCGCATCACATTGCTCTTACCAGTTCTGAGGGTGCAGTGCGCACGTAAACATACTTAGAGTCTCCTGAGGAGCATGTACTGCAGGCCATCATTTAATTTCTTCCTGCTGAAAGGTGCAATGCAGCCAAAATTCATTGACAAATGAGTAATGAGTATGGTGAAACTTTCACGAATGACAGAAAAGTGCTACTTTGAAGTAGAACATAAAGACATTTATGATGTAAGCAGTCAGAGAAGGAGATGAGTATCAACTGATGATCTTTTTCAACGGGTGAATCAAGTGGTTTGAGAAAATTATTTGTTCGCAATTTCTCTGAAGAATGATTTGTTTTCAGTAATTTCCAGGTTATCTCTCTGTACCATCATGACAAAGGCACTATAGTACCACAGACACAGTGTCATTTTTAGCCTGAACCACATATTAACAAGACTCCAAATTAAGTTCCATTCTTACCAAAGATACAGAGGACACAGTTACCAGGCTATTACATAATATCTTTCAACATACCTTACTGGCTGGTGTATTGAGAGGGTGTTACACACAGTAATGAAACAAAAATTCCAACGAACCTGATGTTGTGTAATGGCTGCCCTCGTTGCACCTCCTGCAACACCTACAACTGCTTTCATGGTTGTGGATACACACAGAACAAGTGTGGACCAATTTCTGAAGAATGGCAAAAGTAGTTCAAGACAAAATGCAACATCATTCAGGACATCAGCTGTTAGCCTCCATTTCTTGCAGTCTGCGTCCAGTGAGGTCCTAGTGAATGAGGATGCCAACAAAAATCCCAAAGCATAATTAGATAAGCAAAATAGTTTAAATACACTTACAAAATATGTAGAATGGCAACAATAAATATATAATATTTATCGATTCATGCACATTTCTGAATTAATTTTTGAGGCAGCATTTCTGGAAGTAGCCACTTCAACAGCAGAGCTATGGAAAATAGACAGGTAACTGCTAGTATTAGAAAGTTGTTCCTGATATTTAAATTTATCAGTTATTCGTAAATGCACTGCACTAATCCACGGTTCCTAGATTACTATCACAGGCATAAAAGGATATACAAAAGAGTACTGCCTGTTGCAAACAAATCATTCAATGAGAAAATAACATATGACACAGTAAATAAAAGCAAAGTAGTATACAATGTCATAGAACATGTAACTGGAAAAGGCAGACAGAAGTATAGCAACATATACATCAAAGATGGGAATAGAGTAACAGAATATCCTCAGCAATTGGCAAGTTTTCTAAGTAACTATTTCGCTGGTATTGCAGAAAAGCTACAACAAAATAATGCTAAAATACATGCAGCACCTATAATGAATTATACCAACATGCACAATGGTGATGTTCCCCACAACAGAGCATGAAGTTGGAACTATAATACTGAAATTAAAAATTAAGAAGTCACAGCAGGCATAGATGATATGCCCAGTCTCTGTTCTGAAGGGATGCATAGAGAGCATACAAGCCCCATTAAGAACTAATAAATGAGTCCTTTAGTTCAACGATATGGAAAGGACAGATTGCTACTCACCATACAGAGGTGGCATAGAGCCACAGACAGGCACAATGAAAAAGAATGCTGGGCATGTTTCAGCTTTCAGATGAAGTCTTTCTCCAGAAATTAAAACACACACACACACACACACACACACACACACCACCACCACCACCACCACCAACAACAACAACAACAACAACAACTCATACACAGGTGGCCACTGCCCAACTGGAACTGCATCTGCTGGGATGGGTAGTGGAGGTAAGGTTGGTTTGTTGACTTGGGGGAGGGGGCCCAAAAACCAAGGTCATCGGTCCCATCGGAAAAGGGAAGGATGTGAAAGGAAGTCAGCCGTGCCCTTCCAAACAAACAATCCCGGCATTTGCCTAAAGCGATTTAGGGAAATCATGGAAAACCTAAATCAGGATGGCTGGACGCAAGTTCGAACCATCATCCTCCTGAATGCAAGTCCAGTGTGCTCACCCCTGGCAGGAGGTAAGGAAGAGGCCTGGAGGGGGGAGTGTGATGGCATGGATGATGATGCCAGGCCTAACTGTGTGAGTGTGCAGGGATGTGATGGGGACAGGATAGTGGTGCTAAGTGTAGCATCAGGGGGGAGGGAGTGCTAAGTGTGAGAGAGCATGGTGGGAGGAAGATGAGAGA
Source organism: Schistocerca nitens (assembly GCF_023898315.1). NCBI lineage: Eukaryota > Metazoa > Arthropoda > Insecta > Orthoptera > Acrididae > Schistocerca > Schistocerca nitens. The sequence goes on along the minus strand of NC_064614.1, from coordinate 1,171,673,115 downwards.
GGACAGAAGTAGAGAAGAAGAAAGGATTATGTCAGTGTGTTAGTAGGATAGAAAACATGTGAAGTTAAGGAGCAAGGAAGGGAACAGGCAGGTGGAGAACAGTGACTAACAAAGGTTACTGGTGGGAGGGGATGGGGGTGAAGCGTTACAGAAATGAAGGATACACTGCAGGGAGAATTCTCACCTGCACAATTCAGGAATTCTGGTGTTGGTGGGGAGAATTCTGATGTTGGTGGGGAGAATTCTGATGGCTCAGGCTATGAAGCAGTCACTAAAGAGAAACACATCATGTTGTGCTGCATATTCAGCACCTGTGTGGCCCAGTTGTATCTTGGCTACAATTTGGCATGGCCAATCATGCAAGTAGATGGCCTGTTAGTTGTCATGGCTGTTTTCTCAAGTAGTCTGCCTTTTAAGAGATAGTAGATGCCAGTGACAGGACTGCTCTATGTGGTAACAGGAGGATGTATGAGACAGGTCTTGCTTCTGTGTCTACTGCAAGGATATGAAACATGAGACAAAGTGCTGGGAGCAGGAGTGAAGTAAGGACAGAACAGAATATTGCGTAAGCTGGTTGGGCAACAAAAAACCATTGTTGGAGGGGTAGGGAGGATATTTCTTATTATAAGGTACAATGAGAGGTAGTCAAGAGAGGTAGTCAAAAGCCTGGCAGAGAATGTGATTCAGTTGCACCAATCCTGGGCAGTGCTGAGTCACAAGAGGAGAACTCCTTTGGTGTTTGGCAGTAGTTATGTGACAGATGGTAGGTGACTACTGAGACAGTCCTTCAGTTAAAAGTATTTTTCCCGAGAACCTTAAGCAAGTGGAAGTTGTGACCTTACCAAGAAAGGTAATGTGGATAGCATAGAAAAATACAAAATTCTCAAAACTAACTGAATCGATCATGACAGACTAAAACGAGTTACATGAATGAATGCAATCTTTTAATGGAGCACAGTCTGGTTTGAGAAGTGGAAGAAGTACAGTAGCAGCCTTTACAGAGTTCCCTTTACTGAAAATAACAACATCATAGCCAGTGATACAACACTAGTTCTCCTAACACAGAAAGTAAATGAAACTCTTGGGTTCTATCAATGGTTTGTAGCAGAAAATGTCTTGTGGTGTCATACTACTCCTATGTGAACACAGTTCTTAGTTTTTGTATTCTTTTCCACAGATTGAAGGTACAAAACATGGACTCTATTTTCAAACTGCAGAAAGGTCTGTAAGAATAACAAAGAGCAGTAGTAGACAGCCTTATTGTAAAGAACTACTTCAAAAACTGGGTATCCTTACTGCACCAAGTGAGTACATATACCGGCTGTCCATATCTGGACAAACATTAATAGTTCTTTACTTACTCATGGAACAAGAGCCAGTTTGGACTTACATTTACAAGGAAAACACACACATAAAATTCAAAACAATATTTTTTATCAGGGAATAAAACTGAAGCACTGAGAACCATAAGGGCCTAAAGCACACCTGTAATTTTGAGACTGTAACATGTATGCATGCTACTGACATCTGTCGATATTATAGTGAATGATCTTATCTGTGCTGAAGGCCAACATTGTATATATGAACATCCATGAAACGTTATCTCTCCAATGTATCTGATATTCACTACCCTTCGGGCACTTTGTGTCTGTATTTTAGCCTTTTATGGTTCTCAGTGCCCCAATTGTATAATAAATTTCCCAAAGAGGTGACAACAATTACTGCAGTATACGAGTTCAAAGAGGTAGCAGAAACATACTTTACATGTAATGCAGACCACACACTTAAAGATTCACAATAGTGTTTAAAAGTGAAATGGCACTACTATAACATCCCGCCACATTAAATACATGATCGCCGGCCGGTGTGGCCGAGCGGTTCTAGGCACTTCAGTCTGGAACCGCGCGACTGTTACGGTCGCAGGTTCGAATCCTGCCTCGGGCATGGATGTGTGTGATGTCCTTAGGTTAGATAGGTTTAAGTAGTTCTAAGTTCTAGGGGACTGATGACCTCAGATGTTAAGTCCCATAGTGCTCAGAGCCATTTTTTAAACACATGATCACACTGTAATGTTTTTAAAAGAAAATTATGTGCCAAGATCTATACTGCATGCCTGTAATCTCTTGTCATTTTCCTGAGCTCAACAGCTCACTCATCATGAGAGAACATATTTTTCCAGGAAGAGTGAAGGGAGGACATGCAGATTTGCATGAGGCATAGCTGTACGTTAACATGCCTGGGGTCAGTTATCTGATGAGACTCATGGGAAAGCAATGGGCTAACAGCACATTCGTGGTCTTGCACAGTGTGTGCAGTGATGCAATGTCAAACTATGTTTCATAAGTTATTTGGCGCAAATTGTGTATAATCAAAAGAACATAATAGGAATCAACTGAACGAGGCAGTGCAGTTATTAAGATACTGACCTCTTATTCAGGTGATGGGTTTTGCTCTATGTGGCCATCCCACTTTAGGTTTCCTGTGACTGTTCTACACTGTTTCATGGAAATGCCAGGATATTTCCTTCAGCAAGGTGACAGCCAACCACCTGTCCTAACCTTGTCTTGTTTCACCAGATATTTGCAATTTTGGTTTCAGAATGTGTAGCTGGAGTCTCCTCAACAAATACTGCTCATCACATCTTTCAAGTGATGCTCAGTGTCAACAGAAGGCATCAGTTTTTTTCCTCCTTACAAACAAAATTATTTTTAAAGCCAAATTTTATGTGCCCATTCAATAGAGCAGTCCCAAATTAGGCTGCTGCTTCTTGTTCGTGAAATGTTTCTGCTTATGCAGATCACTCATCACAAATTAGTCTAGTGTGACATTTGTTTTATAGATATGTATTAACACATTCAAGATTACGCCCATGTCTCACTCATGCACTGGCATAACCAGTATGTGAGTGAGATTCAGGCACTGTCACCAAAGAGTTAACATTATGACAGAATGAATCATTTATAAGAATAGAATCACTTTCATTGTTATCATCAGAATCGCCTGAAAACACTGCCACTTTATGTTTCTTTACAGGTCTAATGATAATGCTGTCACTGAAATTATCCTTAAGAACCATAAAAATATTCATTCATACAGTCATCTGACTCTTCCTTCTCACTAGGAACATATGAATAGTCATAGTCAAAAACCTAAAAAAGTACTTCAGATTCATTCATTTCCTTCTGTTTTCTGAACAGGGCCACCTCTAACAGCAGGACTAACTTCAAGATGAAATATCAAAATACAATCAAAATGCTAAATAAGCTAATTTATTTGAAGACAATCAAGTTTGATACATTGACTACTGGTATTAACAACTAAATAGATGAATTACTTGAAATGGGTCATAGTAGATGGCAACTACAGACAAAGTGTAGAACACGCGAAATGAGAGTAAACTCAGAATCTGTCTGCAATGTGTTAAAAGCACAGCACAGCACTCCAGCAGCAACAGCATCACCCTGGCACGCACTGATTGCTAGCACCACGCAGCAGTGTTGTTCAGTTGCTGCTAGAGTACAACTTAATCTTTGTTTTTTACTGTCCCTATTGATATACATCGATAAAACAAATATCACTCTAGACTAATTTGGAACCACTCTATCAAACAGGAACATAAAATTTTGTGTTAAAAATAATTTGGTTTGCAATGGGAAGCAGACCAATACTTTCCATCGACACTGGGAGCAGTATGAAAGAAGTGATGAGCAGTATTTATTTGGGCTGATTCCCGCTATACATGCAAAACTGCTTATATAGTATGCACTGTAGAGCCCCTGTTTACTAGACATTTTTCCATTATTTTGGTCATACTATCACTTCCCAAAATACAGAACACTTTTTTTTAACACCATGCATATGAGTGATAGCAAGAATGGCACAAAAGAGGGAGGAAGGGAGAAGGACATACAAATATAGCACTGAAAGACACTTTAGTGAGACCATGAGGAATGAGGCACAGAAATAAGAAGACAAAGATTTCTGTCACAGGTCAATGAATGCCAAGACAACTGGGCACACAACAAAGCAGGCAAGGTGGGCATGGAAAAAGATAATAAATAACTAACAAAAGAGAGGAATGATGTTAACCATCTATGCAACATTAGTCCACCTTCCTCTCCTTTACCGAGATTTTCTTGCCAGTACTGTAATCCACAAACAAAGGAAGGAAGTATTTAGACTGCAATGTGCCTGAATCAATTTGTACTCAGAATCTAACTGACTTTAAAATTGGACTAACACTCAATAACAGCACACATTTCTGTGGGAAATGCTAAAAGTCTAGATTGGGGCCAGTGACCTACTTACATATTTCGTGCAGCAATGTTGTCGGAACTCATTGTGAGTTGTGATGGGGACTATGGGGGGCAAGGTAATTCTATAAGGGGTATATCAGCTACTGCTGCATCCACACAGTCAATGAGAGGGTGATGGGAAGGTGGTCATTAGAAACTAGAGGCTTCGTAATATTCTCACATCAGTAGAGAAGTGAAATCCGCTGCGTGGTCAGAAAAAAAAAAAAAAAAAAACAACTGTGTTCTCAGGTCCCACCATAGCCACAGCCTCAGAAATCACAACATGTACAGAAGAAATAGCCAAATATTTGTTACAATCCTGCAAGGACCTCACCAGAATTCTTTTAATCATATTTAAAGATTCACTTGAAAATCAAGTGCAAAAAGAACAGGCTGTTTTATGACACAACAGAGTTGTTTTGATCTTATTAATACTCTAAGGATCATCTTACAGAAAAGTAAAGAATTCCAAGCAACCATGAACCTGGCACTGATTGATTTCAAAAAGGCCATAAATTTTGTAAAATCATACAGGTGTTGCAGAAGTATGGTATACCACAGAAGATTCTGAACATCATCAAAGATCTGTATGATGGCTACAGATGTGTGCTCTGAAATGAAAATCTCACAGATCCAATAGAGGCAATAACCGGAATCCAGCAGGGTTATATTTTGTCACCAATGCCTTTTATACTTGTCCTTAACTCAGTAATGAAAAGATTGACTGCAGATGGCAGAAGAGGAATCCAATGGCGGATCCATGAATGAATGGAGGATCTGGATTTTGCAGACTACATAGTTTTGTTAGCTCAAAGGCCGACAGATATGAAAATTAAATTAAACTCACCAAAAAAAGAAGCAGAGATTGCTGCCTCAAAATAAATGTACATAAAACAAAGGAAATGAGAGTAAATTCTGGGAACATGTAAGTGTGTCTCTTTATATGAGGGCAGCTGGCAGAGACTGTCAATACATTCTTCTATCTGTGTAGTGTGGTGACAGATGATGATGGAGTTGGAGAAGATGTGGTGAACAGCATAAAGAAGGCAAATGCTGCCTGCATATAATCATATCCAATGTGGAAAACAGAAAAATCACATGCAAAACAAAAATTGATATTTTAAGGTGCCCTATAAGCAGTGAAAGTCGGAAAGTAGACAAGAAAGCAACATCATCACAGTTACAGAGCTTTATGAATATGTACCTCCACCATGAATATCTAGTGGCCTGAAAAAATAATTACAAGCTATGGAGGAAAGCAAACCAGATAAATAACAAAGACCACATATGGGAAAGTGAAAATGCCTGAGGCACACACCGAGAAAGCCAGACGAAGCAGTTACAAAGGTACTGCCATGGAATTTCCAGGGAAAAAGGAAGAGATGCAAGCCTAGTTCTACATGGAAGAGGATGAGGGAAGGAGAAGCAAGGTGAGTTGAAAGACCTGGGTGGAACTGAGAGAAATGGGCAAAGACTGAGGTGGATGGTGAGTACTCCTGGATGCCCTATACCCCCATAGGGGCCAAAGGAGTTAAGCCAAGTAAGTCACAGGCACAACTGCATCAGTGTCAAGGTATGTCAGATCCCACATGGGCACTGTCAGAAGTAGGACAATGTCCAGAGCACTTGATTAAGAGATGTTGCTCTACTGCAATTTGTGACACAACATAGGCACACTACCACTGCACATTCATCACTTAACACTGCCTGCCTACAACAGACTGGTTGAATGCACAGCTGTTGTTTACAGTTGTTAGTTCAAGCTGCCACCATAGTTACTGCACTGACATTGCTAATATGCCTTGAATAAAATCAGTCATGGAACTTTTCGGACAGACAGCATGTGCCCTCATCACTAAAATTTACACTAGTGATGACCGACTGTTGAAAGCTCTTTCTTTTTTTAAATCATTATAATAATAGAAGAATAATTCAGAAATAAACAATTTGAAGTGCAGAAAGAAGTAAAGATAACTAGCAGTCAGATAAGGACAGCAAGGAGGAAGAGGAAATTGTCCCATCAAATCTCCCTGCCACGCATAGTCGTACTGGCTAGGTATTTGTTTTGTAAAATAACAATAACTTCCACTCTCCAGACTGTCATTCTGTTTCAGTTTAAGTGTTGCAGTACCTTGTCCTCTGTGATGACAGAGCTTAAGATGTCATCACATTCAGCTCTGTATTAGTTCAAGAAGCCCCTTACAATGTGATGTAATTTCATTTTTTTATTCTTCTGTTGATACTATCAATAACCTGTGAGCACATACTTTATTATGCTTGAATCTAATAATCACAATTTCATGTATAATTGTCCATGAAACATTTACAAACTGAAATACAAGTGTTAACATCATGAAACATTCTTTCTCTTTTGCTATGTTCACCCTTCCCTTAATTTCCAAGTCACATCACAGTTAATTGCAAACATTCTCACCTCCCGCACTAAACATCTGGATCCAGCTTTCTTTCCCATTAAATCTGCACATTTGATGATGACTATCTGTTGCTGTTGTTATATTTTACATGTGGAATAAATAAATAACTGCCATATATTTCAGTTTTGGTGCAGTTACCTTTATTCAACTTAACACTAAAACCTGTCTTCGCTAATAAGCAATTGCCAAGAAAATGCAACTAGCATGTATTCACAGCCAAAAACAACAAACCTATCATGACATATATAACAGACGACTGAAACATAGCCAAGGTTTAACAACAGAACTTGCTTCCGGAATGCAAAAAAAATGGTTCAAATGGCTCTAAGCACTATGGGACTTAACATCTGAGGTCATCAGTCCCCTAGACTTAGAACTACTTAAACCTAACTAACCTAAGGACATCACACACATCCATGCCCGAGGCAGGATTTGAACCTGTGACCGTAGCAGCAGCGTGGTTCCAGACTGAACACCTAGAACTGCTTGGCCACAGCGGCCAACTCTGGGAATGCACATCACAGTTAATTTTACTATGACTAAGAAAGCTTACCCCTTCCACCATGCGAAACATATACTTCCAACCATACCAGTGCCATCTTTAAATATCCAGGTTATGGCGGCTGCCAGTGGTGTTGCATCAGCACTACCAACCCCAATACCAGCCATGATGGCACGTGCTGCCAAAGTACCTGTCAGCGTGCTGCAGAAGGCCTAGCACCAATGAAAACAAAACTGTCAGAAGAACTTTGTCAGAGAACTCTGAATATTTTAAGAGTTTTAGTCATTCATTACAGTTGCTTCTATTCTTAGTTTTTGAAATCAAGACATGTCAAAGTGTTCCATGCTATGAAGTCCCTTCTTAAAATTACACGATAACTGGCTGTATTGCAAGCTTTCAATCATTTCCAAATTTACATAAAAAACACACCTTTGTGGGTACCCAGACAAGCTGTCACTTTCATTTTCATGAAATATTTTGACAACTGCTCTTGTCTTTTCTCTCTTTTTTTATCTAATGCTTCTGCTGCTGTTTGATACCTGGATTCAACACAGGCAATAATGCAAAAACTAAGTACCAACTTTTATACATACATTTAATTACAAATTTTACAAAAAATAAAGGTAACCACTCATCTATAGTGAATCAATGCATGGAGCACAGAAACACCTTACAGATAATAGCATTCACAATAGCTTTTGAGAAATAGCTCTGTTTCTAACCAAAGTGCACACACACAACCAAGCAGACACCCAAATGAATACTTTCATGGCCATGGGAGGACTAATTATTGACTGATTATTGAAAGCAGTTGTCTGAACTGATGAAGGTGGGGAGGGGATAAGGTAGGACACAACGAGAGGGTAGCAGGAAGGAGACAGGTCTTTGGCCAGATGTCTGTGTGGCTGTGCTATACGAAAAAAGTACAGAAGGTAGAGCGAAAAGTGATGCAGGAAGGAAAAACACACAAACATTACAACCATGGTACCATCCAAGAAGTCCAACATGATCTCAAGCACCTCCTCAAAGCCCTAGGTCCATCCAAAAACCTGACATCTGAATGCATCTACCTCCTCAAACCAGGAATTCCCCCACACTCCCACTCACACCTACTTACCAAACTCTACAAACCCAACCCCACAGGCCTCTCTACCAGTTGTGCCCAATTGTGGTTGAGTACAATGCTCACACAGAGTGAACCTCTGCCTTTGTTAACCAAAACCTTCAAACAATTGTCCATACCCCACCATCCTACATTCAAGACACTGCTCACTTCCTTCACCGCCTCTCCACATTTCCTGTCCCGTTACCAACAGACTCCTTGTTAGTCAATTTGGACACAACATTCTTGTACACCTTGTGGCCATGGAACACTACCTTTCCAATCACTCTCCTGACAACAAACTCACCACCTTTTCCCTAATCCTGCTAACCAATTACATCCTGATCCAAAACTATTTCACTTTTGAAAGACAAATCTACAAACAAATCCATGGTACTGCCATGGGTACTCTCATGGTGCTATCCTATGCCAGCTTGTTTATGGGCCATCTGGAGGAATCTTTTCTACGCAGTTAACACCTAAAACCACTTATCTGGTTCAGATTCACTGATGACAGTTTCATGATCTGGACTCACATCAAGGACATACTTTGCTCCTCCCTCCATAACCTAATCACGTATTCCCAAATCCACTTCACCTGATCCTTCTCAACACAACAAGCCACCTGCCTTGATATCGATCACCACCTGTCACTTGGCTCAACAAACATGTACATCCATCCATATCATGTCCACCAACCTCCAACAGTGCCTCCACTCTCCCAGCTTTCAACCGTTCCATGTTAAAAAATCTTCCTTGCAGCCTGGCCATCCATGGATGCTGCATCTGCAGCGGTAAGCAGGAGTTATTGAAATATAATGGTTACCTTATCAGAGCCTTTACTGACATACAATACACTACTAAGCTCATTCGCAAACAAATCTTCCATGCCATCTGCTCCTCTGACACCTAAAAATTTGTTAACCAGCCACTGTACAACTCTGGTCACCCAATATCACCCTGGCCTTTTAGATCTTAACCACATCCTACACCAGGGCTTCAACTACTTCTTTTCATGCCCCAGCATGAAGGCTATCTTACCTAAAATACTACCCACAAATAGTGCTCCATTGCCAACCTAACCTACAGAATATCCTTGTCCATCCCTATTACAATCCTACTCCCAATCCTGCACCGCCATGGGACAGTCTCTTGTCGTCGGCCCAGATGCAAGTCCTGTCCCATACATCCACAAACTACCTCCTACCACAGTCCAGTCACAGGTGTCTTCTACCTAATAAAACGCAAGACCATTTTGAAATTGGCCATGTTATAAATTAGCCATGCTGCAATTACTATACAGCGTTCAAAGTGCGCATGACAAATAACCAACGGTCAATTTACATGAACGGCCAAAGCCAAACTGTGGCAAGCCACAAACGTGACCATCCAGTGTTTGTAACTGCTTCTCACAACACAGATGACTTCAACAGTGGTTCCACTATGCACATCATTTAGATACTCAAAGGCCCCTGGCCATACCTCTGCTAACCTTTTCCCACTCCCTCACCTTACCTTTTCCCAACTGCTTTCAATAATCAAGTATCCATGATTAGTCTCACTGTGGTTACAGGAGCATATGTTTGGATGTCTGAGTGGTTCAGTGTGTATGTGCGTACTTTGGTTAGAAAAAGAGCTCTTGCTTGAACACTAGTGTGAATGCTGTTTTCTGTTATGTGTTCCTGTGCTCCATGTATCAATCAGCTACAGACGAGTGGCTCCCTTTCCTTTATTTTATGTATTTCTCCATTCATGAATTTTCATAACTGTTATATAATTACTGAGTTTGATAGCAATTCTGTCCTGAGAATGAATAATCTCTGTGCAGTGATGTAAGCATAGATTTAAACCTTTCTGTAAGATTGAAACTGTGTGCTGGTTCAGGTCTTGAACTAGGAACCTTCGTCGTTCATGGGCTATTGCTTTCCTGACTCATCTATCCATGCAACCCACCTTCTCAAGTTCACTTCCACTGGTAACTCACTCGTATCTTCCATACTTCCCAGAAGTACTCCTGCATAATGGTTACTTCTTGGTACACAACAAAGCTGTTGTTTACATTTTATGTACAATACTTTGCCAACCAAACCACTCATCTTCATCAGATGCTGTTTTGCTGTTAAGTGTGCTCACTCACTGGACTCCAACTCGACTATGAACTACTTTTGGCCCCGTGTCACTGTTTATAGCCAAGTGACTACCAATGCCACCTACATCATAGGGTTCTCTTTTGTTATTCATAGCCTTTACTGATATTCCTTGAAACACACATTCCCTTATTGTCTGCACGCTAGGAAGAAAACCTTGACATCTTGCACAAAAAGCCAAGCCACAGTGCACACAGCCCAACAGTAATTAATCTCACTGGCAAACATTTGGACAAGGATTTAAGGGGGTTAAATTTTGCACCTACTGCAAAAATGCTACCAACAGAAGATTATATTAGCTCTGTTGAGCATGTTGCAGATTTACTGCCACCAGAAGCAGTAGAAGAGGTATGCCTTAAACTTGTAGAGCCCTTAACCAAGGCACCAATAATAAGATCCAACATCTCCAAGAAAGAACGAGTACTACTGTAAAATCTGTGAGAGGACAAGGCAACTAATTCTGCTGCTGACAAGGGCAACACTCTGGTCCTAATGTCACATCTGGACTACAATACAAAGATTTTTGATCTTCTGAATGACACTGTCCCAGAAAGATAAATGCCGATCCTACAAATAACTCAACTAATCAAACAATGGAAGATACAGGATGGAATGTAACAGTATTATGAAAAGGAAAGTTGCTACTCACTATATAGTGGAGATAGGCACAGCAAAAAGATTGTCACAGATAAAGCTTTCGGCCACTACATCTTTTGTCAAAAATAAACCGCGCGCGCGCACACACACACACACACACACACACACCTGCAGTCTCAGGCACCTCCACACTGCGAGCAGCAGCACCAGTGCATGATGGGAGTAGCGACTGGTTGGGGCTAAGGAGCACTCTGGCATGGGAGGGGGGAGGGATAGTAGGATATGGGTGGCTGTCAGTGCAGTGCTGCTGATGAGCGCACAGGGATGAGGTGGAGAGAGGGTGTAGGGCAGTTATGTAAGTTGGGAAGTTAGACAGTGGGCAGGGGAGAGGTGGGGAGGGTAGTGGAAAGGGAGAGATGTAAAAAGACTGTGTGTGATGGTGGAATGAGGGCTGTGTAGTGCTGGAATGGGGACATGGAAGGGGCTGGATGGGTGAGGATGATGACTAATGAAGGTTGAGGCCAGGAGGGTTACGGGAACATAGGATATATTGCATGTAAAGTTCTCACTTGCGCAGTTCAGAGAATCTGGTGTTGGTTGGAAGGATCCATATGGCACAGGCTGTGAAGCAGTCACTGAAATGAAGGATGCCATGTTTGGCAGTGTGCTCAGCAACAGGGTGGTCCACTTGTTTCTTGGCCACAGTTTGTCGGCGGCTATTCATGTGGACAGAAAATCTGGTGTTGGAAGGTGCGGAAGTTGAATGCGCACCATAGGGTATGGACCTGGATACCCACTAGGGGTATATGTGCTCCGGTGTGCATCTGCGCTGCGAGCCTCGCCGTGCAAGTGTACCACTCTCTGCACCACGTGTAGTCCACAGCCAATCATGTTTCCCATGGTCATGTATTTAGGTGGCCGCATGGTGCTACCCAAGCAATCTGGTACTCGCTGCAGTTTGCGTGTGCATCTCGGCCGTACTGCATTCTAGTTCTGTATGCTGAGATACATATCATCATTGTTTGGAGTGTTCCTGCATTGTTGTTGTCTTGCTGTGTTTATCACCTCAGTTCCTGCTTGGTTGCTTTGTGTTCTGTTCTGGTCGGTCATAGTGTCTGCTGTGCTCTATTTGTTCATCTGTTCATTGTTAGCGATACCTCCAGCGGCTCCCCTGCCTGGTGGCTTCTCATCTCCACTCTCTGCCGAGCATTGCTCGCCTGCTGCTCATGGCTGTTCCAGCTCGTCGGCTCCGTTGTGAGCCGCGGAGTGCTCCCTGCTCCAGGGAGCCGTGTGGCTCGCTGTAACCATTCAAGTGGGCCGGCACATGGCACGGCTGGCTGAGGCAGGTGGCAAGGCAAGCGTTTTGATGTGCCGGCTGCTTCTTACAAGACTGACAACCTCATACTCTTAACTGCTAAGACGTGGTGACATGCTACACTGGGAAATATAACGTTCAGCAAATAAGTAAGAAACAACTGTTTTACAAGAAGTTGCATACTAAATTTATTGGGCCTCTGTAGCTTGACATTTTCTTTTCATTACAAGATCGGAAATATCAGGAATCAAAGTGTTCGCAGCGTTAATGCGGAGGATGGCGTATATTGTTGCATCCTGAAGAAACGATCCTTACTTACTTTTTACTCTTTTCATTGCTGAGAAAAGCTGCTCACAACAATACGTAGATCCAAACATGCACATGATCTGAGCGGCATTGTTGTGAAGCTCGGGAAATGTTTTTTGCTGTAATGAACCATACCATCATGACAAATCCAACGTGTTGTAGTACCTCTCTTTTAACAAAGTTGAATTTTGCAAATCAATTACAATTGAAGTGACGGTGACAAGTCATCGGGGAAAACTGAAAATGGAGTGCTGAACATCTTAAGTTCCATTTCCAAACTACTGAGGTCTTGGAATCGTGTTTCAAACGACGTGATGAGCTGCTTTAACTTTGCTTGGTAATCACCGAAAGTAGTACCTTCAGGTAATTTTAAAGAAGCAAGACGACTGAGGAAAGTAAAATGTCCATTACTCATCTGCCTCTCAAATAAACGTAACTTTTCCATGAACGCTTTGATCTGGTCGTGCATGTCAACGATTAGCTGCCCTTTGCCCTGCAGTGACAGATTTAAATTATTCAGATGCATAGTTATATCAGCTAGGAACGCCAGGACTGATATCCATTTTATATCTTTCAGACAACGCATTTCTTCCCCTTTCATTTCGAGAAAAAGGGATATTTCCTCACAAATGGCAAAGAAAACATCAAGAACTTTTCCCCGACTCAGCCAACGAACTGTACTGTGGTAAGGTATATCCCCATACTCCGCTTCCATATCTTTCAGGAATCCTTTGAATTGGCGATGATTCATACCGTGACGCCGCACAAAATTCACACACTTTACGACATCTTTCATTAAGCCACCTAGCTCTACTGTTTCAGCACATAGTGCCTCTTGTCTTTCTCGAATTCGTCCCTGAGTTTATTTTTCAAAAGAGACGCAAAACCTTGATGACGCCTGATCATTTGTGGGGCACCGTCTGTCGCTACAGAATGGAGCTTATCCCACAGCAAATTCATATTGTCCACTGATTCACAAACAGCTTCAAAAATGTCACGTCCTGTTGTGGTGTAATCGAGTGGTACCACATCCAAGAGTTCTTCAGTTACTTGCAGCTCCATGTCGACACCACGCACAAAGACTGCAAGTTGAGCACAGTCCGATATTTCAGTGCTTTCGTCAAGCGCTAGCGAAAATGCAACAAAGCTCTCGCCTTTTTCCTGAGATGTGTCTCTAAATCCGCTACCATGTCCAGGATTCGACGAGACATTGTTTGCTTCGACAGGCAAACCCCTTCAAGTGCCTGCACCTCCATTGGAAACAAACATTCTACTACTGCTATCATGCACGATTTTACGAGTGGTCCCACCGAAAATGGCTTGCCACTTGTCACAATGATGTGAGCGACCCTGTAGCTTGCTCGAATTGCAGATTCAGTAGTGTTTTCTCCGCTCTCATTCACCTGAAAATTATAAATGCATTACAGAACATGAACTATATTGCATGTTTTGATATCCTCCGTATTACAAAACCGTTTTTGAACGTATATCTCCTGGTACGTCGTTCTTAAGCCTGGCTACCAGTTCTCTGTGTGCAACGCCTTCTACCTGATCGTAGTGCGCTGCGTGAAGACATGTATAATGTCGTCGTATATTGTACGTCTTCGCAGAATTAAATACTTTATGACATTCAAGACATTGCAGACGACCATCCTTCTCAATGAATAGAAAGGTATCCTCCAATAGAGGTACAGGACTCCCTCGGCTAGTCATAGCTGTCATTAAACACGGATTATTGCGTCAGTTGCGGCTGCATGCGGCCGGGGGGCAGTGAGTTCGCTTCCCCCCTCCACGAGGGCTCCGAGCTGCCGCAGAGAGCGCTCCGGAGCGCTCCGGCTCCCTGGAGCTCAGTTGGAACAGCCTGCTATAACAGATAGCTTGTTGGTTGTCATGCCCACGTAGAATGCAGCACTGTGGTTGCAACTTAGCTTGTAGATGACATGTTTAGTTTCAGAGGTAGCCCTGTCTTTCATGGAATAGGTGATGTTTCATTGCTGGACTGGAGCAGGTGGTGATGGGATGTTGTATGGGACAGGTCTTGCATCTAGGTTTATTACAGGGGTATGACCCATGAGGTAAGGGGCTGGGAGCAGGCGTTGCATAGGAATGAACGAGTATATTGTGTTGGTTGTAGAGTGCAAAAATAAGGCACTGGAGATTTGTTTTTGTACAAGGTTGGGAGGATAATTACATGCTGTGAAGGCCTCAGCGAGACCCTCGGTATATTTCAAGAGGGGCCAATCATCACTGCAGATGCGATGACCAAGGGTGTCTAGGCTGTATGGAAGGGACTTCTTTGTATGGAAAGGGTGACAGCCATCAAAGTGGAGGTATTGCTAGTGGTTAGTAGATTTGATGTGGACAGAGATACCAATGTAGCCACCTTTGAGGTGGAGGCCAACATCTAGGAACATGGCAGGTTGGGTTGAGTAGGAACAGGTGAAGTAAATGTGGGAGAAGTTGTTAAGGTTCTGGAGGAATGTGGATAGGTTGTCCTCACTCTCAATCCACATCGCAAAAATATCAATGAATCTGAACCAGGTGAGTGGTTTAGGATTCTGGATGTTTAGGAAGAATTCCTCTAGATGGCCCATGAAAAGGTTGGCATAGGATGGTGCCATGGGCCATCTAAAGGAATCTCTCCTAAACAGCCAGAAACCTGCAGTGACAAGTGATGCCACTTGAAATATACCAGGGCCTCACTGAAGCCTTCACAGACCATAACCTTGTACAAAAACTAATCTCCCATGCTGACACACCTATACACCAGCTAGCGAAATACCTAAAATGTCTTCTCTGCAAATATGTGGGGAAGTGCAAGCATCACATCTGCAACCCTGTTTACATTCTACACCACCTCTGTCAACTATGGATACAGATACTCGGACATACTGAAAGAACATACATCATTCCTATATAACTAAAAACAAAGATGATGTGACTTACCGAACGAAAGCGCTGGCAGGTCGATAGACACACAAACAGACACAAACACACACACAAAATTCAAGCTTTCGCAACAAACTGTTGCCTCATCAGGAAAGAGGGAAGGAGAGGGAAAGACGAAAGGATGTGGGTTTTGAGGGAGAGGGTAAGGAGTCATTCCAATCCCGGGAGCGGAAAGACTTACCTTAGGGGGAAAAAAGGACAGGTATACACTCGCACACACACACATATCCATCCACACATATACAGACACAAGCAGACATATTTAAAGACAAAGAGTTTGGGCAGAGATGTCAGTTGAGGCGGAAATGAAGAGGCAAAGATGATGTTGAATGACAGGTGAGGTATGAGTGGCGGCAACTTGAAATTAGCGGAGATTGAGGCCTGGTGGGTAACGGGAAGAGAGGATATATTGAAGAGCAAGTTCCCATCTCCGGAACATGCCTTGGTGCACGGCCAGCACATCTTGGCACAGTGTTACACCGTCCGGGTTATCTGGATACTTCCCACCAACACCAACCTATCCGAACTTCGGAGATGGGAACTTGCTCTTCAATATATCCTCTCTTCCCGTTACCCACCAGGCCTCAATCTCCACTAATTTCAAGTTGCCGCCACTCATACCTCACCTGTCATTCAACATCATCTTTGCCTCTTCACTTCCGCCTCGACTGACATCTCTGCCCAAACTCTTTGTCTTTAAATATGTCTGCTTGTGTCCGTATATGTGTGGGTGGATATGTGTGTGTGTGTGTGTGTGTGTGTGTGTGTGTGTGTGTGTGTGTGTGAGAGAGAGAGAGAGAGAGAGAGAGAGAGAGAGAGAGAGTGTATACCTGTCCTTTTTTCCCCCTAAGGTAAGTCTTTCCGCTCCCGGGATTGGAATGACTCCTTACCCTCTCCCTTAAAACCCACATCCTTTCGTCTTTCCCTCTCCTTCCCTCTTTCCTGATGAGGCAACAGTTTGTTGCGAAAGCTTGAATTTTCTGTGTGTGTTTGTGTTTGTTTGTGTGTCTATCGACCTGCCAGCACTTTCGTTCGGTAAGTCACATCATCTTTGTTTTTAGATATATTTTTCCCACGTGGAATGTTTCCCTCTATTAATTCAAACAAATGATTATAATTTCATTCCTATATAATATATATATGCCAAATGGCTTTACAATATTTCTGTGTGGAATACAATTAAGCTCCAAGCAAGTGGATTAATGCATAGGGGCACTGCTTTATAGTGTGCAGCATCTGGAGATTTTGATTAGATGGGGGAAGTGCTTGGATACTGAGGTAGTTAAGGCGACTGTTTGCGCAAGGCAGGAAATCCGGGTTTGACTTTGGTCTCGCACAAATTTTCATCTGTCACTGTTGAGTTCATTCAATGCCCCATTGCAGCTGAGTATCTGATATTTCTTTCGTCATGATTCAGTACAGCTGCTGATCAATCAATGGTGTCTGTTCTTTTGGAGGTACATGTCAGAAAGAAAGAGAGACCATTCCTATATAATACCACGTAAATATGATCTATAGCTGATGATACCACTTTCATTTCAATTGGAAATAACAGAGGACTTAAGGGAACAAAGCAAAGCCAACCTAATAATTTCTAGTATCTGGTTTAAAGACAATGAATTAACTGTAAACCAGAATAAAACTGAAAATTTAATTTTTGGTTTAGGCAATATCAACAATGATTGTGTGTCAGTTAAACATCTGAATGGACCCTTGGATTCCAAATTAAGTTGGAACCTCCATAAAAAGTCTATATGCAATACATTATCAAGATACGTATATCTTTTACATAAATTTAGAGCATGTGTGAGTCAAAACATTATGTTCAACTCCTATTATGCATTTTTTTCATAGCTACATAACATACTGCATACTACTTTGGGACAATTCCACTGGGGAAAAAAAGAGTTTTTAGGTGGCAGAAAAAGGCTCTTAGATGTGTAGCAAGTATTTTCAAAAACAATGTATCTTGAATGCCAATTTTCAAGAAACTGGGTGCTATGACAATACCATCATTGTGTATCTTTAGTTGCATAGTCTACACAAAAGAAAACCAAAACAGCTACAAATTAAGGTAACAATTCCATTGTCACAATATATGAAACAAAGAAAAGATTGACCAACCCTTTACAAGACTAAGCAAGATTCACAACAATTGTACATACCTTCGTATAAAATTGTTCAATGCACTGCCACCAAAAGCACTTACTACCTCATTAAAAACCTTCAGAAACCTTCTACAAAACTGGCTGAAAAAGAAGGCTTTTAGTGCAAAAGAGGAATTTTTTGATTGTGCAAAAAAAGACCTAAAATTTTAACTTATCACACTGCATGTATGTAAATCTACATGATTTAACTGTTTTTTTACTGTTATTGTATGTGACCTATCTATTGCTCAATTTGCACAAACCATAACCATCAATAGCATCAAAACTCTCAAAGATGAAATAAATAAATGAATAAATTAATTATGTGTGTACTCAAAATTAGAGTCATCTGTAAAGTAGCCTAAAAATTTACAAGCTACAGAAATTGTCATCTCACCTGAACTGTATCCCATATCTGGTAGTTGAAGTAGTCACTGCTAACACTATCGGGGTAGCCTTGTGGCAGAAACACTTGGCGTAGGAACTCCAACAGACGGACACGATAAGTGTGAGTATAAGAAACTGATGATTCCACACAAACAATGTCGTCCCGAACTGAGGACATAAAGAATATTGTTACTACCTGGAATGCTTTGAACAGTAAAAGTTTTAACAATAAGAATGCAGTATTGAATGTTTCCATGTTTCAAACATATTTCAAGGAGACTGAAGGTCAGATTCAATACGACAGTTTGGTTCACATTGGAAAAAAATGCAAAGACTGTTTTGACAATGCTGACATCATGGAAGATTTCTGTCCTGCAGCTATCCAAACAAAAAACAGAGGTGATTGCTGCTGGAAAATATAGGAACGATACAGCTACTAAGCATTTCAGGAGCATAAAATATCCTCAATCCATGTAGTCTGTGCAATTTTTTCTTTCTTTTTTTTATTTTTTAGGCTGAGCTTAATCTGTGTGGG
Source organism: Schistocerca nitens (assembly GCF_023898315.1). Classification (NCBI taxonomy): domain Eukaryota; kingdom Metazoa; phylum Arthropoda; class Insecta; order Orthoptera; family Acrididae; genus Schistocerca; species Schistocerca nitens. Next base: position 1,171,654,398 of record NC_064614.1, on the reverse strand, counting down.
TTGAGGAGAGGGAAGGGATGTATCTTACATTATTTTTTCAAACTGAATTACTTCTTTTCCATTTCTACATTCCATGCTATTTGCCTCAAAGATGATTTCATCTACAAGAAGTAATTGCACAAACCTGGACACGCTGTGGTGACATAAGTCATGGGATAGTTATATGCACATATACAGATGGCGGTAGTATTGCATACATACGGTATAAAAGGGTAGTGCATTGGCGGAGCTGTCATTTGTACTCAGGTGATTCATGTGAAAAGGTTTCCATGTGGTTATGGCTGCACGATAGAAATTAACAGACATCGAACATGGGATGGCAGTTGGAGTGATGCATGTTTGACATTCCATTTCAGAAATTGTTTGGGAAATCAATACTCCAAGATCCATAGTGTCAAGAGTGTGTTGAGAACACCAAATTCCAGGCATTACCTGTCACTAAGGACAGTGCAGTGGTCAATGGCCTTCACTTAACAACCGAGAGTGGCAGTGTTTGGACAGAGTCACCAGTGCTAACAAACAAGTAACACACTGTGAAATAACCACAGAAATCAATGCCTGATGTACAATGAATGTATCCATTAGGACAGTGATACAAAATCTGGCATTAATGGGCTATGCCAGCAGACAACCAACGCGAATGCCTTTGCTGACAGCAAGACACTATCGGAAGTGCCTCTCCTGGGATCGTGACCATATCGATTGAACATTACGTGACTGGAAAATCATGGCCTGGTCAGATGAGTCCACATTGAAGTTGGGTCCGAGTGTGGTGCAGACTCCATACAGCAATGACTCGAGTTGTCAACATGGCACTGTGCAAGCAAGTGGTGGCTCCATAATGGTGTGGGCTGTGTTGACTTGGAATGGACTGGATCCTCTGGTCCAAATGAACTGATCATCAACTGGAAATGGATATGTTTGGCTACTTGAATACCATTTGCAGCAAACAATGGAATTTTTTTGGATGACAATACGCCATTTGGATGACAATGAGCAATGCAAACAACTGTTCGTGACTGGTCTGAAGAATATTCTGGACAATTGGGGCAAATAATTTGGCCATTAAGGTTGCCTGACAAGAATCCCATCGAATATTTATTGGACATAACTGAGAGGTCAGTTTGTGCACAAAATTCAGAACTGGCAACATTTTCATAATTATGGACGGCTATAGAGGCAGCATGTTCCAATATTTCTGCAGGGGACATCCAACGGCTTGTTGATTTCATGCTATGTGGGATAGCTGCATTACACCGGGCAGAAGAAGGTCCAACATGACATTAGGAGGTATGTTATGACTTTCATCAGTTTTTTTGGTTTACCAGAAATCCACTAACATCTTCTAAAAGCAGAATGGTGTGTTACTGACTACTTGAACAGAGAATATGAATTTCAGTTGTTAATGAAGCACAATGTCTAACACGGAAAACAAAATCAGAAAATAGAAGAAAACATGATACAGTATCAGTGGTCTATGCCTAGTCATATAGTCCGATATTAACCTCAAATGGTTCACTGAACTTCTTTCTCACTGAATTAGCATGATTGACATGGAGTGTCTCAAGTATTCTGTAAAATCCACAGTCCTAGTCTCTAAAACCCACAGTCCAAATTATTTGCTTGAATTGTCCAGAATGTTCTTCAGACCAGTCACGAACAGTTGTGGCCTGGTGGCATGGCACACCGTCATCTATAAAAATTCCATCATTATTTGCTGCAAATGGTCTTCAAGTAGCCAAACATATCCATTTCCGGTCAATGATCAGTTCATTTGGACCAGAGGACCCACTCCATTCTGTGTTAACACAGCCCACACCGTTACGGAGCTAGTAGTACCTTGCACAGTGCCTTGTTGACAAATTGTGTCCACGGCTTTACCTTGTTTCCTACAGAGAAACTGAGTTATTGTCAATAAAATCAACATTACTGTATCAGAAAATTTTCAAGTTATGAGCAAAGGATAGCGAAAATTTAATGTCTCCTCTCAATAAGTATTTGATATTCTGGATACATTTAAGACTGATAACACCGTTAGCAAGATGAATACTGGGATTGCTCACACATGATCAGAAGTCGAATACCTTGACCAATTCCTATCACATCATGCTACATCCAGGTGTAATCAATGCTAGTTTTTGCTATTATGTCAACAACTGAAGGTGGAGGATGGGGGGAGAAGGGGTGTTGAAGGGGAGGGGGGTGGGGGAGAGAAGGAGAGGAAAGGGAAGGAACTCATGATGTCACCTGCATCGGGGCCTTATGTGGCGTTAGCACTGCTAAATGAAAATGTGCGCCGGATCAGGATTTCAACCTGGCATCTGCTTACTAGGCAGTTGGGTTAAGTACTGTGCCACACGGACACAGTATTTATCACAACTGCGCGAACTATCTCGGTACACCACTCGGCTGACCCACTTTCCCACAGAACGCCACCTATCTCCAGTACCCATCTGTGTCCTCCATGCTCACTACTTTGAGGTTCCCACAGAAGGTTCAATGTGATGGTGCATATACACAAAAGGTGGTGGATTCACAGCCCATTGAGATGACTAAGTGTCTGAAAGAACAGGCAGCACTCACTCATATAAACAATTTACTTAGATGCTGTGTCATTGTTGATGCACTTTCAACTTGAGAGTAAATAATAATCACATTAGTAGTATTTACTTTGCTAATCCACTGAATAATATCACAATAGCTGATTCGCAAATTGAGAAAATCAGAAAGATGTACGTAGATGCACATTTACTGACTAACTAGGCAAGTGCTAACCAAGCCAAGTCCATAAAATGACAATTTATGTAATAAACCTGACAAATAGAGGATTTTATAAAAAGCCTCATGTGGGAAGAACTAAATCTGTCATAATCGTTTGCTCTTAATGACAGTGACAAAAATTGTCAAACTTTTATTGTGGATTGTTATCTCAATGTGTGGTTGTGGATATGTTGGGAAGAGCACACAACAGCAAGGTCTTTAGCACCCATGTGAAAACAGTTTGAGATGAGTTCAGAAAAGGACTTCAAATAGGGTATAAAACAACATCGAAACTAAAAGGAACAAACTGTTGAAAACTGTGTGTGTTCCCACAAGGAAGCACGAAATGAGGTATCGTGCCAATATTAGAATCTTAATGAAACAGGAAGAAAGTGGTACAAGAGTTAAAACAATATATCTGATGGATGTGATAGGCTGACCATAAGAATAAAAAAGGAGGAGCTGGCCACTCTGCAAACACACTAAAACCTCCAGTCTAAAAGGTTAGGCCAGAGTCCAGACATACCACAAAACTTTAAAACTTTAATCACACTTGTCTCTGCATCAGCTAAAATAGAGGGCAGCTCCGCACCGAAATTTGCCTCTGCCCTCGTATCACGGTATAAAATGCACTCTGTTCAAATATGGCGTACAGTGATTTGCACGCCACAAGCGTCACAAAATGGGAGATCCTCTTGCCATAGTTAAGAAGCCACATGTAAGAAGGCAGTGCCCAATGAGAAGTGGAAGGGTCACTTCACCCAACCTGAGCAACTGACAGGAGGAACGCCACTGCCACATAGCTGACTTCACCAACTGCAGCTTACTGTCCCTCATCGCCAGTCATTCCTCACCCCACACCTGCATGAACTTCCTATATAATACAGAAATGACAGCCTGAAAGTGAATAGGAAAATGTGCCACATTCAGTCCTCTGCAGGCCTCCTCGGCAGCCCAATCAGCCTGTTCACTTCCCCGTATCCCTATATTCTCTGGCACCCAGCAGAATGACACCTGCTTTCCCTGCCTTGGAGCAACTATAGTTGGTGATGTATCAGCTGGGAAAAGTTCTCAGCTGGGTACAGATTCTGACACGACTGTAAGGCACAGAGGGAATCGGGGCACATGAGAAACCCTTTGCCCAACACATCTGCTCCAGTGCTTTCAGGATTGCATGGAGCTCCTCAGAGAAAATGGTATTCTCATCACGAAGGCAAATCCTGGTGACAGGGTCAGCAAACTCAATAGAGCAGCCAAGGGAATTCCCTTGTACACTATGGTAAAACTGTGATGCATATCTAAAACGTTAAAAAACAGAGATTGAAGTGTAAAATGTGATGTATGATCTTTCTTAAAATTGGTAAAGTCTAAAATAAGTCTGGGCTTCTGGGGGAGCCAAGGTGGACATCTGATCCAACCACAATGTAAAACATGAAGACTGACCAAAACCATATCTAAAAGGCAATCCTGTGGGCGAATCCCGTATGGCCTTGTTGCCCATTGTCAGTTATGAAAAAGCATTTCCATTGGGGGCCACGCAATGGTAAGGTATACAGGTGTCATGGTGCGCACAGTGTTTTATATGCCTGGTGCACTGTAAGTAGCTGTTGCCTGATGTGATATGGCAGTTTACCTGCCTCTGCACAGAGGCTTGGTATGGGGCTTGTTCTAAACATCCCAGTGGCCAATCAAATCTCTTCATGGTGCACCACATCCAATGTCTTTAAATAAGAGTGTCTAGCAGACTCATACACTGTGCACCCATAATCTAGCCAAGATCACACAAATGCCCTGTAAAACCATAGCAGACAAGTCCTGTCTGACCCCCCCCCCCTCCTCATGCACTGTGACTAAGACATTTTAAAATACTTAAGGGTATTAAGGGACAGTTTTTTAAGGTTCTTAAGATGTGGCAACCATGTAAGTTTACAGTCAAATATGAGGCCCAGAAACCTCATGTGTCTTTAAAAGTACGGACAGTGTTCCTCTTCCTCAACTTAGGAAAGTTTAAAATGGAACAAGAACGGTTAAAAAGAACACACACAGATTTCTCAGTTGAAAACTTAAAACCGCTCTTCTGCACCAATTCATCCAAATGTTGAAGAGTTAGTTGCAACTGACATGTTGTCATTGCAAGGCATGAAGATGAGCAAAACACAGTGAACTCATCCACAAACAAAGAACACGGGGCAGGACTTTTCATTACTGACATAATATTACTAATAGCTATTGCAAAGACAGTCACACTTAAAATGCTACCCTTAGGGACACCATTCTCCTGCTGAAAGTGATCAGACAGGATGTCATCAACTCGGTATCAAAAATACCAACGTGGGAGAAAGGACCGAATAAAAATGGGAAGACTTCCACGAAAAGCCCATTTGTGAAGCTGTTCGAGGATAAGATGCCTCCAAGTAGTATCAGAGGCCTTCTCAATGTCAAAAAATATACCTATAAGGTGATGCCGGCACAGGAAAGCCTGTTGAATACCCGCCTCCAGGAGGGCCATATTATCAAAGATGGAGTGATACCTTCTGAACCAGTGAAAGCAATTAAGGAGTTGCCTGGATTGTAAGGTCCAGACAAGGCGGCAGTTGACCATCTGCTCCAAGGTCTTCCCCACACAGCTGGTGAGGGCAACACTACGATAACTACTCGGGCACATATGGTCTTTCCCAGGTTTTAAAAGAGAAATTAAAATTGCCTCACACCATGAGTCAGGAAAGTGACACGATGCACAAATGGCAATAAAAAGTGTGAGGAGGAGATCTTTGATTCGCCTTGTGAGGTGACACAGCATACTGTAATTGATTTTACTGTGACCAGGGGATATGTCATGAGCAGCAGACAATGCAGAATCCAGCTCCCTCACGGAAAATGGGCAGTTGCAATTTTCATCAGAGGTGGACCGGAAGTCCAAACTGCTGGCAGAAAACCCAAAGAGATTCTGGTCATACGTAAAGCACACCAGTGGCAAGACACAATCAATACCTTCACTGCGTGAAAACAATGGTGAAGTAACTGATGACAGTGCCACTAAAGCAGAGTTATTAAAAACGATTTTCCGAAACTCCTTCACCAAAGAAGATGAAGTAAATATTCCTGAATTCCAATCAAGAACAACTGCCAAGATGAGAAACGTAGAAGTGTATATCCTCAGTGTAGCAAAGCAGCTGACTGTATACCAGTCAGGTTCCTTTCAGAGCATGCTGATACAATAGCATCATATTTAGCAATTATATACAACCACTCGCTCACAGAAAGTTCCGTACCTAAAGACTGGAAAATTCCTCAAGTCACACCAATACCCAAGAAAGGGAAATAGGGTTAATCCACTGAATTACAACCCCATATTATTAACGATGATTTGCAGTAGGGTTTTGGAACACATACTGTGTTCAAACGTTATGAAGGACCTCGAAGAAAATGATTTATTAACACATAGTCAGCATGGATTCAGAAAATATCGTTCTTGCAAAACACAACTACCTCTTTATACTTATGAAGTAATGAGTGCTATCGACAGGGGATGTCAAACTGATTCCATATTTTTAGATTTCCAGAAGGCTTTTGACACAGTTCCTCACAAGCGTCTTTTAACCAAACTGCGTGCCTATGGAATATCGCCTCAGTTGTGCAACTGGATTCATGATTTCCTGTCAGAAAGGTCACAGTTCGTAGTAATAGACAGAAAGTTATCGAGTAAGTAATATCCGGCATTCCCCAAGGAAGTGTTATAGGCCCTCTATTGTTTCTGATTGATATTAACAACATAGGAGACAATCTGAGTAGCCCTATTAGATTGTTTGCAGATGATTCTGTCATTTACTGTCTTGTAAAGTCATCAGATGACGAAAACGAATTGCAAAAGATTTACATAACACAACTGTAAGGTGCAAAAAGTGGCAATTGACCCTGAATAAAGAAAAGTGTGAAGTTATTCATACGAGTATTAAAAGAAATCCACTAAATTTCAATTATGTGATATGTCACACAAACCTGAAGAGTGTAAATTCAACTAAATACTTAGGCATTACAATTACAAACAACCTACATTGGAATGATCACATAGATAATGTTGTGGGTAGAGCAAACCAAAGACTGTGATTCATTGGCAGAACACTTAGAAGGTGCAACAGGTCTACTAAAGGGACTGCTTACACCACACTTTTCCGCCCTATTCTGGAGTATTTCTGTGCGGTGTGGGATCTGCATCAGGTGGGACTGACAGATGACATCGAAAAAGTTCAAAGTAGGGCAGCTCGTTTTGTACTATCATGAAATAGGGGAGATACTGCCACAGACATGAACTGTGAACTGGAGTGGCAATCATTAAAACAAAGGCTTTTTCGTTGAGACGGGATCTTCTCACAAAATTTCAATCACCAGTTTTCTCCTCCAATTGCGAAAACATTCTATTGATACCCACCTATATAGCAAGAAATGATGAACACGATAAAATAAGAGAATTCAGGATTCGCACAGAAAAATTTAAGTGCTTGTTTTTCCCATGCGCTGTTCGAGAGTGGAACGCTAGAGAGACAGTTTGAAAGTGGTTCACTGGACCCTCTGACAGACACTTTACTATGAATAGCAGAGCAATAACATAGATGTAGCTGTAGATGCTCCACTCAGCAACTGCTCTATGGTGCTGGAAACCTGGATCCTGATTGGCGGTTGCAGTAACTGTGGCAAAATAGGTTGCCATAGTCTGGGCAGTGCCTCTTGGCTTGGTTTGGAGAGTGCCATTCTCCCATTACATCATCCAAGGAGCACCTCCTTCCTCTCCCAGAAATTCTCCTGATGGTCTCCCATACAACGGAACTCCTCACATAATAATCAATGATGTTCAGGAACTGTTGCCACAAACTCTTCTTGCTCTCTTGAATAATCTGGTGACACTTTGCCCTCGACATCCGAAAATCTGTAAGATTCCCTGCAGTTGTCCAACACTTGAACCTACGTACAGCTGCACGCCTAGTGATGATTGCACAGTGGCATCAAGGGACAGGTTGCCTTTTCAGTTGTCCAGTGGACTGTAGAATGGGTGTTTCAGCGGCATGGTGGATCATTTTGGTAATATGATCCACCCATACCTCGACATTGGCACATGGTAATATGATCCACCCATACCTCGACATTGGCACAATGTTCAAATTGGAACAACTGGCTATTAAATGTCCATTCTATTTTACTGAGATCATTCACAGCGGTTTCCTTTCACATTCCATCGACGGCAGAAAATGATCCAGTTGCAATGCAGAAATGGATGCTCTGTCCCATATTTAGCAAATATGCACATGATGATGTGATGACACAAGAAGCCTCTCAATTTCTCTACCGCTGGGGCAGGTAGTTGTAGAGCCCCAAAGCACATTGTGTGCATTAAAATCACCATACAGGTTAAAGTGGCAGGGGAGCTGTGTATTAAGGTTGGTTAGGGCATCTTTGTCAAGCACATCATGTGGGGGCAGGTAAATGGAACATACTATCGACGATGATGCATGTGCACTGTTATGGCAACTACTTGTAAATTCGTTGTAAGAGGGAGAGGCAAGGAGTGGTTGTCAGTATTGATGAAGATACCTCCACCTCTTCTAGCTGTCTTTCCATTCAGATTGTCCTTTTTGTGGAATACATAGCCTTGTAGCACAGGGGTTTAAAACTGATTGAACCTCGTCCCTTGGAGACACAGACACAGTGGTCTAACCTGAATTAGTTCTTCCATAAGCATCATGAACCCCTGCAAGTTCTACTGTAGTATGGGAGCCATTTCATTGGTGTTGTTTCAATTTACCCCTATCTTTGCACCGCAGAGGTGAAGCACTTGTAGACTGAGGGGAGTGGAGGGGTTGCCTGGATCTGAGGCATCTAACTCCATGATGTCCTCCTCCAACAGTCAGATATGAAAGAATTACGTCTGACGGCACTCCGGACAGCTTTTGACCTAAGCCTCATGATCCTTTATCTGCACCCTGTCCCTCTGAGGGTGAGGGGGAAAGAGGACATTGTGAGGCACCCTGCTTGTTGTGTGTCTTCTTGACACTCACTGCAGAACTGTTGCTGGTCTTTCTTGTGCCATCTGCTTGGATTGCTTTATCTTTACTCACTTTGCCTTGGCATGTACACATGCAAGTACAGCTGCTGCTGGTGGTGGTGGTGGTGGTGGTGGTGGATAGTTGTATACTGGGCGTCATATGTGTTGACCTTAGGAACAGGTTTCTGCACCACAGAAACATAAGTGGTGAAGATGGGAGGTTTCATCACCTTATATTCTTTTTTTGGCTTCTGCATAGGGGATCCGCTTGGATTTTAGTTCCTGAATTTTTCATTCCTCTGCAGAAACAGGGCAGTCTTGACTCCAGACTGGATGGCACCCAGAGCAGTTAACACAGACCACTGGAGATGGACAGTCAATCCCAGGTTCATGGGTTGTGTTTCCACATTTCTCACAGGTCATTTCATCCCAAAAACTCAGCACTGTAAGACCAAAATGCTGGCATTTGTAGTACTGCATAGGGTTTGGTACATAAGGCCTAACCCAAAATCAGTGGAACCTGCCACGATGTGTTCATGCAGCACTGGAAAACTAAAGGTCAGAATAAAGGTGGTTTCTTCTCAATTTCTCCATTATTCCTGTGCATCATTTGCTCTACATCCACTATCCCCAGTAATGCCCATTCCTATTTAAGTTTGGCTATGTCGACATCCGTAATCTCATGGCACGAGATCACACCCTTGCTCGAGTCAAGGGAGTTATGCAATTCAACAATTACAACATTTTCACCCAATTTTTTGGACTTCCTAAGTAGTTCCACCTGCTTTGACTTGTTAGTCTCAACCAGTAGGGACCCATTCATCAGCCACTTTATACACTTCAGGCTACCAGCAAGTCCATCCAAGCCTTTATGGGTGAACAAGAGCGACACATTTTCAAATGTTAATTACGAAAGAAACATTTTGATTTATGAATTCTTGAGCTCTGATACTATAGTTCAACTGATCCTGATTATCGGGAGGGCTAGCCTCCTTCGTTCTTGGACTGAGTGTGCGTACTCCCAGGTGGTACAGCTTTCCTGCTGGGAGGAGGAGCAGAAGAGTTCAAAGGTTCCATTTTGGTCCCACGAGCAGCTAGGGAATTAATGGTCCACTCAGAAGGAGCCCCATGTGCCTGAGTAAGCCTTATACAACTGAGGTGCACCAGGTTCCCCAGAGGTTGCCCGTTAACAACTGTTCTACCTCAACATCCATGCATCTCATCAGCACGCAGCACATCTTGAGATGAGGTTTTTTTTCTTTTTTTTTTTAGATTTATTCCATCCTCGCAATCCAGATGATCAAGCCAATATCCCTGTTCCCTGAGACAAACAATGTCCCATCCCGCACCCCCGGACCACATGATGCTCACTGAAGCATGCCCACAGCTTACGGTGACAGAGGACTGGCAGTGCATACCAGTCTCCAGCTCATGAACCCCAGTTTTGCCAAGCAATTCTCAGAAAATGAAAGCTGAGTCAGTGAGGGCATTGTTATCTCAGGTCTAACAATCCCCTCATGGATCTTTTCTAAACCAAATATTTAAAAATATTCTGAGTGGTTAAATACTCACCCCTCCCTCTTTCCCCCTTGAACCACGGACCTTGCCATTGGTGGGGTGACTTGTGCCTGAGCAATATGGATGATACCATAGGTATCAAGAGCTCAAATGTAAAAGCAGTACAAAAGCAAAGATGGGAAAGGTGTAAGAGTATCAGGAGGGTCTATACAAGGGAGATGAACTTTGAAAGCAATATTATAGAAAAGGAAGAGGACATAGCTGAAGATGAGCTGGGAGATGTGAAACTGAAAAAAGAAATTGACAAAGCACTGAAAGACCAAAGTAGAAACAAGACCCCTGGAGAACACAGGAGTCTGTCAGAACTATTGATAGATTTGGGAGAGCCAGCCATTACAAAACTATTCCATCTTGTACACAAGACATACGAGATAGGCAAAATCTCAGACTTCAAGAAGAATGTAATAATTTCAAATTTAATAAGTCATAGTTGCAAAATATTAACACGAATTCTTTACAGAAAAATGGAAAAATTGGTAGAGGCTAATCTTGGGAAAGATCAGTTTGGATTCTGGACCTATGTAAGAAAACACGAGGCCATACTGGCCCTACAACTTCTCTTAGAAGACAGGTTAAGAAAAGGCAGACCTATGTTTATAGCATTTGTAGACTTAGAGAAGCTACGGTCGCAGGTTCGAATCCTGCCTCGGGCCTGGATGTGTGTGGTGTTCTTAGGTTAGTTAGGTTTAAGTAGTTCTAAGTTCTAGGGGATTGATGACCTCAGCTGTTAAGTCCCATAGTGCTCAGAGCCATTTTAACCATTTTGACTTAGAGAAAGCTTTTAACAAAGCTGACTGGAATACTATCTTTGAAATTCTGAAGGTAGCAGGGGTAAAAAACAGAGAGCGAAAAGCTATTTACAACATGTGCAGAAACCAGAAGGCACGAGAGGTATGAAAGAAAAGTAATGGTAACGGTAATGAAGAGAGTCACACAGGGTGTAGCCTATCCTCAATGGTATTCAATCTGTACAATTAGCAAGCAGCAAAGGAAACCAAATAAAAATTTGGAGTAGGAATTGAAATTAAGGGAGAAGAAATAAAAACTTTTGAGGTTTGCTGATGATAGTGTAGTTCTGCCAACGACAGCAAAGGACTTGGAAGAGAAAAACCACTTTTACCGAGGACACTGAGGACCAGTTCAACCATCTGTGGATCGTCTGCTAATATTAAATTTAAGGAACTGAGAAGACTATACTTAACACGAAGGGCCAAAAGAAGGGGACATTCCACCAACTACATTGTGGGGGTGGGTCATTATGTAGGAGGAAATAATGGGTAAGCCGGGTATGACCGATTTGTAAAAGGCATAAAACAGTGGACTGCTTCTGAGAGGAGTGGAAGGAAGAGTGCCAAACTGCAGTAGACTCCTTGATTGTGCAGAGTTTATTACTATGAGTAGTAATGATCCAGATGGCATTCCACTATTGGGCAGAGAGAGATCTGACATAGATCCGCATGTCCGCACCTGGAATCATGAAAGGAAATAACTTCTCTAGCCAAACAAACAAAAAAAAGGGCCCTGTGAATGGCTAGAAGCTCTGCTGTGAACACCCTACATGATCCCGGCAATAAATGGTGTTCAAAGCCAGTAGGAGACATGAAAGCGTATCCCACCTTATTGATCGTCTTAGAACCGTCAGTGTAAAAGATGGTGGAACCCTATAACTCCACAAGGATGGCACATACAAGATGCTGAAAACCACAGGAGCGACAGAAACCTTAGGATCCTGGAATAAATTGGTCCTAATCCATGGTCTAGGCACCATACATGGGGGGTGGGGTATGGGAGGAGAGACATGGGGTGCAGTCAAGTGAGATGCATGCCAACCATCAATCCCACCCGTGGGCAGGTGTTAGGACGGAGACATCCCTCATTGGCAAAGAGCACAGGGGACACAGGATGGCCATGAAATTGGCAAATGGCGATTGTGCAAGAAACAAGGCGTTGGCTCTGTTGGATGTGTAGAGTGGGAATCCCCACTTCTGTGAGGAGACTATCAATAGGACTAGAGCGAAAGGCACCAATAGTCAGATGCACCCCATAATGACAGACAGGGTCAAGGAGTTCCAAAGTGGAAGGAACTGCTGAGCCATAAGCCTGACTACCATAATCTAGTCTGGACAAGACCACAGCACGGTAAAGATGGAGAAGAGTGGAACAGTCTGCACACCAAGATGTATGGGCCAGGAGGTGGAGATCATTAAACTTTCGCATATGTGTAGTCTTTAGGTGGCGAATGTGGGGCAGCCATGTCAGACTGTTATCAAAAATCAGGCCCAAGAAACAGGACTATGCTACAACATTGAGGAGCTGGTTGCCTAAATAAAGTTCTGGATCGGGGTGTACTGTGGGTTGACAACAAAAATGTATAACCCGCTTTTTGGAGGGAGAAAACTTGAAGCCATGGGCAGTGGTCTATGCAGAGGCCCATCAGATGGCACCTTGGAGCTGGCGCTCAGCAGATGCTACCGATTGGGAGCTGCATCAGATGACAAAATTGTCAACGTACAATGCCGGGGTAACAAGAGGCCCAACAGAGGTCACACGCCCATTGTTGGCAATGAGGAAGAGTGTGAGACTTAGCACAGAATCCTGTGGGATGCAATTCTCCTGAATCTGAGGGGTGCTAAGTGAAGTGCCAAACGAACCTGGAAGAGCCAGTGAGATAAAAAATAGCAGACAAAAATCAGAAGGGGACCACGGAAGTCCCAGTCATGGAGGGTAACTAAAATGTGATGGCGCGAAGCCATGTCATATGCCTTATATAGGTCAAAGAAGACCGCGACAAGGTGCTGGTGGCGAGTAAAAGCCTGTCAGGTGGCTGATTCCAATTGGAGTAAATGTTCAGTTGGAGATAGCCCTGCCCGGAATCCACAGTGATATGGGGACAAAAGGCCCCGGGATTCGAGTACCCAACATAATCTGTAGCTGACCACCTATTCGAGCAGTTTACAAAGTACATTGTGATGGAAAAGCATCCATGAGCAAAATGTGGTTGAAGACGCTGAGGAGCTATTGCCTCTGGGGAGCATCCAAATGTTGCATCATCTAGCTATGGAAGGAATCCTGGCCTGGGGCTGTGTCTTCTGGGGAACTAAAAGACTGCACTAACTCCCGTTTAGTGAATGGTGCATTATTCGGCTCAATACGGTGTGGCATGAAACAGAGGTGGGTCAGTTCGACTCTGCGTTTCTGCTGGAACAAGGTGGTAGGCTAGGAAGGGGATGATGATGCCATCACAAATTGTGTTGTAAGGTGTTCTGGGAGGACCGATAGATCAGTGCACAGAGCACCTTGGAGGTTCAGGCCCTGGACAGTGGGCTATTGCTAGCAGCCCAGAAGGCTACGGAGCTTGGACCAAATCTGCAATGAAGAGGCATACTCCACCTAATAAGGTAACGAGCCTTAGCACGGAGATGCTTAAAAGTGAGGAAGTTGGTCTGTGAAGTGTGTCGCTTAAAGCGCTGCAGTGCCTGTCAAAGTGCACAGAAGATGTATATAAAGGCCAATTGGCCATGCAAAATGCTCAACATGGGAGCCTGTCTGCCTGACGGCAGCAGGGTAACGATAGAATCACTGGAAAGTGGTTACTGTCACAAATGTCATCATGGAATGACCAATGTAGGGGAGCCACGAGGGCAAGGGAGGAGATCGTCAGATTGATAGCAGAGAAGGTGCCATGAGCGGCACTGACGTGGGTAGGGGAACCATCATTGAGGAGACACAAATCGAGGTCTGTGATAAGTTGGTCAATTAGGATACCCCTACCCGTTGAAGTGACACTCCCCCACACTGGATGTTGGCCACTGAAGTCCCCAAGGAGGAGAAAAGGGGCGGGAGTGGCTGGATTAAGGTAGACAGTGCAATATAAGGAAGTGGCCTACCTGGAGGAAGGTACACATTGCAAATGGTGATTGCCAGAGTTGTTTACACTCGAACCACTATCGCTTCCGAGTTGGTACGTAGGTGGATCCAGTCACTAATGACATCAGAGCAAACCAAAATGCAGACCACACCAGATACTACCCCGAAGCCAGCACAGTTCCAACAGAATGCCTGATAACCACGAAATGTTGCAGAGCGGTCATCACGGAAATGTGTTCCTTGAAGAACGAGACAGAATACAGAATAGGAGGAGACAAGACATTGCATTTCCGGTAGGTGACGATAGTATCCGTTGTAATTCCACTGGATGATCATGTGGCGAAAGTCCAAGGTAGACATGAAGAAGCCAAGGAGGAGGTCAGGTCACTTGGTTCATAGTAGTCACCGGCAAGGATTAGGTGACATCCATAAATAAGATGCCAGACTCAGGTTGCAAGGGGGGAGATGGCACCTACAGGGGCACCGGGGGTGCCGTATCTTGGGATTTCTGTCTCTTCTTCTTCTCTTTCTGAGGTGGAGGAGGGCAAGGCACAGGGGGTGAACAGGTTTCTGCAAGATCGGGAACCGAAAGAGAGCGGGTGACCTTGGGTGCACAGATGGTGCGTCTCATGGCCAAGTGGTGGTAAGAGTCATCCAGCCTGAGAGATGCCGGGGGTCCCGAGAAGGAGTCCGATCACCGGCAGATGCTGAAGAAGGGTGGCACTTCTTCCGCCGTGATGGGAGGTTGTGGGAACTGCAGGGGAGGGGAGGGGAGAGAGGGACGGGTCTGGGTTAAGGATGAGGGAGGAAGAGGAAATGAAGTAACAGAGGCAGAAGTTGAAGACAGTGACATTGGATGGAGTCTCGCATACTTCTGGTGAGCCTCAGCATAAGACAGGTGATCCAGGGACTAGTATTCTTGGATCTTCTTTTCTCTCTTGTAAGCTGGGCAATCTAGCGAGCGAGGGGAACGGCGGTCAACACAACTGACACACACAGATGCTAGAATGCAGGGGCTTCCCTCATGGAGTGGGTGGCCACAGTCGCCACACAAAAGGTCTGCATATGCCCAAAACGCAAGCACTGCATAAGCGGTGGTGAGCCTGGCCCTCCTCCCATGTTGTAGCCAGGGAAGGGAAGGATGCTGGGTCATATGAAGCAGTATTCAATGATCCTTCACCATTCGAAGAGGTGGCGATTTGAGAACGGTCAGATTTTTGCAGCTTGATACACTTCAAGTGCCAAGCATCTCTGATACCTCCCACTCTGACCAGGGCTCTCCCCATGGGCGCCACCTAGCCACAGCAAGAGCCATCTGGTATGGCGGCCACTGCCGGCAGTTCCCGAGCTCCAAGATGACAAGCAACCATTCCTTGGCATGCATGGGCAGGGAACACTTCAGGTATCACTAGGGTGAGCCATGTGTTGTCAGGGGGCTCAGCCATATGGGTTCATAACAGCCCCTCCACATGGACTTGCTACATGTGATGGTGACCTAGCAGGGTGGAAAGGAGCTGCAGTAGGGAAGGGAGAGGGAAGAGAGTGGGGAGAAGGGGGAGAAAGGGGAGAGGAATCCACACCGTAGATGCTAGGGAGGGAGTTCTTCCCTATATGGGTCACACTAAAAACAGGAAATTTTGAAGTGAAGGTCAGACCTCAAGTGGGGACCTAAATGCCAAAAATGATGGAAGAACAGGCAAAAGGAACCAATACAGGAAACTAGATGGATAGCCACGTCAACAGAAATCAGAACACCAAGAGAAGGAAGGAGGTGGCAACGGGGAAGGTGCGAGGACAGAGAGGGAGGGCAGGGAGAAGGAAACGCAGCTACGGAAGGAAAAATCAGCTGCAATAGCTCGGGGCCCCATCTGTGCCATGCACGAACTCACGAAAGAACCGTGAGCCGCCTGGGGGGGGGATTAGGAAATGAGACCTAAAAGTAATGCACGAGTTTTGCTATTTGGGCAAGAAAATAACTTACTATGGCTGAAGTAGAAAGGATATACAACACAGACTGGCGGTGGCATGAAAAGTGTTTCTGAAGCTGAGGAATTTGTTAACATCTGGTGTTGATTTGTAAGTCTTTTCTGAAGATATTTGTCAGGAGTGTAGCCTTGTACAGAAGTGAAACATGGACAACAAGCAGTTCAGGCAAGAGAATTGAAGCTTTTGAGATGTGGTGTTAGAGAAAAATGCTGAATATTAGGTGGCTATACACGTAACTAATGAGGAGAGACTAATAGAAATTGGGAGACAAGAAATTTGTGTCATAATGTGACCAAAAGAAGGGATCTGCTTGATAGGACACATTCTGAGACATCAAGGAACCATCAATAGCTGCATCAAACTAGTTTTCAAGCTGAAGACCACAATAATGACAACAAATAATTTTCATTGGTATTTCAGTAATTTATTTACCTTATGGGCATTGGTTTATGTATCTGACCAGCTGTATCAGTAACAGTCATAATACATTGTTAAGAATGTTGCTTTTCTTGGCCATCTAGCAAAAAGAGATACTATAATGCTAACACTACCAAATTTGCTTGTATTCAATATCCAAGCAGATGATTTGCAGTTATATGACACATATATAATTACATTTTTATTTGTAAAGGGGAAAAAATGAGCAGTACATTCTGTATTTTAATATGTGCGTAAGCAAAAATTTTCATCCTATTCTCAGTCTTAATTCATTTACAGTTTAGGGTTTTCTGTTGGAAATCTTCAAACTACACAGTTCTGCTTTGAACATACCAACCAATATTCTTGTTCCACTGTTTGTGAAGGTATGTTGTATTTATTTATTTTTCTCCAAAAAAGCAATTATATTTCTCTTTACAACTGTTTTTATTAAGTAGGCCTACATACTGGTATGGTTTTTTGTATATGTTTAGATACTCTGGTGGTATGTCCTCTTGTAGATGGAATGAGTTGAGGAAGGGCTCAAAAGCTTTTCCCATCCTGCACTGCGGGTCTTGTTAATTCTTGGATTCCATCTCTGCTGAAAGAGTAGTTATTTATCTGCACTACAGTTGTTACTTCCGATTACTGATATGATTCAACCTTTATGATAAAATTAATTAAACTGCATATAATTACCATGAGTATGGTATTTCCGTGAAGTGATAACAGTAATCATTGTTGTGATGGGTCTATAGCTTGTTATTCCGAGATCTGTACTCTGCACCATTTGTCTGTGAAACTGAATATACATATGTGAAGTGAAATGGCTCTGATTCTCATCATGAACAGATTGGTGGAAGTATGTAGTAACAGTATTATTTACATGTCACTCGATCATATTACAAAATTCCAGACATATAAAATTATATGGAAACAAATAAGCATTTTGCACACATTATGAAACTGGAGGTAATTTACAGCATTTAAATGATTCACCTAAGCACATGAAGGCTAAATCTATTTGTTGCCTCACTATCTACAGAGGAAGTATATTTGACTGATAATGTGTAACATATATCAGGAGCAAGGAGTCATGTGAATAAAAATCAATATTCATTTATTGCAGTGTCCAGTCACTGAAAAGAACTGTCGCTACACAAAGTACAAAGCTACAGCTCAAAAGTGATGAGGAGTGGCCCTGCAGTGGTGTAGGGTGCAGTTACTATTACACTGTTCTTCTCAATGCTCCCCAAGAGAAAGCAATGAGCATGGATTACACTGATACTCTTGGTTGTAATAATTACACTTGGATCAGTCAGTTAGTTACTGTTGTTAAGGGTGTTGCATAAGAATGCAGGTATGTTGTACAAGAATGCGATCTCTCTTTTAAACATTGTTCCAACAGTACTTTTCATTGAAGTCTTTCAAGTACCCTGCATAAATAACTCTGTAAGTGAATTATCTTGGAAACATTAGAATCTTTCAACAGGTTGTGGGCAGGCATCAAAAATTGCATAAGCGACCGTTCACCAGATTTTATAAAGTAATACATGTACATGTCAGTGATGAATTCCTAATCAACAAATAGTGAAAAGCAGCATCAGTAAATAAAAATAGCAGAATTATTCTACCAGCTGTCAGACAAAGTGCAGTCAGAAAAATCAGTTACATGTTTCAAGGTCACACAGTAAATTTTTGTTTGTCACCATCGGATTTTATTAAGTCACAATTAGAACTCTTAAGCGAGGACCAATACGGAAACGTCATACGTATTTCCTGACAATTTCAACAACACTGAAGTTAAAGATGTTATAATTAGTAAGACGTGGCCAGAAAGTTAAACTGTCAGGAAGAAAAACTGAACAACATGAGACACTTTGGATTGAGAAAGATCTTAAGGCACAAAATTTTATATGTTTGAATAGCAGAAGCAACATAGGCAGGACAATAGCAAATAAAAGTTGGGTAGTCAACTGCTTAAAAAATTATACAAGCTGTATAGCAAGAAATTAAATTTAACAAGTTACATTTTGCCAAGAAATTTCTTCAGTTATAAATACAATACTAGTACAGCAGCTACTAAAAACTGTACATAAACTCAAGAACATGTGGAGGATTTAGCAGCAGAAGGTGAAGCTGTGAAGGAGAGCTGGATTATGTTATAAATTCTTGGAATGTTACCATCAGTACTGCATGGGATAATGAAGTAGCAGCTGAAAATAACCTCAACACATTATTTGAATGTTTGTATCTGGATGAAGAGAGATTGAATGACACAGAATAGTCAAGCATGTCGTGAAATGCTTTCATCTCGAAACAAAACAAACACTTTGTCAAAGCAAGTCAGCAAGATGAGTTTACAGTTCATTGTTTCAAATGTGGCAAAACTAAACATCTGAAGGAACACTGTAGAAATAAACCACGTGCCAAATACTTAGTATACTGTAGAGGCAATTAATCGTGTAACAACCATAAACAAAAGGGTTATTTCACAAGCAAACGTATAAATGAAACATAAGACAGAAATGAGACGAGGGGAAAAAAGTTGTAAAGAATTAAGAAGTTTCAAGCAGCAAGCATTAGTTGCTGTTAGATTATCAACTAAAAACATAAATTTCATAAATTTGTGATTGGCAGAGAAAACATTTGGTAGAAATACTGAACCACCATGCAACACATGACACTTAGAAAAGTCTGGTTAACAAATTACATAAAATTGAATCAATGTACGAACGTGTTGCTGCTGAGACAGAAAGAATTTGAGTGGCAGATGTCGAATTACAGGATTCCAATGGGAGCAATGATACAATTTAATACCAAAGAATGTTTTGTATTTAACAATATACATTTCTGCAGCAGAAGTCTGTTAACACAAAGATTTCTGGGTATGAAACCACATCACAATGTAAAAAAAAAGAAAACAATAGGCCTACTGAAGAAAACAGCACATTTTGTCCATTACTACACAGGCTTTCTTAAGAGTGTACTGCATCTAGTCCCAGGAGGAGGGCACTTTAAGCGTGGCTGAAATGTTAGTTACTTACAGTATAGTTTTTGGGTCAATGGAAGTGCCAATTCCACCCATCTATTTTGACCTGTGATATAAGGGTGTTGTGGTGTGCAACATCATTATGGCAAGGAGTTTGAGTTGGTTGTGTTTGTACAGATCATTTGAGCCTTGGTGTTGGATATATGAAGTCTCTGGCAGTGTTTGTAATTCCAAATGTAAAGTTTGGAAATTTTTTCAGTGAGTTACCATTTTTTTGTTTCTTTTTTGTTTACGTGTTTGGAATTTTTGTTAGGCGTTGTTGGTTTGATGTTTGTGGTGCAGTGAGACATTTAATTTATTGTGTGACTTCTGTTGTTAGGTATGGATATGATTAAATATAATAGTGCTACGTCGCGGTCGGAGATGGGGAGGACATGTTGTCCATTATTAAATTCATCCAGTTATTTTGAACGATTGCTGAGATTGTGAAGTGTAGTATTTGTCACAAGGACATGGGGTTGACCTGAGTTCTGATGTCTTGGGGCAGGAACGGGTACATGTGGTGGTGGTGGTGGAGAGTGTGTGTGTGTGTGTGTGTGTGTGTGTGTGTGTGTGTGTGTGTGTGTGTGTGTGTGTGTGTGTGGTGGGGGTGAGGGGGTTGGAGGGGGAGGAGTTGGGCTGGCCGACGTAGTTTGCAGTGCTGGAATTTGTTGGTTGTACTTAATTGTTTCTTTTGGGTCTATTCTTCTCGAGTTGTGATGTTTTGTGTATTTATGGTGTACTGAACGTGTTTTAATTTACGTAGGGATGTTTGGTTGTTGGATTTTTGAGGTGTTGTGGTTTTGCTTTTATTTTTCATAGTTGTAGGTGTTCGTTTACTGGTATCAATAGTTGTACTTGACCTATACAGGTCAAGGGAAATGACCGATTCCAATTTTCATAGTTTTAGTTGTAGGTGTTGGTGTTTTGGTAGTGTCAGCTGTGGGTGACCTATATAGGTCAAGGGAGGTGTCAAGATTCCTGTAGATTCTGTTGGTGTAGTGGGATGTTGTAATCGTTTTTTGTTTTCTTTTTTGGTCATGTTATGTGTTTATGGATTGTAGTGTACTTTTTGTTACTGTTTTATTTAGCTCGTCCCCATCCTAAAACGCCCAATTTCCCACGATTGTCCTGTTAGTTTGATTGTATTTTTGGAGGGAGATGTTATTGTCTTATTTATACGTATTTTCATGTTTGTTTGCATGTGTAGGTAGTGATGTCATAGGCACCATATTGGAGACGCTTAGAATAACCATTTCCGTCATACTGATGGTGTCATGGGTTAAAGCAGACATGTGGAATCGAACATTTATGTAGTCCTAGTTTTTTACATTATGTCATGGTATGAAACTCACAAAACTTTATGTTAAACATTTTATATGCACCAAATAAAACTTTCAATTTATTTCCTGTTATTGAGATCTTACATAAAGGCTCAGACTGTAGATATCTCAGTTTTGAAAACCACTGACAATCTGGAATCTGTTGCAACAGGCAGACACAAAAGACAGCTGTATAAAATGTTTTGTACAACAGAATTTAACAAATATGTGGTAGCAATCTCAATTAAAATGTGGCATGAAAATTTAGCACATCTAAAAGTCATATACATCAGAGACGTGATAAAATGAAATAGCACTAATTACATGAAACGCTGGAATGAATACCCATATGCTGGTACTATCTACAGCAAACACTCACAAATCTCATCCAACAAATGCGGGCTTAATTCATTTTGACATAGGTGAAATGAATCTCATCTTGTTGAGGGATATTTTTTGCTGGTTAAAGACGATTTTTTTCATATTTCAACAATGGAAAATCCAGGACGGAATGTAACAGTATTATGAAAAGGACAGTTGCTACTCACCATATAGCGGAGGTGCGAAGTCTCAGGTAGGCACAACAAAAGACTATCAGACAATGAGCTTTCAGTCAACAAGCCCTTTGTTGGAGATAGAACAGACAACAGCCTCAGCAGCCAGACTGTTGTTGTGTGTGTGTGTGTGTGTGTGTGTGTGTGTGTGTGTGTGTGCGAGTTGTATTCGCATGAGTGTGTATTTGTCTGTTCCATCTCCAATGAAGGGCTTGTTGACTGAAAACTCATTGTCTGATAGTCTTTTGTTGTGCCTACCTGCGACTCGGCACCTCCGCTATATGGTGAGTAGCAACTGTCCTTTTCATAATACTGTTACATTCCGTCCTTTGGATACAGTCTCACAAAGTCAGTTTTTGACAAAATAGCATATCTGACAAAGGCTCTTTTCATTTTTTTTTTTCCATTCTTGCTTCATCTGTGAACCTCAACCAGGAACATAGCAGTCATATCCAAAATTTTTCAAATGAGTAAGATCCATTTTTTGTCCAAATCACAATTCAGTGAGTCTTTTTCCCTAAACTCCTTCCAGTTTGATTTAGCATAAAGACTGCATAATTTATTGCTATAGCCCACAGATTCTCATTCAGGTTTCATGCATATGCTCTTACTCAATAACTATGTATTGTTCTCATTCAGTTTTTTCATTTCGTTAAAGTGTGTACATTGTTGTTTTGATATGAAAAAACTTCAAGTTCATAAAGAAGATCTCTAGTGAGAGCATGTTTGATTTTGATACCATTTTCATTAAAGTTACCAATTTGGTAACAGCTTCATCTTCAGAAATGGGAAAAAATATTATGAAAAGGGTAGGTGCTCCTCACCATGTAGTGGAGACGCTGAGTCGCAGATAGGCACAACAAAAAGACTAAGAAAATGAGCGTTCGGCCAACAAGATATTCATTGGAGATATAACATACACACACGCAAATTCAACTCTCTCTCTCTCTCTCACACACACACACACACACACACACACACACACACGAAAACAGTAGGCCGTGTGTGTGTGTGTGTGGGGGGGGGGGTCGTGTGTGCTATTTTGTCAAAAACTGACATTCTGAGATCGTGGCTGTGTACTAAATGTAGGCGACTGCAAAGCAATCAACCATCCTGCCTAAGGTAATGTCATACTTGGCACTATAATCAAAGATGATTTTGATACCATTTTCATGAAAGTTATCAATTTGGTAACAGCTTCATCTTCAGAAATGGGAAAAAATATTATTAAAAGGGTAGGTGCTCCTCACCATGTAGTGGAGACGCTGAGTTACTGTAGTTAAGACTTTCACAAGATAAAATAGAATGTAAAACCTTTAACTTGTGTCAGAGTATTGCATAAAAAGCAAGACAGATGTTATAAAGCCAGACTAGTTAAAAGAGGTTTTGAGCAAGACATTCAGAATCTTTTAGTGCTATAGCTCATTATGAATCAATTAGAATGCTTCTTAGTCTTGCAGTAACAAATAAAGTGAAAACAACAGCTTTGATGTAAGGACAACATTTCATTGATCTGCATAAGGAATTCTACATGATGCAACCTGATAAATTCTACTTTCATACAAATAAGAGTTTGTAAGCTGAGTAAGAGTTATATTGCCTACAATAAGCTCCATAAAACTGGAACAAGAATATCTCAAATTATCTGATGACACCTGGATATGTAAACACTGATGATGATCCTCATATATAGTATAGAGTGAGAAAAATTATGAAAGCAAAGTTTGATGGTGATGAAACACTAGTTACTGAACAGAAGACAGACAACATTATGATGTTGTGAAGAAGCTGAATCAAATTCTAAAACAATGCTTGTCAGGACATTTCAAAATCAAATATCATATCTTAAAAATTTACCAAAATAAGTTCTAGGCCTACATGTCCAAAGAATATTTTACGAGATTTTTAGTTTGATGAGTTAAATCCAATATGCCTAGATACATCCACAGAATGTGAAATGGTGATCGGCGAAGAAAATTTTGTCGATGATGAGCCAAATGAAAGAACTGAATGCTATCAAGAAGCTACACAGAGTCTACTGTACCTTGAAACTATATAGGCCTAATTATTTTGTTATTAATTACTTAAACAGATTTAGCAATAAGCTATTAGACAACGGAAAATAGTAAAATGTATTTTTCTGCACCTAAAAGGAACTATGTAATATGGTGTATTCTTTGATGGGGGCTCAACACCACTTTCTGGTGTGATTCTGATTATGGAGGTGGTATCGCAATTACACGCTCCACCGGCAGAGTTCCTTTCATGTGAGGACAACCCATTATTTGGTAAGAGCAAAAGCAATGTCCTGTGGAAAATTCAACAGCCAAAGCAGACTACAGAGCTGCTGTCTCTTCAGTGAATGATGTAATGTTGAATACAACATCATGGAGAAGAACTTAAAACTTTCACGTTGAACCAAGCAACAGAACTGTGTGTTGACAATTAAGCTGTCATATAGACATTAAACAATACTCATAAAGGAAAAATAACATAATGAAAAAAATAAAATAAAATACTGAAAACGATAAAACAACATGAGGCAAAAAAATAATAATTGAAAAGGAAAATGACGTCAGGCAAGGGACATACTGAAACTACATAAAAGTTCACTTAACAACATTCATGGAATGACTATCAATTTAAAACATGTTGAAAGCTGACACACTGACCAAGCCAAGACTCATAAAGTGTTTGAATAATTAAAAACAAAAATAATTGAGTAGGAGTGTTCTGAGTTAATTTTTTTCTTTACTGAAGTTTCGTTGCTGCTTGTCATGTATGGTGTTCATATATGCGTTCCCTGACTTTTTCAGGCAGTATTATGATTACTCATTAACCAGTCAGTTAGTTACTGTTGCTAACCATGTCATATGAGAATGTGATCTATTAAAGTCCTATAATCTTTTAAACATTGTTCAAATTATTATCTTTGAATAAGCCAAATTCAAGGGAGATGAGTAGGCCTATGTGTTCTAGACAAATGAAGAACATGAAAGGAATTAGTGACACTACAATTTATTTCAGAAGATGGGTTAAAGAAACGAAAACAAACGTTTGCAGCATTTATAAATTTAAAGAAAGCGTTTACAATGTTGACATAATTACACTCTAAGAAATTCTGAATGCTGAAAGTAAAGAATACAGGAATCAAAAGGTTAAATTTGCAATTTGTACAGAAAAACCACAGTTATATGGGTCAAAGGATATGGAAGGGAAAGTGGTCGAGATGGCAGTGAGGCTTGGTTGTTTTATATCCCCAAAGTTGTTCAATCTGTACAATGGGCAAGCCATAAAAGAAACCTTGGTGGAATTCGAAAACCGGCTTAAAGTTCAAGGAAATGAAATAGAAACATTGTGGTTCGTCAATGACAACGTAATTCTGAAAGAAATGGCCAAGGAATCGGAAGAGCTGCTGAACAGAATGGTTACTGTCTTGGAAGGAGTAGCATTACACCTATTAGTTCGAACGCATTACAGGTTATTTACGAACACGGTCTTATTATTCTGATGACTTTATGTGTATTAACTCGACTGCTTCTGTAAATCTGCATGTTTTGTGGTGTAAGAATATTATAATCTGATAAAACTATTTTTTGATACATGCTTTTGTAACACGCCACCGACTAGGCACTACCTAGACCGCAAAATATCAACGCGTGACAGTACGACGCAACGAAGAACTAATACAGAAGCAAAAGCAGTAAGAAGGTAACTTGACATGATTTTATAAAGACGATGCTAACAGCAAAAAGCGTCAAACAGTATTAAATCCCAAACACACGAAATTAATATCTTACATTCTGGTTTAACATATATTTTTTCTCGGCCGAACGGACCGTACTTTTCTCGCAGCAAAATCTCCTCGGGCATGGTAATGAACCGGATGGGCAATTTATTAACTACACTTTAAACATCAAAGGAAAACAGTCGGTATCCACATCATCAAAACACTGAGCACGCTGTTACGTGTTTACGTATGGCGACAACATAACACAGGCAAAGAACTCACACCTGTCACACACCAAGGGGGCTATTTTTATTTTTGCTTGTAGCACTATTTAGCCACCATTATTAAAAAAAAATAATTACAGCAAGGTAACTTTAAGCCTTGAACAGAAACACTCTGTAGAGGAGACAATCGTAAATGCTAATACGCCTTCGGAATATATTGTGATATATAGCCAGTGGGGAGTATAGACACAACTGGCAGCAAGTCACTTGTTTTGTGTAAGCCAAGGTTACGTGTAAGCATGTAATTCAGTTCTTATTTGATCGGCGGTAATTATTCCTTTCATGCCGTGTCCACACGCTTGCCAAACCTCGACAAGCCATCACAAATTCAAACGTGTGGATAGGGCGTTTGGCTTGACTTGGATAGGTCGAGTGTAGATTTTTTGGCACAAATCAAAGGCGGTTTGCGGCAAGGGCTTGCGACGCGTCCACACGTCTGTTGTGGACTTATAGTGATGGGCTAAACTGCGATTTTCCGATATCAGTGATTTCTGTGAATGCTACTTTTCAGTATCTGTTATTCTTAACTGCGATTTGTCGCAGTTAAGAGTCGCAGTTAAGGAACATAGGTCGTGTATCCCTCCGCCACTGCTATTTCTGCGATTTCTGCTACTTCCGCGATTTCTGCTACTTCTGCGATTTCTGTGACTTCTGCTACTTCTGCGACTTACTACTGTATGAAAAAGTTACATCTGTCAACACGGAAAATTGCATCGCAACAAACCTGTCATTGGCAAGTATGTTTTACGTTTTTTCTTCCGTTGGCTTTAATTTTGTACTAAAGAAACAACTGTGAAAATATTAATAGTGTAATTAATATGTAAGTAGCCGTACAGTACCGTAATAGTTCGTCTTTAGAAAATGAATTCTAACATATTGTTATGTTCACAGGTACCTGAACTACATTTCAGTCACTCAGTAAAGTGATAACTCAAAATATCATTGTCAACAGATCTGAAGAAATTGCCACTGCGTCTTTAGACCGTTTTCGTCAGACGAGAGGTTAGTTTCTAAGCGTTTCGATGGACTTAATTACTTCAGTGAGATCGTTCTTGCAAATGTGATATTCATTATAGCAAATATTAGCAATCTACTCTGTCAATTATATTTCTAGTAATTAATGACAGCAAAAATTGTTTAATAATCCTTGTGTTTTTGCAGACACAGTTCTGACTCTGATTACTGGTTGCTGTACGTATCTATCCACATCAAGGCTGTTGGGAGAGACTCGAAGATTCAAGACAGCTCTTAGAGGATTTGCAGTTTAAAAGTGAAACAATTGTGAAATAAGTGTGTGAATGATTAAGCTGTGTTTTATTGAAGTTGTTGTGCGATTTTAAAGGAATAATAAATGTCAAATACAGTGAGTGAATAATAAAAATCTCATTTTCCACATGTTAAGCCGTCCTATACCCATAATTTTCCGC
This sequence comes from Schistocerca nitens, assembly GCF_023898315.1. Classification (NCBI taxonomy): domain Eukaryota; kingdom Metazoa; phylum Arthropoda; class Insecta; order Orthoptera; family Acrididae; genus Schistocerca; species Schistocerca nitens. The sequence continues at coordinate 1,171,627,405 of NC_064614.1, read as the reverse complement.
CACTTACTTATTGGTAAACACTTGTTGGAGAGCGACATGCCGCTCCCTGACCTGTAACATATCCCGAAGTCTACAATATGCATTTTGAGGCTGTTGATATGAAAGTGAGAAGTACAGATCTTCCAGTTAAATCAGGAATAGCTTAAGTGCATTACTTGAAAGTAACACAGGAAAAGCTTACTTATGTAGGTGGTAGTAGTGTCGGCAAAAAGTTCTTGTGTGTGAAGTTGCCATGTAGAACACCAGGTGTAAAACTTTTCTCCCTAGTCTTGAACTGTGTCGGTACAAAAGTGAGGCATTCATATGACTGTTTTCATTTCTCTACACTTATACAGATGTCTGAGTTCTGCTGTGTTAACATTGCAAAGTCCTGTAGGCATGTGGAGTATTAACCAAAACTGTCATATTGGAAGCAGAATCAAACACATTTGTTACCTTACTTGATATTTTCAGGAGAAAATGGCAATGTTGCTTCTTATTAATATAATACATTCAGAGTCACAGCAGTATTTGACCAACCATAACTGATGCTGAATGTGCATGTCGTCATATAATATGAAAGGCTTATTTCAATAGTGGTACAAGTCCATTACCTCCACTTTTCTGTCTATAATGCTTCTAAAATTAGTGATCCAAACAAACATAAATAAAGGTTCATCTCTAGCAAGAAGCCATATGCTTGAATATTTCTGGTATCTCAACTGCAGATTTTTCAGCGCTCATTTAACTTTACGACTCTATATCTCAAAATTAACAAAAATGGACTTGTACCACTATTGAAATAAGCCCTTCATATGCACACACAGCACATCGATCTCGTGAGGCACAAGGCTCTCATAACGAAGTACGTACGTCGGTCAACAGATGACACTAGGAAAAGTATGTTAACTGCGCTTTTTAGTTGCTACTTGCGACTCTTAGTTGCGATTTGTCACAGAAATCGCAGTTTGACTCGGTAGCGAATAGCGTAGTATGAACTTTGCTCAACAGATGGCAGTGCTAACTGCGCTTTTTAGTTGCTACTTGCGACTCTTAGTTGCGACTTGTCACGGAAATCGCAGTTAGACTCCATAGCGTACCGCAGAGATGGGCGTAGTACGAACTTTGACCAACAGATGGCACTGTTAACCGCGCTTTCTAGTTGCTACTTGCGACTCTTAGTTGCGACTTGTCACGGAAATCGCAGTTAGACTCCATAGCGTACCGCAGAGATGGACGTAGTACGAACTTTTGCCTACAGATGGCACTGTTAACCGCGCTTTTTAGTTGCTACTTGCGACTCTTAGTTGCGACTTGTCACGGAAATCGCAGTTAGACTCCATAGCGTACCGCAGAGATGGACGTAGTACGAACTTCGGCCAACAGATGCCACTGTTAACCGCGCTTTTTAGTTGCTACTTGCGACTCTTAGTTGCGACTTGTCACTGAAATCGCAGAAAGCAGTGCTAAATTCGACCAATAGATGGCTCACGTCTTTGAATGTGAAATACTACTTGCGACTGCTAACTGTGACTGAAATCGCAGTTAGATTCTGTAAAGTTGCTACTGTGATACCTGTGACTTCTCAGTCACTGCGATTTCTAACAGATATGCGATTTCCTGCCCACCACTATGGACTTAGTATTGTTTGTGCACTGGCGGCGGACAGAAGTGCGTTCTTCTTAGTATAGAAGTAGGCTACAGCAGGACAATTCATCGAATGTTATCAAGCAGAACCCTGCATTTGGGACCATAAAGATTAAAAAAAGTGTCTGATGCCTGGAGTCGTCTCAGTGAAGTTTTAAAGAAACATGTAAGGGAGATAAAAACAAAAGGAAATTCTTATTGTTACAGTTCGTAAACATTTAAAGAAAAAACAAGATTGTATTCGTTCTGGCTCAGGTACAAATTTATTTATTTATTAATATTTACAGGATATATACAATAAATTTCATAAATAGATGATTGGAACAAAGTCTATATTTTTCAAAGTTCTATATTTATTTTTGCTAAAATAGTTGTGTTACTAACAATATAGATATGTATATGACGTAAATAATGAGTAATAATTTTCTCTCAGGAGTCGAAGAAAATATTTTCGAACCAGTTTGGTTTGCATACCAGCTTATGGGATCTTTTCTTCTGCCAGTATATAACAACAAGATTGGTTTGAACTCAGATACGGTAAGCAAAAACATTTCAGTATTTTGGAATCTATCAATTTTGATTTTTATTGTTTCTGTGATATGAAGTATATGCTCTAAAATTAAGAAGTCAGAACTCCTCATGAAGCATTCGTACTCCTACAAAAGTATGAATTAAATTCGTCCCTAATCTTGACGTCATTTAACGGTGATCTTCGAGGTACAAGTGGCAAATTTTTTATTGCATTATATTCTTTTATATTCCGCCATGCACCAGGTGTTATCAGATTCCCATTACTATCCCATACATCCAAAGTTCCAGGGGGAATATATTTTTCTGAAGAATATCTACTTTTTCTGAGAAAGTTATGTGGTACACACAAGTCATAGTAATTTCTTTCACAGTTTTGAGATCTAAATTAATTGGTCTTCGAAAAATTCTGAACACTGAATTAAAATGCCAAAAGTATTCTCCACTCCAACCCAGATTCTAGACAATTGTTTGTTAAATATTCTTTTTGGCGATCCAATCTCATGATGTCCAGGGTAAGGCTTCATAACATGCATACTGAGTGTAAAGGCACCATCTGCTAAAAATACGTATGGCATGTTCACATTATTATTCGATCCAGGAAGTGGGCATGATGTGGGGAAGTTCATTTCGTTTCTGCAGATTCTTTGCCATAATAATGAATTGTTAAAAACACCACCATCACTAAGCCACCCTTGACATCCTATGTCAACAAGTATAAAGTTATAATTGCTATCGACTAATGCCAAAAGACTATACTGAAAGTTTCCTTGTAGTTGAAATATTCAGTTCTACTATGAGGCGAACACTCAATAACTATATGTTTGCCATCCAATGATCCCATACAACGTGGAAAGATTAATCCAATCTTCCGCTGTAGAGGGCATCTGAAAAGATAATGTTATAATAATAATTAAAATTTGAAATAATTTTTTCGTACCATATAATTATTAATAAAACGCAATTTTTGCAGCAATCAACATCATCAGAAACAGCTGGCGAAGAAACGGTGAATGAAGCCGAGGAGACAGAAAATTATAACAGTGTGGTGGGTTCCACGACTCCTGCATCTACGGTTTCTTCACCATCTACAAGTAAATCTAAGGAGAAATCTTGTCGTCGCACTGCTTCGAATATAGCGGAACAGCTAATGACCAGGGCATTTGGTCAATTAACGAATGTACTTAGTCAACGTCTATCATGTGCAAATTCTGAAGATGATGAATGTGATATGTATGGTAAGCTGTTAGCCAAAAAGATGCAGGAACTGCCTCAAGACGACAGGAAATTAATGATGTATGAAATAGATGGTTTATTTATCAAAAGAATTAAACAGAGGTCCTTTTCGTGGGAAACACTGTCCCCTCATAATTCATTTCAATATTCTAGACCATCATCAGTGTCAAGTGGATATATAGTAGTACCAAACTGCTCAGCACATGTTCAGACGTCATTTTCTGAACCTTCTACCCCAAGTCATGACTCCTTCACTACCAATCCCATCTCCAATTTTGAAAGATCCTCCACTCCTTTACCACCACCAATATCCTTGAAATAGAGATGACAACATAACTATTTACTTAACCAAATCCAACCCTTCAAAGCCCACCTCTACAATTACAGTAATAACTAGTACCAGTATCTGATGGAATAATCATAGTTCAGAGACAAAACATTATTAACGAAGCATTCGAGAAAGCTTACAAAGATTTTGAGCAGTATGATATTAGAGAATAAGTAATAACAATTGTACAGATCACTGATTAATATTTTTGTACACCTGGTTCCTCAAACTAATAAAAAATGTTAAAAACAAAATATCAAACATGTTTCACATTGCCTTTATTTCCTCTTTCAGAACGTTATTAATAGCTCTGCAGACTTCAGGTATAATTTTTGATATTGCCTGGCTGGATACTTTAAACAAATAGTGTAGACTTTTGTAACTGTCTCCAGATGCTAAATATCTTAGTGTTATTGCCAGATGATATTTAGCTGGTATAGATTGTCTGAAGTCTGCATTTTTCTTCGAAATCATAGGTGAAATTTCATTTAGCTCATCCTGCAGAACTTATCAAACTGTCTAGATGGTTCATGAAGAAGCTCATTAGATTTTTCTTCCATAAATTCTCTGCAATCACAAATTGTGAATCAATAATTTTTTCATATGCCTAATTATATTAAATGAAATAAACATAAGAAACTATATAATGATCATAGATACATGAATGAAGCTATAATGTAATAATTTAACAATTACCTGGTATGGTTTCTATGAATTTTTAACATCCACCATCTTCTTTGCCATATTTTTCGTTTTCTTTCCTTATTTTTTGTTACTTTTATAATAAAGATAGGTTAAGCCAAAGGTTATGGCCAACACAACCTCAATGTCCATCATGCTTGCTTCTCCAGAACAAAGAAGTGCACTCATGAGCATGTGGATAGTTCCCCAACGTAGCCAATCGTTTGTAGAGGCTTGGAGTTTGCGGCAAGCGCCAAGTGTGTGGACACGGCATTAGATTTTAAAATCTTCTTGAACTATAAACTTGGTTATGGCATCGTATGTACTTTGGATTGTATCTCCAAGAACTGGGATAGTATAGAGTAGTTGGCAGTGACAAATTAAGCCTCAAAAGCTCCTGAAAAAAATTTGACTCTACTAGTGTCACAACACAGTATGGTTCACTAAAGTCATACTTGAACCCCTAGGCTGGGTGGGAATGCAACAGCCCTTCTTTTGGATCTGTTAAAGAACCCTCTCCAAGGAACTTAAATGCAGAGTATCCATGTAGATGTAGGTGTAGATTTGACACAGTTGATCACAAATTTTTATTAGACAAATTAGAACTATTAGGAAAAAGGGGTATGGCAAAGAATTGGTTTATGTCATACTTGGACAATTGCATGCAAATAATTGAAATTTCACATAGTTCGAAAAGATGTCTACAACTGGTCGTGAAAGGATAGAATAACTTCAATGTGAAAATGACACACTGTATAAACATCCAGTTAAATAAAAAACGCAATGGTACTACACTGACAACAAACAACGATGTACGGTACTACTAGATTGTGTAACTGATGTCAAATTCTTGGGGGTGAATACAGACCTTTGATTGAAATGAACAGGGCACGTGAAAATTTTGTCAAAGAAGCTATCCTCAGCATGTTACCCCTATGAATCTTTGCACCAGTGTGCAAAGTAGCCTACTTTGGATACATGCATTCAGTCTTCAGTTACGAGAAAGTGTTTTGAGGAATAAGTGCTGGGAACATGCAGACTATTTTCAAGATACAGAAAAGATATCTATGAATAATAATAACTGGGCACTATTAAAATATATAGAAACTCCCAGTTCTGTTTGAATACATCAATCAGAACATAATGCATATAGGAAAAATATTTAATCTGTTCATCACAAACAGCACAATCCATGACCAAGGAACCTAACCCAAACACTGTTTACATACAAACAGAAGAAATAAATCACAAACCCAAAATAGTGTATTACACTATGTAATAAAGTTGTACAATAAAACGCCCCATACATCATATATTAATACTTGTTCCATAGATTATGAATACAAAATTTTGTAATGATGTGGAATGTGTCATTTTAACATAAGTTTTCTTTACACAACTGTTTTTGTTTCTTTTTTTGTTACAGTCACTACCTCATATATAAACATTCCTCTATTGAGTAGGAGGGGTTGTCATTCAGAAATTCTTTTAATTTGTTTTTAAATGTTGGCTGGCTATCTGACAGACTTTTAATGCTATTTGGCAAAATACCAAAGATTTTTCTGGCAGAATAATTAACTCGTAAGAAATAAAATATGTAAATGATATCCACACCTTTAGCCAAAGACTAAAAATATTTACTAAATAATAGCTATTACACCGTAAATGAATATTTAAACTAACTATAGATAATAATTGTAACAATTTATGTCATGATTAGGAAAGTAGGACTTAGTATAGGAGCTCTGTAAGAGGCTTGTTTATTTTAATAAGAAATATTGTACAAACATTTGGCAACATTTATACAATGTGAATTGTTCTATGGATGAATAAATAAAGAAATAATGTGATGAGACTTTTATACTTGTTAGAGTGATTTTGCCCATAAAGAGATCAGAATACAGATGGAATTTTTACTTGAGAGTGCTAATTGCTCAGGGTGTGGTAGACTCAAGTTAATAATATAGTCAAGTGTCAGGAAATTGATCAGAAATGACTAAGACTAAAATGTTAAGGTTTTGTGTAGGATAATGTAGGTTTCATGTGAGTGTGTTGATGTTCCATGTGAAGAATATTATATTAGATTGCTAACAAAATGTGGAGTTATCAAATAGTTAAATTCCCTAATGTGGTGACACCAATTCTGAACAATACTTAACTTGAGAGGGACATAATAGAGCTCTTCACAAACCGTGCGTGAAGATGGAAGTTTCGCCTGTGCTTACAGCAAGCAGCATTTTTTAGTCGTCAGCTGCTGTTCCTTTCGTCTCCGGCTTCGGCAACTCTAACAGGAATTTCAGCATAAGGTTGCCTCCTTTCTGGCCTATAGGAGTACAGCTGTGGCTTACTCAAGTTGAAACCATATTTACGTTATATGGCCTTGAGAGCAATTTAGAGATGGGTAAAACATAAAAGCGTGAACTTTGAGGAAATGAGACCTCTGTTCCCGAGAATCGCTTTTAAGTATTACATATGCCCACGTGTACTTGTGTCTCCTTACAATGCAGCTGAAAGTTCGTGACTTTATTTGCGTTACGGTATTTGGCTCGAAGTTGTCGTTATTTCTAGTTAATGCATATTATATTCACTCATCTCATGTCTTTCGTAAAGGAAGAAGATTATTATCGAATTTCATACACAAATCATAATGAGAAGCTACTCAGAAGTTGAAACGTTTCTTGTCACCAGCAAGCAAGCAGAAGAGCCCTGACATCTTTTCGCCCTATGATCTCATAGGCCATAAAACGTTTCGACTACAAGTAAAATCAATTGAACTATTCTATCATTCAAAACTATTACTAGTTCCGACATCTAAAAGCTGTCATGAACTTTCTCGATGTTTTAGAGTTTGTGAAAGGCGTTTGCTGCGTAAAGACAACTATTCAATAAATTTTTAGGGGCAAATAAAAGGTTGCTTTAATTACTGTAGCTTGTTTTTTACGTAATTTATACAGTGGTGCAGTCAAAGCACAGTGAAAAAAACTTTGTGCCAAGCCCCTCTTAGAATCTGTTCGAGTAGCAGCCCGAAACTGTGATGCTCATGTTCACTACGAAAACGATAAACACGTGCTGTAAGCACAGGCGAAACTTTCGTCTTCTCACAGTGTTTGTGAAGAGCTCTATTATGTCGCTTATGTCAACTTCTCCAAACGCATCTCGGTAGTGTACACTTTGTAGTTGAACGCCAGCAACAACGCTGATTGCTGTCAGGGGTATTTTGCCGTTCGGAATGTAGGGAGGCGAATTCTGATAGGCCAGCTGGGGTGGCCGTGCGGTCCTAGGCGCTACAGTCTGGAGCCGAGCGATCACTCCGGTCGCAGGTTCGAATCCTGCCTCGGGCATGGATGTGTGTGATGTCCTTAGGTTAGTTAGGTTTAAGTAGTTCTAAGTTCTAGGCGACTGATAACCTCAGAAGTTGTCGCATAGTGCTCAGAGCCATTTGAACCATTTTTAATCGAATTCCGATAGAAAAATATTTTCCATGTCCTAGCCGTTCACTTTTCGTATGCATCAGTATCTGCGCATTTTTTTTTTTTTTGTCATAGGACCATAACCAGTTTGTGGAATGTGATACCGTTAAATGCTTTTAAAAGTAGGAAATATTGTTTTCAAAACTGATCATGGCTTCAAGAAGGTATAAGTTTGATGTATGGGATACCGTTAAATGCTTTTAAAAGTAGGAAATATTGTTTTCAAAACTGATCATGGCTTCAAGAAGGTATAAGTTTGATGTATGGGAAGTTGTTGTGCAAAAGAAGGACCAGGGGTCAGGGGTGGTCGACTCATTTCAGTGTATTACAGTTTGTGCTGTAAGGAATTGAAATATTTTGAAACACTTCAAATTCAAAGGAACGTTTAGAGCATGTTCACCCCAGATACAACTTGAGCAGAGAAACTGTTCAAATCACAAGGGCAAATGTGAGCAATTCTGGCAAAGGGCAAGATGTAACAGTTGATGTTGCAGTATCTCAAGAAAACATTGCTGGCAACTCAGGTGAAACAACAATATGTGATCAAGAATCCTTAGCATGCAAGATATCTCAGCAGTTGAAACTTTGTGCAGCCAGTGCAGAAATAAACTTTCAAGAAAAGAGGGACAGTGATTCTGCATCGATGCAAATGATTGAAACAAATTTTCAGCTATTGTCTATTGTTGAAAATGAAAAGTTCTGTGGGTTAGTTTATAAACTGAACTAAAAAAACAAACAATCTTCACGAAAACAACTCACTGAAATATTGTTTCCACAGTCCTATGAAGATTGTGAAAACAATAGAGGATGAAACGCAATTCGTGCATTAGGGCTTCACAGCGCGACTCCTCAGATGCCAGCGATAAAAAAAATCTTTCCCTAATTTCATCTGGTGAGTACTTCCGGCAGAAAAAAGACGTTAAAGAGTGGCAATCTGGCAACACTGCAACCAAATGTATGGTGACTACCTCTGTCAGCACTTACTGGTTGTATTGTGCAGTTGGTGCAATGTATAAATTTTTGGGTTAGCATGCAGGAGGTCATGGGTTCGATCCTGGGTTCGGGCACTTTTTTTTTATTTGCTAATTTCATTTTGACATTTTATTTTGTAATATACACCATTTCTTAGATCACACGTATCCTAAATTTACTACATTTTGTAATGATGAACATAACAAATACGTGGTTAGACAAATAAGAAATAGACAGTTGAAATAAATGACCTGTCATAGGACAGAATAACTGCAAAAACAATATCAGTTTAGAAATGCTAAAGATGACAGCACAGTACAATAACACAACTTTTCATTTATACTACATATAATGTGAGCGCTCAGACGTCGCACATTAGCAATCAGTGACAATAATAATGTCCATATTAACGACCACATGACCTTCACAACAGAAGACGTTGTGCAGAGAACAACAGGTGCTCAAAGTGACCTCCCTCCACGTCCAAATATTGCGAATCATACAGCTCTGGTCCCTTCATACCAAAGGTGCATGCACAGTAACAAGAGCAGCATGAACAAGCGCTACCAATTCTTCCACATTCGTAGGCAGAGTAGAGTACATGTTCTCCTCCAGGTGTCCACACAGGAAGAAATCCAAGGGATTTAGGTCAGGTGAAAACGGTGGCCATACAACTGGACCTCCACATCTGAACCATTTCCCTGGAAATGTTCTGTCGCACATTAATTCCAGAGTGTGGAGGTGCACCATCATGTTGGAACCATATCCTCTGCCAAACATATAGTGGAAAATCTTCCAGCACACCAGGCAGATAGTTCGAGAGGAATGCATGATACCTTCATTCAGTCAAGCGGTCAGGCAACACGTAAGGCCCAACCACCTGTTGCTCAATATTCCGGCCCAGACTTTGATACCAAACTGAACTGAGTATCCACGCTCGTGGGTGATGTGTGGGTTAACCTCACACCAATGGTGGGCATTGTGCATCTTGAAGACACCCCAGGAGTGAATGCTGGTTCATCTGACCAAATTACGGTGTTCACAAAAGTCATCATTGGCTTCCTGTTGTTGTTGGAACCATTCACAGAATTGCATTCTCTGATGGATGCAGGTGCAGGTGTTGCATGAAAGCATAATGATAGGGGTGCAGCCCATGCTCGTGCAGCATGTTAATGACTGTGCTTTGCAAGACACGCAGCAGCCTTGCTACGCTATGTGTACTTCACTGAGTTTTTTGGTGTATGACCTCCAGAATAGCTTCCTCAGTAGTTGGGGTACAGCGAGTCCATGGATGACCTCTGTCACGCGATGATGGAAGGAAACAACCTGACTGCTGAAGGCGCAGCTCCAGATGACGAAACACATTTTTCCTGGATGGCATCGACGAGGATATCTAGCAGCGTATTCACGAGCTGCAACACCAGCCCTGTTATCAGATGCGCCAATGACCAGAAGCATATCCAAATACACATCGTTTTTCCATGCCATGTGTCTGCCACAGTGATTTATAGATTTACAATAAGAAAATTCGATACATGTACGCATGTACATTGGAGTCTGTCACGGGCGCGTTACTCTGTTCGCAACCAGTCCCTGTCTGGTGGACAGTGCATACAGTATAAACACACCATCAGTCCTATGCGCTGTTCCACCTAATGCACATTAGCCTTCTGACAGATATTGTACTGCATGATTAATCCTAACACTGCTAATTGTGAAATGTTTGGTTTCGAATTACACTATTTCCCCAACGGTAATAGACAATCCTATCGATAGAATAATTATAACAATAATGTAGTGTGATACATACTAAACAGCATGCAGTTACCGGACTCATTGTTGAAAGGCATAATCAGTGGGACCATGGTGATAACACGTACAAATAGTATCCGAATTTGGACATTATTCGCAAAGCACGTTGCTAGTTCTACTGGTAACGTAAGGCACTAACGAAATGGAATGGACCTGAACGAGGCAAGAATTATAGTTGGTGCTAATCTATGGGACCATTGGAGGAAGTTACAAAGAAAACAGTTTTTGCATCTAGTAGATGAAGTGGTGCAAATAAATTCACGCCCATGAAGTGGAAAGGGCTTCTTCCAAAGCTGATCAGTCTTCCACTTCTACGACTTTGGAATGTAAGTGCAAATGTTTTCTAGAGGACCCACTGCAATCTCTGTTGACGATTAAGATGACAGATACCATACCACTTGGACTACATTTACCAAACAAAAAACGTATGCCTCAACCCAGGATCGAACGCCCGACCTCCTGCATGCTAACCCAAAACTTCATTCACTGCACCAACTGCACAGTACAAGCATTATGTGGTATTAGACATAGTCACCATACATGTGGTTACAATGTTGCCAGATTGTCACTCTTTAACGTCCTTTTTCTGCCGGATGTACATACCAGACGGAATTTTGGGAAAGACATTTTTTTTATCGCTGGCATGCGAGGCGTTGGGCTGCGAAACTCGAGTGCGCAAATTTCGCTTCACCCTGTATAGTACTAAAGCTGAAGGAAGCAAATTTTGTGGCTATAACAGCAGATACATGGACTTCTGACGGCTGTAATTTTGTATATCAAGATGTTATGTGTTTATATCACATTTCAACCAAAAAGGTTGCACCTTCTCATTCTGGAATAACTTAGGTCGGTTGCTGAATACAACATTCAGTGTGTGGGGTATATAGAACAATGCAGCAAATATGAAAAATGCTGTTAATGAGCATTTGAGAAAACCACCATCCTTGTGTAGACTTCACAGTTAATTTCACTGTGAATGAGGCAATAGAAACAAATTACATTTTTCCAAACATACTGAAAAGATGATGGGCCGTTGTAACGCATTGTTAGCAAAGTACTTTGGCTTCAGGAAAATTCAAGACAACTCAAGAGGAGATGAGCCACCAAGTTCTAAAATTTAAGTGGGATTGTCCAACAACTTGGAACTCTATTATTATTATTATTATAGAGACACTGAATGCAATAAAAAATACTACTTCAGTTGTCGGGAACTGTTTAACGACAGCGTCAGACGTAATTTACAAGAAGCGTGGCAAATAATAGAAGACAGTGTTCCCATACTGAAGTCATTTGAGACAGTGACGTATACACCTCAGGCGAAACTTACATCACGCTGTCACTAGTTATACCACTAATTTGTGGCCTACAACTATCAGTGAAAACCGTACAGTCCAGCAACGGATGTGCTCAGCGACTCGGAGACAAAGCACTTTAGACGTTATTGGTAGAAGACTGGTAAAACTCGAAACCAACAAAGTTGTGCGAAAGCAACGTAACTAGACCCAAGATTTATAAAAAGAAGGTTTTGGCACGGAATAAATGCTATTAATGAACAGCAATGGTGCACAGGAGATGTTACAGCAACAATAACCTCAACCAGAAACCAGCCAGAGGTGCTGTACTTACAATAATGCCACCAGAAAATGTGGAAAGACCAGCAATGAATATCGGAGCATTTTTTTGATTAAAAACGTAGCTCAGATAAAATCACATGCCACACCTGCAACCGAAGATCTTGTGTCTGTCAACCAATATTTGAAGATGCCTTACTTGGGAAGAGAGGGACACCCAATCGACTTCTGGGTAACGCATGCACTCGTATTTCCAGAACAGTATGTCTCGGCCGCTTAAGTATTTGTGCATTCCAACACCTTTTGTTTCATCTGAAAGAGTGTTTTCTAAAGCTGGATAACTCACGAACATGAGATGATATCGTTTCTTCACAAAAACACACTTAATTTTTTCGTGGTGAGTAATGAAAGCCCATTCCATGGATGTACAACAGGTGGAGAGGCCACACAACATCGACTGTTGTCATATGTGGTGTCATTACAGAGGTAAGTGATTTTTCTTATACAAAGTATACATTATAATGGCATATATCATAACAATACACCATTTGGAAAATTTACATAGTGAAATAATTTAAGTTTAGACAAGGCCCATCAAACAATGTAAAACAAATTTGAAGCTCTCCACAGATAGGATCACACTATTATTAATAGAGAGATTCTAAATATTTCTGTTTGTTTAAAGAAAACTGTTTTACTGAATTATATTGGACCAAACTTTGAGATAAATATTTGACATGTTATCAATTTCAAAGTGACCATAAACACTGTCTATTTGTTTTTGATTAATATAACTCTCATCCTCTTACCACCCCAACAGCAGGGTGATTCCATGATGATGTTACAAACTTTCAGGGATAATAGATAAGAGTAACTGTATTAATTTGAGGTAGGGGACACTGGGCTGGAAGTGACCAAATGAAAATTTATAAGCGAAAATCTTTTTGATACATCTAACAGTGGACTTCTTCTTCAGAACACAATAAAACTAAAAACTGTCTAAGGAGGCATGGTCCAACATTAACACAGCTGTATTAATGTTGGACCATGCCTCTTTAGGCAGTTTGTAGTTTTAATGTGTTCCAAAGAAAGCATGGTTATCCACGCCGAAACCTACGTCAACATCTGGTTTCTATTTGCAATTGAGGCAGATTCTTTATAACCATTAAATTATTCACAATTGCTGACATGCTGCAGTGTTTAATGTTCTTGAATCCAATGGAGCCTCCTTTGTTTTATACAAAACGATAAAGTAATAATTCAATTGATTCTAACATACTGAGCCCAAGGATATACCCATTTCTTAGCATGCTACCTGATTACAAGATAAAATTTAATTTGTTACATTGACCACTTGGATGGTTATGACAGGGGCTGGAATAACTTGGAATAGCCATTCAACTGAGCTCTCAGGGGTTAGATGGTTAGACTTAGAATGGTTAAATACTTATTACAGTATAGTACACTGCCAGAAAAAATAGTACACATGGAAAGGCGACATCGATTTTGATTCGATGTTGGTATATGCCACGTGGGGGATAGCAGATGTACTGATAATGGTTTCAACATCGTCTGCAAACAAATGGTGTAGTGGCATAGCTGGCAGAGCGACATTTGTGTCTACCCTTTAATAGGGAATGCTCATAGCCAGAAGGTTCAGTGCAGTACAAACATGTAAAGCAAGCAGGCAACCATGCCACTGAGATGCACTTGTGCTTCCTGTAGCCAAGTGAGCGACTTGGAAAGGGGTCACATTGTGGCCTTCCAAGTGGCTGGATGGTCCTTTTGGAGAAATGTCATACAAGTTAGATGTGATGCACCAGTTGTGCAATAATGCTGGTATCAGTGGTCACATAAACATTCTCATACCATAGATAAGGACTTCCACACACCACCGACACCCACCAGTATTCACATATAGTAAGGGCAGCAGTGGCAGATCATGAAGCTATCACGTTACAGGGGCAAAGGGGGTATGAGGGCACTTTTGATATTAAATTGATATGAAAATTATTAAATTGTTCCAACCGATTGATTTATGACGTTAACGTGTTGTGCTGTTGAGAGGTCTTTCATATAACGCCCAACCCTCCTCGTCGCAGGAGACGCTTAACATACTGTTTTGCTAAGTGGTTTCTGCCCAACCCCTTGCCCTCTGCTGGCCTGTTGTTCTGCTCTCCCCTTCACATCTGGGAAAAGGGGCACTTGTTCAGTTCTGAGCTATTTGTCCTCCTCCTGGAAAATCTCCCAGCCCTCCGCTCACCCACTTCCCCTCTTCCCTCCACCAATTCACCTCGCATACCCTACTTGTGGATTGGTGGGGAAAGGACTCGGTCTGTGCTGGAGAGGAAGGATGTCACAATATGAAATTCAACTCAGTGTGAGTTACATTGCAGATGATGTATTATAAAATGAAGTTTACACTTTCTTTATTTAATCACTTCGTGGGGGACAGAGCTTCCCCATTTTCCATTACATAAGCACCAAGGAACAGGATGAAGTGCGACACAATAGCCGCCATTTTGGATAGCCTACAAATGTGTCTGCGGGCTGGGTTCCGGACAAGTTGTCATTTGTATCTGCTGTCCATGTCCTGGAGCACCGAGTGTGCACATCTACACCGTGTGCATGTCAGGCTGCTACTGAGGCTCTACTTCAATGTACTGCAATCAGGTGGCACCAGCGTTCCACTTCACTTACGTCCCTAAATCGCTCAGTCTGTGTCAAGCTGCCAGACAGGAAGGATCTCACTATGGAGCACTTGTTTGATGATAATAAAAAAAAGAGAGAGAGAGAGAGAGACATTGGGGTGTAGTACGCATTTTGATGGATCTTTTACCTCATTTCAGAACTATTTTACTACAGTGTCTCAGTATGTAGTGTCCTCCTGAGAGGGTACTGTCACAATGTATTCAATTGATGAGATGTTGGTCTTGGACAGAGAGGAGTTCAATAAATGTATTCCCTGTAAGTATAGAGCTGAGAACTGCGTCCATAGCCTCCTACACAATGAAAGGAAGGTGCTGATAATGAACAAATACTTTTCAGTGAGTAATTGCGAAGCAGCAGGATGGGCTGGAGATGCATTTCACAACTCATAGAGACTACTGCCTGTGCTGGAGCTGTTCATGTTTTCTGCAATGGCCAGTCAGTCCTCAGTGCAAGAGACAACTTCACCGTATTCTACAACCCCAGACAGAATGAGCCAGAGGAGCTCATCTTTGTGTGTGGGGCTCAGCTGAAATGGGTTTTGTTCCCCAGGAACCAATAGGAATCAGAATTTCTCCACCCCCCCCCCCCCTGTTCCCCATCTGAAAATTGGCGGGAACCAATACGGATGATTTATCCTGATCTATCCAGTCAAGTGAACGTGGCGAACATGACTTAAGAGGATATAAGGCGATAAGGCGAGTGCAGCAGATCGCCGGCCTCAGCCACAATCAGTCATTGAAAGAACCATGAAGCGCTAACAACAACCAAGATCCTCATCTGCCCCTGCCCCGCAGAAGGAGTGTAAAAGTAAGTATATATCGTTTAGTGCCATCTCTTTGCTCAACTTCATGTCTATGTCTGTGGATGCTTATTGTTTCTCCTTCTTCTTCTGTGCTCAGCGACCTCCTCTGATACGTGCAAACAAACATCCTCCAACCTGTCAGAACTTGCAACGATCTCAAGGCATGTGAGAACCATCGATTTCAAACCAGTCAGGACCATCTCTGGCACAGCAACTCAGCACTGTGGGATCCTGTAGTGCACCTGGTCAGGATGTTCGACCAGGACAACAAGCTGCTATTATCCATCCTCCTCATCGACAAAGACACTCAGCCAGTCTCCAACTCTCAGATGAACTGTGCTGGAAGCCCTGCATCACATGATGCAGGTCAGTACTGGTCTCTCACATATGCACCATCCCAGAACTTTCCTGTGTTACTGCAAGGACAGACTGGTAATGTGGTGGATGAGAAACTGGCCATTTCTCCCAGTGCTCTACTGCTTTTTGTTTCAACCTATAATTTAACAGCTAGCGTTTCAAAACGCTTAAATACTTGTATAGAAACACCGTGTTTTGTTAGCGTTGGAAAATGCATTGAGAAGTGTTAAAATGTTGTTTACAGAGTTGTATTGAGCTGAACTGTGCCGTGCTGAATCCTACATTAATCAACAGATGACAACTGAGTATTTACTGTGCTGGGCTAACGCTGTCTACAAAATCACTGTACGATGGCATGGTACTCAAGGTGAGATCTGGAGGTCGAGCGTAATCTTCAACATCTCACCATTACAAGCTTGTTTGGCATACAGATGGACTATCACTTGTGTTGGAAACACTGAACTGTGGGCGGCCACGAGTTCAAACTGTGCATAAAGACATTATGAACTATCTCCATCCTTCTATTGTGCATGCAGATGATTTAGAACACTGTATCAATATAGTACCAAAACAAAAAACTAAAGGAACAACCATTGGTTTGAGAAAAACAAGCAGTGAATTCTGTGAATACAAGAAACTTTTATTTAAAAAATACTGTACTGTTGTGAAGATTGAAAACGTTAAGTTTTATTGATGTATACCATTGCTAACGTGCAAATAAAAAAATTGTCACAAAACTTCGTTGTTTTTCTTCTGTAACTACCCCGTCATTATGTAAAGTAAGGTGCAGCCATCGCAGCTCAGTCTGTAAGATGATTGCGCTATAGTGGCTACACATATTGTTATTGATATTATTATTATTATTTATTGTTATTATTACAAGTGTTCATTTTTCTATAAAAGCTCATTGCACACCAAAACCTGATGTAGTCAGCATCATGATAGGATGGGTGAAGCACCAGCACTTTGCTGTATGTGAGTGGTCCTATGATATTGTGGAAGAAGACCAGAAGAAGAGGAATGGAGTAGTCCTACCTGACAATATACGACTGATAATTGTAGGCCCATCCAATTGCAACAAGACAAATGTTCTCATGTCACTGGTAACACACCCAAATGAAGCCCGCTTTGAGCATGTGTGGGTATTTTCACAAGCGATGTTTCAACTCAAGTACCAACTGCTGCAAAAGATACTGCAGCGTGTCGATGGCTTAACATACACATCATTCAGTCAAAGCAGTCAAATCCGTCCGCCAGAAGTAAAGCCAAACATTGTATTCATATTTTATGATGTTGCTGTGGAAAACCAGGATCAAATTCTACAATATTTCTGTTTTGGTCGTCATGTGAGTGTTGACATATTCTATTTTACTCAAACATGTTTCAGAATCCCAAAGCAGTTGGTGAGGGATAGTGCAAATCTCATTACAGCCTCCAGACAAGATAATTTGAATTTAAAGCACATTTACATGGCTCATGTAGGAGCTGACATGTTGTTGAATGAATTTGTAAATATACACACAGTTTGAGAGATTGCTGGAGACATACACAGTATGGGTTTCTTGTCATTGATAAACCAAGAAAACTAAATAATGATAGGTATATACGCAATTTCCACGTGTGTCTGTATATGTGTAGCTATGAAAGAGGAGCTTACGTTAGTATACGTATGGATATGTTCCAATGTACGTCAGGCACTCAGCCAAAGAGGATGGCCATGCATAGACAGAGAATTCGTCTATGTATAGATAAAAAATTTCATTCTCTCGAACGTAAAGTTAAGAGGCTAGAGACCCTTCTGAGATTGACCAAGGAATTAGATTCCAAAGTCACTCTGCTTGAAAAGACTGTATATGACTTAACCATAAAGTTTGAGAGGAATGTATATAAGGCGCAGCCTGTGAAGCAGCCTGATCAGTATATAACAAAATGCTGAGTAAGCATAAGGTCTTCACTGCAAGTTGGTGTTCAAAACAGCCGTTTTCGTAACAAAGCTGCGGAATTTTTTTCTGAAAAGTTCTACACGTTTTTTGAGGTGCTGCATCAGAATTCATGTTTATGCCTCCTAAGAGGTCGGTTTCACAACAAAAGAGCCTAAAGCCTCAATAATTAGACTAAATATCCCACAGAATTTTCCGACGAGCGGTATTGGCCAAAGAACGAGCTGAAAAGCAGCCATATACGACCCTTCCACGAACATAAAAGAAAAAAACCCACTTTCACTCCATAAAACTCGAAAAATATACATTTCATCAACGAAAATCCCTCTGCCACGTGCAAATACATTAAATTTCCTGCAGGAGACATCTGTAACTAAAGTTTTCTGATGAGGGCCGAGGGAACAAAGCGAAAATTACAAATAAATGCCTTCTACAGCTTAGAGCCAAACGACCCCAACCACCTCCAATCTCTTAACGACGCAATACTTTCGCTGTATTACGCTTAAAAGACGTTGTTTCGAATGAATCGATGGGAAAGTACGTTTGACCAAAACATTAAAAAGTTATATTACAACATTTTAGGTGCCTGACGCTGAATGGAAGGATGATTATGAATTCTGTATATTGTAATATAAGTATTTCATGAAATGAATAGATGCCGAGCCCAGGATTGATCCTTTACTTCGAGTAGGTTCTCCATCTAGAAAAGAAAGAAGGCACTTAGTGACAGAATATGGATACAAAAGTAGTATAGTAAATATTCGATGTACCTGTATGAAGAAATACTGTACATCTAGTGATGTCATGCGTGCAGTTTTTTATTCGTCTCCGTTTGTCTGTTAGTGATGTAGGCAATGTTTTTTGGGCACTAGAAGGTGCACTTGGAGGGGTTTTGGTTAATGGAAGATCCAGGCTGAACAGTGAGTTGCTGTTCTTCAGTTGAAAAAAATGAAGTATAATTACTAATGTTATGACAGATAAAAATTGATTAGTGAAGACTTGGAATGTTGCAAAATATTACATGAATCAATAGCATCTGCCGCCTCAGCTGCTTCAGACAGAGGTGCTCCAAGGGGCTCCCCTACGTCTTCTGCATCAACACTGTCATCCATATTGGAGCATGACCTTTCACAATGCTGGCACTGCTTCGTCCAGAACAGTCTCGCTCGCCTATACCCACACCGACACCGACCTTGGCAATCTGTCTGCATTTGCAAGGTATAAGGTGAAGGATCTTCACGGGCATCAGTTTACGCCCTCCCATCCCCCACCCACTGTTCTGGCTCCCGATGGAAAATTCTGAAGGTGTGTTGTTGAGATGCAGCTTCAGTGGGAGGTATGGAAGCCGTGCATGCTGATGCCTTATAGGCTGCTTTCACATATTGCTTATATCTCAGTTTGTTGAGTGTTGTGGTTGGGTAGTTAACACGATAAAGGACAGTCAGAAATTCCTCATCAACACCTGTCATGTCGCTTGGATGGGCTGAAGGATCAGTGAATTTAGTAATATATGTGTGGAGATCTGGATTTTTTGAGAGGGTTTCGAAAAAATTAATCTTGCTTTGGTTGAATAATGCAGACGTAGAGTCGCAACAACTCATTGCATGAAGGAAGAACATATAGTCTTCTCCACTGCACTTCCAGGATGACAGGGGAGTGGAGGCCCTGTACATCCTCTCAGATTGAGGAAACATACATTGGGGGAAGTCTGCAAACCACCATTATGAGCGGAGGGTCGGCATCTTCCCCCACGATTGCGACATTCTTTAGAGCCAAACCAGGGACTCTGCCGTCCGTACAGTCATGGTATCTACATTATTAGTTGTCTGCTTGGAGGCGATGCTACTTTCATTGCATTTTGCCCTCAGCATGGTGATTAGTCTATGTCTGTTTTTTGCATTCGGTAGAAAATTTACTTGTGAAGCTGTTGATGTCATGGAACTGCTAAATTTTACTCTACAGGCTGCTGTTTTGTCGACATCCTCAAGCGTTACATGGATCTGGTAGGCTTCTGCCTGTCTGACTACCCATCGATCACAATTATCGCACTTTTACTATAATCACTTCCTACACACTGGATGTACGACACATATATTTATTTGATGGTGTGTCCAATCGACCGCACTAATCTCCACAACAGAAAGCCCCCATCAATCACGTATACTGTACTGCTAGCGTCCAGAGCAGGCGGGTGGTCGCTAACAAAATATTGTTTGGCTGCAATTACCACACTTAAACCCCTGGCTCTCGAGAGGTTTCTTCAGCTTCTGTCTTGCTTTTGCAAGTCAGATTGCCAAGGTCGGTGTGTGTGCAGGTGAGCTTGACTGTTCTGCACGAAGCTATGT
This sequence comes from Schistocerca nitens, assembly GCF_023898315.1. Taxonomy (NCBI): domain Eukaryota; kingdom Metazoa; phylum Arthropoda; class Insecta; order Orthoptera; family Acrididae; genus Schistocerca; species Schistocerca nitens. Next base: position 1,171,607,025 of record NC_064614.1, on the reverse strand, counting down.
CAGCAACGTGAAAGGTAGTGCTCCAACATCGACGATAGTTTGATACAGAAGACGTAGACGAGCCCCTTGAAATACCTCCATCTGAGATGGCTGAGGCGACAGAAGCCATTAACTGATGTAACATTTCACAGCATTGTGTATCTTTATTAATCAATTTTTCCCTTTCATAACATTAATCTTTCAGTTAACAGTTATTTCAACTGAAGAACAGCAACAAGTCATTGTTCAGGCTGGACCTTCCAATGACCAAAGCGCCTCCAACTGGGCCTTCTAGTGCCCAAGAAACACTGCCATGGTCAAGAACAGCCAAACAGAGATGAATAAAAAACTACTTCTGTTGACTAATTTACAGTTTATCTGTCTTTTGTATCCATATTCTATCATTAAATGGCACCTTTCTTTTCCAGATGTTGAACCTACTTGAAGTAATGAACCAGTCTCACGCTCGACATTCATGGACTTCATGACATATTCATATTTCTATTCAGCCTCATGCACCTAATATGATGTACATATGATTTATTAACGTTTTGACCAAACGTTATTTTCCATCAGTTGATTCGAAATAACCTGTTTTAAGCGTAATGCACGGAAAGTATAGTGCCGTTGAGAGAGGTAGGTGGGAGGGGTCTCTGAGCTGTAGAGAGCAGACGGTTTTTACCGTAATTTCCGCTTTGCCCCCTCCCCCTGAAGAGAAAATTGTATATTACTCACGTCTACTCCAGGAAATTTAGTGTACTTGGACATGGTATAGAAATTTTTGTTGATAATATGCATACTTTTCCAGTTGTGTGGAGGAAGAGTGGGTTCAAAATGGTTCAAATGGCTCTGAGCACTATGGGACTCAACTGCTGAGGTCATTAGTCCCCTAGAACTTAGAACTAGTTAAACCTAACTAACCTAAGGACATCACAAACATCCATGCCCGAGGCAGGATTCGAACCTGCGACCGTAGCGGTCTTGCGGTTCCAGACTGCAGCGCCTTTAACCGCACGGCCACTTCGGCCGGCGAAGGGTGGGTGTTTTTTTGTCTTCGTAAACGGGTCAAAAAATGGCTGCTTTTCAAATCGCTCTAGCGGAGACACCGCTCGTCAGAGAATCAAACCTGACTAGTACATTTTTTAGAAAATTTCGTCTACTTTAATTCTGCAGGTAGTGGTCATCTTCTAAAAACGCATACTTGTCGAGTTTAAGCGAAAAACTTTAAGAAACGGGAACATTGAGGTTTTCGCATTTTTCGTATGAATCCTACTTCCTACAATGCAGAAAACAAGAAATTCGGATTCAGCATCCCAAAAAACATGTAAAATCTCTGAGAAACCATCTTCCGCATTTTTTTACAAGAGAAAGCATCATCTGCCTGGGCTGAAGTGTAGTTTCATTGAAACGAATTGCTACTACAGATGACTCGGGTATTCAGCCTTAGACCGAGTATTAACTGATGGACTCGAAATTTGACAAGGGGCGCCAGGTGTTGTTTTCACTACGTTGGCATCTGTCAAAATAAAATCACAGTCGAAAAGTCGTAAAGTCGTGTGCGCACAACAATCAACGATCTATAATCGACAAGCAAGATAACCCACGTATGTTACGAGAGGCGTTAAATAAGTAGTACAACACCATTTTTTTCTGAAAGCAGATTGGCTTTATTGAAGATTCCAGTAAACTGTATTATTCCCCACTCTCTTGGCAACAAAACCTTTTATATTATAATTATTATTGTAGCTGTTATTATCATTAGAGTGATCAGATGCACAGCATTAACAGCCAGAAGCCGTCCAGTTTCTGCAATTTCTGCCAGTTTGGAATTAAGGAGTGCAGCAATGAAGTGATTTACGAAAAATATAGTGCACGCATCTGAACTTGGTTGATTTTAAATAGGGTGCAGTGTGGAGGTCAAGCAAGTGCTACAATGGAAGAGAGTAATGCAGGGGATGTATGTTTTCTAACAAGTGTGTACCCTCACAGAGAAGGAGTTGTGGGTGTGGCCAGCACTTACGATGCACCATGAATTCATTCGTCATTCATTCTGCCACACACACACACACACACACACACAAACTAAATACCATTCATCTTTCATCATTTCAAATATAATGATGTTCCAGAAAAAGTCTTTCATTCTACAGTTTAGTTAGATAATAACGCGGTGGATGGGGGCAACAGATGGCAGTGGGGGCAGAGGATGGCAGGGGCACTAATATCTGATTGCACTCAGGGGCAATGGTCTAAGAAAGGTGGGAAACCACCGATCTAGGAGTTAGTGTCCAACCTTTTGGTACTGAGTAACTTATGTTTGGAAACTTTATACCTATCAGTTTTCTCCCACTGCACCTTCAGAAAATTGGTTAAATTACTATAGTTGTTCCACTACCTTAAGTGATTTCATCCTTATTTGATTTTCCCGAAATTGTTCTTCATTAAACATGCAAAGGCGCTGAGAACCATATCCTCATCGTAGCCAAACCATAACAATAACACAGGCAGCAGCGCTGTTGGCACAAAACCTTTTTGTACTGTGTGCCTTTACTGGGGGCAAATGGATGTGAACTAGGGCTGTCGTATGGGGCGGTGAATGCGATAACTACACAGCCCATCCACATTAATATGACCACCACCTGTGTTCAACGTAGACTTTCAATAACCATTCACGGATGGCAGATGGTAGCACTAGCAATGGGGGATATATGAAAGTGTGTCAGGGAGACTCAGAAAACAGAGCAATTGTCACCATACGGAAAGGAGCGATTTGTCAGACGTCTAGATGGGCATGACCATTGGCCTCCGGGCCAAGGGTGCAAGCTTTTCTAAGACCGCTAAGTTTGTAAACTGTTCGCGTGCCGCCGTGGTTAGAGTATACTGAGCATGGCAAAATGCCGTTACCCAAAATCGGCGCCGAGGCAACTGTGGTACACCACAGGTCATAGATCACAGTGGCGTACAACGGCTTTGGAGATATGCATGGGCGAGTAGATGTGAAACTGTTGAGCAAGTGAACGCCCAGATAAACCAAGGGGCTACCAATAGAGTGTCCTCTGCGACCGTTCAGGGAACGTTACTGCATAAGGGCCCCAGCAGCAGGCGCCTGTTTCATACACTCATACTAACTGCTGTTCATCAGTGACGAGTGCTGGAAATTGCACAATACCGTAACGGGATGACCACTCAATGACGACAGGTTGCCTCTTCAGATGACAGATGACCGTTGGCGTGAACGACGTGAAACGTTTCGAAGGAAACATCCTCCAAGAATCGTCGGGAAGGTCGAAGCCGGGGGGAGCGTTATCGTCTGGGAAATTATTTTATGGCATTTCCTCTGTCATCTCGTAATTCTGGACGGTACAGTGGATCAACACTGAAATGCGTCTATCCTTGGGGACCATGTCAACATCTACATGAAATTTGTTTTCCCTCGGCGTGATGGTATCTACCAGCAGGACAATGCAACTTATCACACAGCAAGCAGTGTACCTACGCGGTTCGAAGAGCTTCAGGATGAGTTCACCATTCTCTCCTGGCCACCCAACTCCCCGGATTTAAACCCAGTCTAGAATCTATGCGACCACCTCAATCGAGCTGTTAACGCCATGGACCCTTAACCGAGTAACGTAGCGCAGCTGTCCACGACACTGGAGTCAACATTGCTCCACATCCCTATCGATACCGTCCAGAACCGCACTGAGTCACAAAAGGTGGTTATTCAGGCTTTTGACAGGTGGTCACATTAGTATGACTGGATTGTGTATCTTACAGAACAAAATTCTGATTCTCTACCATCATTAGCGTCTGCAGAATTAAGCTTTTGGCTGCCACAATGTCTCACAACTGTGCAGTACTTCGGAAACTTCACAGACATAACCCAGACTTTTGCTACCGTAGTACCGTAACTAACGTCTATCGGTGCTAACCTTAAGCAGTTTGGTCTGCGGCTTGTTGTCTTATTATTCTCTAAAAGCAGGTCCACATACATCGATCTGTCTGCGCAAATATCTGTGCACATCACATATGGGCAATCAGATCATTGCATGTGACCACTATTGCACGATGTGAGATGTGCGCAGACTTGGTAGTTGAAGTTCGGGATCTGAGCGAAACTACTCAAATCTGTGGTTTCAAATCACATCTGCGCAGCCAAGTTGAAATGCATGGGCAGACGATCGCCCCAAATACGGCATGCGAAACGTGTTTGAGTCAGCTGTTTGTGCTGTCCAGTGTTTCTCCTCTGTGTGTGCACAGGGAGTTTAAAAAACGCAGATACACGTCAGTGCTCCAGAAAGTTAATTGGCGAATTTATACAAATATATAGGAGTCATACACGTTCGTGGAAAATTAAGAGCAAGCAATACAGCGACAGAGATAAAAGGGCAGATGCTTATAATTCTGTAATAGAGAAATTATAAGCGGCTGAAAATGGTTCAAATGGCTCTGAGCACTATGGGACTTAACATCTGAGGTCATCAGACCCCTAGAACTTAGACTACTTAAACCTAACTAACCTAAGGACATCACATACAACCATGCCCGAGGCAGGATTCGAACCTGCGACCGTAGTGGTCGCGCGGTTCCAGACTGAAGCGCCTAGAACCGCTCGGTCACAGCGGCCGGCCTAGGAGCGGCTGACCCTACGGCAAACAGGGAAACGGTAATAAACGAAAAGCGGAATGCTTAGCACAAAGATCTAAGCAAAGTAACGAAATCTTTTCGATGCGGCGCCGCCTACCATACTTTAGTCAAAACAAGCCAATACCATAATCTTATGTGGCAGCGTAGCCGTACTTGTAAAGAAGAGTGCAGTCAGAAAATTGTGTTAAGCTGGTAGTGGAAGATCTTGCAACAGTGCCTTCATGGATGTTGGAATTATTACACTTGTTTTACAGTACTTCATAATACAAAATGTGGTTCATAACAACAGTGATTTAGAGGTAAACCGTAGAATTCTCTGCAATAACACTAGAACTAAAACTTTCCAGATGGACTATGAATTCCTCTCTTGAGTTAAGAATGGGGTTTTGTACAGGGTGAACATTAATAAAACCGACAAACTGCAGGGGCGGATTACTGACTGGAAATGGAGGAAAAAAGTTAATATGAACGTGTGTCCGGAAATGCATCGTTGCCACGGCAGATGGCGATGACGAATGAAAGTTCCCCTGACCACGTGACGTATGATCCGTGTGTGTTTCTGGTTATGTAGTTGACGCAGAGTACTGTAAGCAGCAGAATGGTGCGGTATTCACGTCGAGAACAAGCTGAGATGGTGTTTGTGTACAGCACGAAGGTGGAAACGGTCGAGAGGCAGCACGGCTATAGCAAAACAAGTACCCACACAACACCAATCACCTCACACGCACAATATTTCAAACCTTTTTTTGGGGTTTTTTAGTGATTATGGGCCCTTACAGGCAGATGAACGAGCAAGGATTCCGCGGACTGTTCGTACTACAGATCTGGAGGCTCGGATTCTACAGGATATTGAGACAAACCCTAGTAGAAGCGCCAGACAATAGGCCCGTCAACATGATGTAAGCCGAAGTACGATTACGCGTATCCTGCACGACAGCCGCCACTACCCCTATCACCTACAGCGTTTGCAAGGATTATCAGCAGCTGATTTTGTCGATAGTTTTTGCATCAGGCCATCACAAATTATGGTATTGTCTTGAGTCCTCTTTACCGACGAAGCAACTTTTACCAGAACTGGCATCATCAATCTGCATAGTCGTCATCTGTGGACTAAAGACAATCCTCGGAGAATGGTTGAGGCGTCTCATCGGCTTAGGTTCACCGTCAATGTGTGGGTAGAGGTTCTTGGCGACCACACACGTGGACCGATTATTATTCCACAACGTCTCGCCAGGGAAACGTACCTGGACTTGGTGGGGAATACTCTGACTGGGCTACTTGAGCATGTGCCTTTGGCCAGCTTATGTGGTTTCTGCACGACGGAGCACAACCCCGCTTTTGCATTACAGTTCGCCGACACCTCAACATCTACCCCGGACGGTGGATAGGACGCGAAGGTCTTGTAACATGGCCTGTTAGATTACCAGACTTAATACCCTTGGATTTTCGCCTCTGGTCGCAGCTAAAAACCATAGTTTATGCTGAACCAGTTCCTGATGTGCAGAAACTTCAACAGCATGTTCACGGCGCCTGTGGTGCTATTCGGAGAGATGCCGGGACGTGCGAAAGAGTGCGGCAATCCATGTTGCGACGTGTGAACGCGTACATTGCATTCCATGGAGGCCACTTGGAGCATCTGTTGTGACGTGGGTGCGATGCAGCTCTGTATTGTGTTCCGGAACGCTTTGTCGTCGTTGCATGTACACCGTCTATTTCCGGACTCCTGTTCGTAGGACCTTCTCTCCTCCATTTCCGTTCACGAATCCGTCCCTCCTCGTTTCTCGGTTTTATTGATGTCCACCCTCTATTATGGGGCAAAAGTCTCCAACAGATTGCTGGTAGAATTCAGACAGGGAACTGAAAATTCTGACTCAGACATAAACAAATCTATAGTTCATAAGCCACGTATCTAATTACTAAGCATCTACTGTGTTTCGAGCACATCGAAAACTGTAAAAATGCTACCTGTAGCTTGTCAGACTTGAAATCAGTACTTTACTTGCCTTCCTGAAATCATCCTCCACGGCAGCGTAAATAGCTTCACTCAATATTCGTTTCGAAACTGCACTAGAAAATTCTCGATCCTTGTAGATACGTCGCGTTGCCAAGGATCTTAAAGTCACCGTCGGCCGTTCTTGTGGAGTTGCTATCCTCTCAAGTGTGTTTCTCCGTATTATATGAGGAGTTGCGAACGTCTAAAGATAATAATACGTTTTCAAATCCATCCGAAAATTATTACGCCAGTCGTCGGGTTTTCCCTGCAACTTGTGAAGTAAATTTATGTGTGGAAAGTGCCTTCGGTGAAGTGGCCTTTGAGTAGATCACTTTGATCGGTCTTTCTGTCTCTTGCATTTATTTTGCATTTTTTTTTCATCACAAGGTGCGCAGACAGACCATAACAGAATCTTCTCCATTTCTAAATAAATGAAATTAACTCTGAGGTTATGAGAGCGTAATCACTTGCCACTGAAATATCTTTTATCCATCGAAAGGTAGCGGGTGAGCAGCAGATTATAACTTGTGTGATGTGAACACTCCACATATGCAGCGATCTGTTGCACGCTCAGACATTGCGCAGACCGATCGTTGCTTCTGAACGGGCATTAAAGGAAAAGTCGAGGCCCCATGTGTTTCACATGTTAACAAAAACACCAAGTCACACTCAACACTGCTCACACGGTATTCTGCAATTCTATGGCCTGACGACATATTAAAAGTCAGGTTTCCTTAGCATTTTATAATGACAATTTATGCCAAATTTTTGATGTTAATAAGAGTTCTAATGGTTCTAATGGCTCTGAACACTATGGTACTTAACATCTGAGGTCATCAGTCCCGTAGAACTTAGAACTACTTAAACCTAACTAAACTAGGGACATCACACACATCCATGTAGAGGCAGAATTCGAACCTGCGATCGTAGCGGTCGCGTGGTTCCAGACTGAAGTGCCTAGAACCGTCGGCCACACCGGCCAGCTTAATAAGAGGACTGTGTAATTAAACATTCAGAGGAAAGTGATATTATAATTTGTTATTTGTTGTCTTCCAAGCGGGTATGTTACTCAGAACGAGAATTTCACAATTTCGTTGAATCTTCTGAATTCGCAAGGCTGGTGCTGCTAAAACTGTCACTCATATCATTTTCAAGTTTTATTCTGCTCGTTTCGTTGTTCGCCCGTAATCCTAGAGACAGAAATTCATTTGCAAAAATGGCATTGGCTTTTCAAAATGTACCGTTATTAGCGATTTTCGCTTCAGGCTACATCCGAGAACCTTCCAGAAAATGGCTGCCTCAGTTCCAACAATCAATGTCTCATAGTAGACGTTTCCGCGGAAACGCATATTCTACAGCTCTGTCAAGAAGGAAGGCGCTATGGAGTACTTGATGGTTCCGTTGATTGTGCTTGGAGCTGTACTCTTCCAGGGGTAAGTAACACAGCGGTATTTGTATTTGTGGGTCTAGAAATATACGAAAAGTATATACCTAATTTAGCAGCAAATCATTAGCGTCGGTATTAGAGAAATGGGCGATTTCCAAAAATGACTGCTTATCGAAAGCGCGAGCCCCAAACGATATATATCGAACGTGCGACTTGATGTCGACCAAACGACTCGGGTGGCGCGAATTACGGCAAATGTTTAGGCGTTGCCAGGGGAACATAGTTAATCGTTTTTGGTTGTGAATAGCAATGAGTTGAAGCATTGCAGTTTCGAGTAATCATATTCTCATGACGAAACCTAATTCCTGGATTATGTAGTGTGGAAAGTTATTTCAAATTTTTTTGGGACTTCGGATTGCTTCGAAATGAGGGTAGAAGGATTTATGTAGACTGTTATGGACTTATCTCTCTGAAACTTCACAAGAAGTGTGCGGATGCTGGTTGTCCTTTGCAAATGTACTGCGCCCAGTGTCACAAGAGAGCATATATAAGAAATAACACATGGTTTTGCAGTTCCAAGTTATCTCTCAAGAAGAACATCATTCCAGTTTCTTGTTGGATAAGAGAAAATGCGCTACAAGCCATAGTTTGAAACACAATAGTCCACGAATAACATATACTACTACTGCAGTTTCTGCCGAGAAGTCTGTTACGTTGTAGTCACGAACGAGAGTGTACGAATCGGTGGACAAAACAAGGTTGTCGAAGCAGACGAAGCACATATAGCTACCAGCAAATACCAAACAGGACGGCCGATGAAAAATGGAGTTGAACGTGTCTGGGTACTGGACGGCACTGAAAGAGAATGCCGTACGTGATTTATAGTGTGAGTTTATTCAAGAGGAAAGAAAACTTTGGTCTCTGTGATAAAGTACTTTATTTTTGCAGGCATGGAAGTGATAACACAGGGCTTTAAATCATACAGCACCTTAAAGAAGGGAGTTCAACATGAATTTGTGAATTATTTTGTGTGTTTCTGTCGTCGGACGATCCATCTGTCCACACACAGAACATTGAACGCTTGTGGAAACCTATCAGATCGTTGATAAAAGTGAGGGGCGTCCAGAAGATAGAAACGAACTTTATATCTCTTCCAATACCTATATTTTCACAGCTTGAGGTTGCGTGGAACACTTTTCCCCGCTGATACTCTCCCAATTTTCTGACTGACATAGCAAGAGTGAGCCGGGTTATGTGAAAAAAGGATTGCTGCCCGCGGCTTACCCAACACGAGCAATAGAGCATGAAGAAGACGCGGCTGACGAGTAAAGTAAGTTACTACTTTTATTTGTAATTAACTTCAAGTAAACGTTCGTCTTTTGTCGTTGCTCTAGTGAACGCTACAAAAGACAGATTTATATCACGGAATTTGTGGCAGAAACTAGAAATAAAGTGTCTATTTCATTTGAAGTAAAGACTATCAAAACTTATGACATCATATCGACTCGTTATAATTGACAAGAATTGTAACTTCCAAGAAGGGATTCAGTTTCTGTTCAGCAGACAAGCAGAAGTCAGTCTCTAGGATTTTCTGTAGGTTTGTCTCTGATGCCTTTTGATTTAGTTGTTGCAACATGTTCTTCATCGCTTTCTGTCTCAAACTGTCTTGTAATTAAGTCTGTGCTGCTTCCATTCTTGGTAGAAAACATTTGTATTACTAATTGGGAAAAGCTTACTTACATTCATCATGTTTTGTGCTCAGATTTACGTCCGTAACCAAGTCTAATAAATACAACCACGATGTTCTCTGGTGCGAAAGTCGTAATAGTTTGACAGCTGAAGCGACACACGCTCCGACTGGTGAAAATTCAGAAAGTCACATGTGTCATAAGGATAATGTCTATTTTTCGTTATTTTTTACTTAATTAACGAAATATTTGTTATGTTTTGCGTTACATGTGTTAGTAAATTACCAAGAGACATGATTTATCGTCAAATATACGTAAAAATAGCCAACTCACACTGATTCCATGAGATAAGGTACAACTTATTCATGAAGAAATACTTTTGAATATGCCTATATTTGCTGCTTAGCCCGCTGTAAGCAAGACAATATAAGCATATTTCACGCTTGAGAAGCATGTATTTCTGTTGTTATTATCATAGGCACTTTCTTTGATATTTAAAATTTTTTTTATGGGAACCAGTGATACACCCTTTCTTACACTTCACTCGACTTTCCGATACACAGATATTTTTGTAAATGTAATTACTTTTGCTTCAAAAGCGAATGTGTTGAAGATTCTTGCCGCTTGTGGCTTAGATTTAGCAGCAATTGTGGAAATAGTTTCTCCTGTGTTGGGAAGCAGTTTTATTGTTCGTGACGATTTATTATCACATCTGGGTGGTTTTTCCTGAAGCTACAGTTGTGATGACTTATTTGATAACGTTAAATAATATAGATGTTGCATTCCATATAGATTTTCTACGTTACACATTCAGATTTGGGTGGAAGTGTAGCGAACAAAATTCTACATTGTTGACAGATATACGACGTCTTTCTGTAAAAGGTCAGGTCTTCTGGTGCTTACTAGCAATTTTTTGTTATTAAAGGAAAAGGGTATTTTCAGTAAACGTCTGTGCGTTACAAAGGAATCGTAAACAGTCTTCAGTACACCGTTTCGTATCTTCCAGGGTCCTTAAAAAACTAAATAATAACAAATATGGTGTAAATTTTCGGTTATTGTCGATTTTTATGGCGCTGCATACACTCCCTATTGTAAATACTTTGTTACAAATCAATATATACGTTGGTACTCGCACTCATCCGATATCGTATTCCGAGGAGTCACTTGCTAGCCACTAGGGGCGCTGCTGTCGCTGGAGGTAACAAATGCGAGACGGAGTGTCGCGACTGTTACGTTAAGACTGTGTCCACATCTCCAGTGTCACTAGAGATTATTATTGTGCTAACACTCATCTGTAAGACTGCATCTTTGTAACACATTTTTTTTTCCGCCTCTTGGATGCTATTTCGGATCTGCTAAGAGTTTTGTAACGGATAGCAGCAAACACTTCCTTCTTTTATGGAAACCAATATTCTTCAAATAGCCAGCTTGTTTATTTCCTAACATCGGTACACAGTAAACCCATTTGTAACCAGGACACCTTTGATCTTTTCCTCCTGTCCACAAGAGCAGTTTGATTGAGATACACCTAGGCCTATTTGAAAATTGTCTAGCGACCATAACATTGCGTTTCTCCCTATCGCATCCAGAAAGTAAACACCAAGGCCCGTATTTGGAGTCTCTCCAGTTGCTTGCTATGCATATTTTAAAGTTTCCAGTATTTTAAATATTTCCGTTTTCACAACTGATGGCACCTGAGATAACTTGCGAAGCTCAGCCTGCTGGTTTTTCGAGTAATAGATTCATAACGGGAGTCAAGTTCACTATGGGTACAGTGTAGACTACTACCACTGACTAATTTCGGAATGGTTGATGATTAGGTTTGAAGATACGCTGTCAAGATATTTTTTACCCTTATAATCTTAACCTCTAATTTGTCCTGAATATGGTATGAACATCGACATCATCTGTGAACTTTTCAAATCTTGGTGACTATTAAGGTATGTCTGCTTCGATCCCTAAATAAGACTAGTTGCTGAAAGACAATGATAAGTTTTACTGCACTTTTTTGATCGGAATATAAGGAAGAAATCCTCTCTGATCTGAGTTACGTACCGTGTGCATTGACGGTGGTTCTTTTCATGTCTAATAGGTTAAATTCGTCACTGCTACAGTAGGTCTCATATCTTTCTCATCGTAATTATATTCGTTGCTTATACTAAGATTGTTGTGGCGTAGTAAGACAACCACGCCACTTGGAAGTAGCCGAAAGGCACGCGTTAACTCACGCAGGCTAGTAGATAGGTCTGAAACAGGATACGTAATGAATGCTATAAAGAAAAGTACGTAGCTCCTGGAATACTTAACTTTAATCCATCCTTGTGGTACATCGCTCTTGACGATACAAGTGAGACTCTTTAGATACAAGCTATGTAAGGCTAATGGCGCCTTGCTAGGTCGTAGCCATTGACTTAGCTGAAGGCTATTCTAACTATCGGCTCTGCAAATGAGCGAGGCTTCGTCAGTGTGCATCGCTAGCTAAGTCGTCCGTACAACTGGGGCGAGTGCTAATAAGTCTCTCGAGACCTGCCGTGTGGTGGCGCTCGGTCTGCGATCACTGTCAGTGGCGACACGCGGGTCCGACATGTACTAATGGACCGCGGCCGATTTAAAGCTACCACCTAGCAAGTGTGGTGTCTGGCGGTGACACCACAAAGATCATATCTTCAGGATTTAGCTTTCGACTCTAGCCGCAAAAATTTAGTAACACATGTACTGCCTATCAATATGCCAATGACTGCTTTTTTTTAATTTCTAAAAGACAACTAGGTGTACTGAAAAAAATGTCTGACCGTTATGGTCCGTATGCAACAAGCATTGTGACAAAATTATGAAGCCTCATGAATAGCTACATTATTTGAAAGCCGTATTTCAATAGTGGCACAACTCCAATTTTGTTCATTTCGGGATACTGAGCTTCAACATGACTGTGTGATGACAATAGAAAAAAACGGTGATCCCTTGCAACAGGCAATAAACTATAGAATTTCAGGTATCTCATTCACAGAACTGTCATCACGCAGTTATTTTTAAGCTTCAGTATCTCGAAATGAACAGAAATGGAGGTGTGTAACGTCTTAATTTGTGCTTGGTTTTATTAGAACTTACATTCATCTGTGTGACTGATACCTGTCGGATTCACACAATTTCTCATGAAGTACCCCTTTCTTCTTATTTTAGTTTAGGATGAAAAATAAGATTCATGTATTTTTCCTAATAGCGTCAGTGCGTTATCCTACTGCTTCACTTCAAATATGCTCGACAATAGCATCCCTGTAGCACTATACTTGTGGTAAACTAAAATTCTTAGGGGATGACAATTGGATTTGTTGGTGACGATGGATGCAGGTATACCTTAAGCGTCAAAAAGGTTCGCTATTGAGAAAAGTTGGTCGATCGACCTATTATTAAGTTTTTATCTAAAAGAAAATGTATACAGGTGTCCGAGGAGGAGTGGTTAGTATTCAGGGATATGATAGGAACCACCAAAACAAATCTCGTCTCCTGGCAGCTCTTAGGTTATCATATTTTTGGAGGAAGTAGTATGGGCAAAGCAAGAAAAAATGTTCACTAAGCATGAGTTCTAAAATGCATATCTTAAGAGTTAGGAATACTTATTCATTTTCGCTACTGCTAAACACATCTCACCTACTGAACAAGTGCTCGTTGCTCTTATTATGTGCATTTTAGATCCGATATTTGCTAGACATTTTTGCTTCGAACGATCGTATCCTATGCCCGAATTTTTACCATTCCTGTTGGAATATTCTGTGTAGAAACCGAAATTCAGAGACGTTTAGTCCACACTGGTCTTAATTTTGGAAGATCATCGAGACTACTACACTTTCTAAACAAAAACGTCCGTTGTAGAGAAGAAAGGCAAAATTTTTGGGGGGAATGCAGATTTTCGTACTGAGCAGACTTTCTGTAAAAAAATGTTTTTCATTTTTTTTAGAATTTTTATTACTACAGTAGGAGTAAATATACCTAACATCTATATACATTAAATATTCACGTCAGTCTTGCACAATTCATTTTCTGTATTAACTTTTATGCAAAAATAAAACCATTCTCAAAATATTAAATACTTGGATCACTATTGGAATTTGAAAGTCTGTATTACCGTGGCGTGTTTGATAGCCCTGTATAATACGGTTATTAAAAAAATGTTTAAATTGAACTGAAATGATTCAGATATTTTTTCTGAAATTTTTTCGTTGGTTGTATTCCACAACTCTGATAAATCTCAGAAATTACGTATGGTAACACGTGAAGCTGCTGTATAATTTGTTTTTAACTGTAAAACCGATTTCAGCCAGAGGCAGTTTCAATGTAATATTTGTATGTCATTATTATTAGTATTTGACATTTGTTTTGTACTTATGTAGCATCTGCTATTAACAAAAATTTGTACTGGAAAATGGGCTGTGAATGTAGGTTAATTCTTACAAAGAAGAATTAACCTACATTAATTATACACAGCCACGGTCTCACTATGTCAGTTTTAGACAAAATAGCAAATGGTCTGTGACCGAAACCGATCGTACAATCAAAACTACATTATACAGCACCGCCACTTCTTACGGTATGTCAATTTCTCTCAATTAAATTACAGTATGGGTAGGATACGGCCTCCCGCTATTCAGTGTTGACCTTTTACTCTCCTTCCTTAGTCTTTGGGATGTTGTGTTCAATGGTCTTTGTATGTTTGTTTAGCCTTTCGAGTGTTTTGTTCAAATATCTTTGTCTGCTATTACATCTTCCCTTCAGCTACAGAGGATTCTCCTTGCTACAAGTTGCGCACGAAGTTTTCTCATCGTGCTTACTCTGGAGAACACAGCTAACGGTTAAAGCACAAAGCTGGTGAATACCAGGCAGGCTTCCAACCCGGCCGTTCACGCACAGAACAAATATTCAGTCAGAAAATAATTCAAAAATACAAGGCTATCAGGAATATTCCAAACATTTGCACTTTTACAAGAAGAACCAGGACGTGAACTATAAACCCTACGATTAATCAAACAGATACTGGCTGGCACAACATCAAAAGTTAAATTCATAGTTGAAATCTCTGACCATTTTTTTGATCGAAACTAGAGTACTCTATTGCGGCGAATTATATTCACTAATGTTCAACCCAGTCCTGGATAAAGCAATGAGGGATTGGGAAAAAGAACTGAAAATCCAAGAACACTGGAAACCAACACGAATAGAGCGATCCTGGAACAATATAGAAATCTCAAACCTAGCTTTCCCAGACGACCTGGGTATACCCCGGGATAACGAAGAAACAGCTGCCGAACAAATATAAGTACTAAAAAACATGCAGAAAAACTTACCCTGCAAATCTCTTTCTAGAAGTCTGAATTATTCTGTTAAAAAACAAACATACAAAAAATTAGACACAAAACACAAGCTCTCATAGGAGACTCGACAACAAAAATAAAAGCTTACGGCAGAACACAACAGGTATATAAGAAGAAACGCCTGTCCGTTCAAGCTACAACACAGTAATTAAGCATGAGATACTGCATGCAAGTGAGACACTAACAGTCCATACGAAAAGCGACTTGGAAAGCACACTGAAGGAAGAACGCAAAGTCATGAGTAAAATTCTCTGCCCAAAGTCGACAGAAGAGGAGTGCAGTTTAGGAAAACCACAGATGATGTCAGATCTAGCTGCAGAGGTCGGAAGAAGGCTAAAGTTCCACGTGCACATTAGCAGGTTACCACCAACGACACTAACCAATAGAATTCTGACATACATACGAGTAAAAAGGGTCAGATCAACAATACCATAGATAACACAAGTTACACTTGAAAACTAGAAAACGCACAAATCGACCCAATGGGAACTGAGAAAGACGTCCCAAAGAAACCAGGGACAAAGTGGACAGAGGTTCGAAAGACACCCAATCGAGAAAAAATGAGAGACTCGTGAAAGATCAGAAAAAAATCCTCACATGAGACAGAATGCTTTGCGTGATCCTACAGGATCTCGACGCAAATAATAAAAGTAATAAAAATAATAATGATAATAAGTACAGTAAGCTGTGATCCCATGCGGTACCGCTTCTTTTTACTTACACCTTCCGATAATTCAAGCAACTCGTCCGTTTACTATTGTGACGTCTACGTTGTTGATCTGTGAGTAGACTGCGTACATCTTTCGTAATTAATGGCTCATGGCATTACTGTAGATCCATTTTTCGTTCTGTACTGCACTGTCTCAATGACATAGACTGTGAAGTACATTGATGTACCGATGTACGGCGTGGTTGAAGTAATAATAAATTTTTGCAACGACTCAACGTCTTGTGACTGTCAACATTTACACGCACGAATACGTGATCGTTACATTATCACTCTGCGTGCCCACTAGTGGAAATTCTACGAGTTCGATAAGCAGTTCCATTGTTTTCGAGTTTTGGGTTGCCACTTGTGTTGTGGGTAGCGTTACAGGAGTTGTACTGACTTTCATGTTGTCCCCTTGTCGTCACAAAGCGTCAGTTTCCATAGCCTCAACCGTTTTTGGAATTTCTTTTATTACACTGTGACTTTTCGTTTAATATAGCTCTCCCGAGCCGTATCTATTCCAGCTACTAGTAATGGATAAAACAGCGCAGATACCGAGTATAAAACGCTGTGATCAAGTCTTCATAGATACAAGTACCGGTATTATTGATTCAGTTTCTTTGTTCCTCTTGACACGTCTGCCTGCTGTTGGCAAGACCCATGCTCTACCAGTTTGGTGGAACAAATTTCCTGTTCGTATTCTTCATAAACTATCGTAACGGGCACAGCCAGGGCTGGCTTAAGGCCCAAACGACACAAATGGCCGCTTGGAGCCCCACGCTGAGATGGTACCACAGTCGTGAGATATCCGTACAGGACGTATCTCCCAGGGAACCAGCCTGGTTCGCTAACTGGGGCGGCTGTTTGTGTTTTTAGCTTGCTTTAGGGATATACCTTTTGTACACGAAGTCATTATTCAGCTTTCAATTAGAATTTGCTGTGGAAGTCGTTCCCTTCCGGAAACGGCCCGGATCGACCGTAGATCGCAAATCTGTGTTTTTCAATTTGTATAACGAACTTACCTTTGTGATTCAGTCTTATCATTATTCCTTTGCGGCAACTGTACTAATGTTAACTTGGCACTGTTGTAGCTGCTGGCTGTTTGGTGTTCGTCTTTTAGTGTCTTTATTTTATGATAAGAACTTATACTTGTACGCTAACTATTTGTATTGTTTTACTGTGGAAATTTCAGTTATAAGGCACTTTTGGATCCACTGTTGGCTATATTATCTTTTCTGCCTAAAAGCAAAAATAAATCAATAAAAACACAGGACAAAACACAACTAGTAGTGGAAACTGACATGTGTGGCAATGTACAAAAGGGATGGAGAGGGGAGGGGAGGGGGCGGAGTGACAAACGATAAGTCGCTCCTGTGGAAAAATGGTGTTGAACAAGCCCTGTTTACAGTTGCGCATTTTCTCCTGGAAAGTGAACAACGCTTTGCTTGCGGTGTTATGTTTGCTTGCTACTACGAGTCTCATTGTTCCTTGTTGTACCTGACAATGCGGTTTTCTTGTCGCCTCTTCTATTCTTTCTTAATTATTCGTAACCACAATTTTCAGTCATTATGTTTTTGGTTTTCTTTTTTTCGAAATGTGAATTCCAGTCGTAGATTTTATGCATCGACCGTTATTGTTTCGATTAATGGAAAATTCTCCTACTTCTATGAATGGGCCTTTATTCAAGTTGGTGTTTTTAATTTTCAGCCATAACTCTGTCTCTCGTCCACAAACATTTGTGACTTCATTGCACGAATAGCTCAAAGACTTCTTTCCATTCTTTGAACTCACTGACTATAGTACTAGCGAAGTAATTGTAATGACTACATCGGTAAAATAATACCAAGCCGCTGAACTCGTTTTCGGGACTCTCGAATCCTGAGATTCTAAACACTCCAAAGAAGCTTCAGGTTGGATTTGTTATTCAGCTCTCGATGTATTGCTTCTCCCCCTGTTCACACGATTTAGTGGTCTTTCACGCATTATGTCGCAGTTGAAGGAACATCGATCTTAATTTTAAAAAGTAAGCAGAAACAGCGCTGATACATCGTTTAGGACGGAAAAGTCAGTGCTTTTGATCTCAAATTAGCCCAAAAAATATCCTAATGAATTTCGAACTTTCACAACGTACTGACGTAAGTTCTAAACTGACATGCAATGTTTTGGAGAGCTTATGTACCAATATGTTACAGCATAGGAAGCATTTTCCAAAGAAACTGATTTGCAACAGACTAAAAAATTTTTTCACACAAAAGTTTCGCTGTAACTACGTTTTATCTTAATGTGCCGTTGTCATGTTAGGCTGTGTGCAGTTCTGCGGCCCAACATGGTGAGCCAACGTTGAGTCTTTGTAATTAAATCCATGTAAAACGTCTCAACTAACAATGCTGTGGCTACAAGTACGTCACGCCTCTGAGTTTGAACTACGCGGATTGCGTTCAGTGTAGCTCCTCCGGAGCTATCTGAAATCAAAAATGTATGACATCAGTCGATACTACATTAAACGTAAGGGAGCTTATATCTAACAACAACGAAAAGGCCTTAAATTTGACGATTTGGTGCTAACTCGAACTCTGAGTTCGATTTTTGTTTTTTCCACTCTTTATGTCTTTACAAGAAATAGTTAATATTAACAAATGTCATATATTATAGGTATAAGTGCGCACAAAAAGTGTTTACTTTTCGACGGTCAAAGGTCGAAATTAATAGGACGAGCCGTTTTTATTTTGTGCTGCACGTAGTTTTGAAAAATCGTTTCTCGAGAAAAACGTATTTAAAGTTTTGGGAAAACTTTATATATATTTCTCCGAGATAAACATATATATATATATATATATATATATATATATATATATACTCATGGAAATTGAAATAAGAACACCGTGAATTCAATGTCCCAGGAAGAGGAAACTTTATTGACACATTCCTGGGGTCAGATACATCACATGATCACACTGACAGAACCACAGGCACATAGACACAGGCAACAGAGCATGCACAATGTCGGCACTAGTACAGTGTATATCCACCTTTCGCAGCAATGCAGGCTGCTATTCTCCCATGGAGACGATCGTAGAGATGCTGGATGTAGTCCTGTGGAACGGCTTGCCATGCCATTTCCACCTGGCGCCTCAGTTGGACCAGCGTTCGTGCTGGACGTGCAGACCGCGTGAGACGACGCTTCATCCAGTCCCAAACATGCTCAATGGGGGACAGATCCGGAGATCTTGCTGGCCAGGGTAGCTGACTTACACCTTCTAGAGCACGTTGGGTGGCACGGGATACATGCGGACGTGCATTGTCCTGTTGGAACAGCAAGTTCCCTTGCCGGTCTGGGAATGGTAGAACGATGGGTTCGATGACGGTTTGGATGTACCGTGCACTATTCAGTGTCCCCTCGACGATCACCAGTGGTGTACGGCCAGTGTAGGAGATCGCTCCCCACACCATGATGCCGGGTGTTGGCCCTGTGTGCCTCGGTCGTATGCAGTCCTGATTGTGGCGCTCACCTGCACGGCGCCAAACACGCATACGACCATCATTGGCACCAAGGCAGAAGCGACTCTCATCGCTGAAGACGACACGTCTCCATTCGTCCCTCCATTCACGCCTGTCGCGACACCACTGGAGGCGGGCTGCACGATGTTGGGGCGTGAGCGGAAGACGGCCTAACGGTGTGCGGGACCGTAGCCCAGCTTCATGGAGACGGTTGCGAATGGTCCTCGCCGATACCCCAGGAGCAACAGTGTCCCTAATTTGCTGGGAAGTGGCGGTGCGGTCCCCTACGGCACTACGTAGGATCCTACGGTCTTGGCGTGCATCCGTGCGTCGCTGCGGTCCGGTCCCAGGTCGACGGGCACGTGCACCTTCCGCCGACCACTGGCGACAACATCGATGTACTGTGGAGACCTCACGCCCCACGTGTTGAGCAATTCGGCGGTACGTCCACCCGGCCTCCCGCATGCCCACTATACGCCCTCGCTCAAAGTCCGTCAACTGCACATACGGTTCACGTCCACGCTGTCGCGGCATGCTACCAGTGTTAAAGACTGCGATGGAGCTCCGTATGCCACGGCAAACTGGCTGACACTGACGGCGGCGGTGCACAAATGCTGCGCAGCTAGCGCCATTCGACGGCCAAAACCGCGGTTCCTGGTGTGTCCGCTGTGCCGTGCGTGTGATCATTGCTTGTACAGCCCTCTCGCAGTGTCCGGAGCAAGTATGGTGGGTCTGACACACCGGTGTCAATGTGTTCTTTTTTCCATTTCCAGGAGTGTATATTAGTTCCACTTGCATCAAAACTATATGTAATTATATATTTTTGGTGTCGCTGAACACAAATCTGAAGTTAGATTTTCAAAGCTCTAAATGGCTAATCCAATATGGCGAACAAAAAATTTGTTTTCACCAATTTTGAATAAAATTTGACCAAAAAAAAGTATTTTTGTTACTTACGTTTAGTATGCAATTTCAGGAACGAATTATTCCTGGAAAGCAATTCCCTCATTCTTGGCAGAAAAGACGATCTGGCTGAACTGGATAAGCTGCGTTCGACAGACTGCACACGTTGTTCGTCATCTTTTCCGGTGAATATGTCAGCATGCGAACTGCATTATAAATCATTTTGTGAAAGTGCGTCACGGCAAGACAAGTTTTCTCCCTGAGCCGGGCGTCTCCGGCTGAGAGCGTCGCACGGCGGCCGCGACACTGCATCGAACAAAGGGCTGTAGAAACTTTTGTGACGCAAGGATTAAAAAAATCCCTTTCGTCCCTACGTTCTAGACACACATGCACTTTAAGAAATGCAATAAAAATCGATTTCAACCATTTTGAACGAGAACCTGGCCTAAGCACAGTTGTTTGAACACAAGCAAATTAGTATTTCTAGAAGTTCAGGAATTATTCAGAAAATGTTGTTCTATATGTTTGTCCCAATCCATTATTTCCTAACACTGAGTTAATATTCTATATTTTGATTTGCAGATGTTGCCTGGCTCTGTGCGCATGGATTATGTGCAGTAGGCTGTAAGTACACCTTTTATTAACATAACAGCTTGATATGTCTAGTTGCGTATTTTTGCCATTTATGATATAGGTGTGTGTTTTCTCTCATGTTAATTATCAGAAAATTTCTCACAGTGGTACTACATTGATACGTTCATCTATGTAGTAAGGCAGGACGCAATTGAGGTTCTTGAATATCGTTCTATATTTGTGCCCTCTAACCCCCCCCCCCCCCTCCCCCACTATGCTGGAAACGCTGATGTGCATGCTTGTAATTATCGAATAAATTTCTAAATATCCTTTCTTTCAGGAGTGCTAGTTCTGCAAGTTTCGCAGGAGTGTTTCTGTAAAGTTTGGAAGGCAGGAGACGAGGTACTGGCCGAAGTAAAGCTGTGAGGACGGGACGTGAGTCGTGCTTGGGTAGCTCAGTTGGTAGAGCACTTGCCCGCGAAAGGCAAAGGTCCCGAGTTCGAGTCTCAGTCCGGCACACAGTTTTAATCTGGCAGGAAGTTTCAAATTTCTAAATAGTTTCTTTACTAATACGTAATTGTTCACTTTCCCTGTTCTATATATTTCAACAGAAGTTTCTCATTACTGCTAAACTTTTCTTTGAGC
The DNA here is from genome assembly GCF_023898315.1 of Schistocerca nitens. Classification (NCBI taxonomy): domain Eukaryota; kingdom Metazoa; phylum Arthropoda; class Insecta; order Orthoptera; family Acrididae; genus Schistocerca; species Schistocerca nitens. The sequence goes on along the minus strand of NC_064614.1, from coordinate 1,171,585,640 downwards.
ATTCGTGTGCTTTATCTTTAAAATGGAGATAGGTGCCGTCGTCTTAGGTCACTGGATGTAATGTGGTATATAGAATAATTCAGCTGAGCTTAGTACCAGGTTCTTATGTTTGTAAACTATAAACTGTACATCGCTGTTAAAATCTATACTTTTGTAGTCATTTATTCCAACTACGAAATAGCTAACGATCTGACAGGTATGGTAATTATACATAACAATAGTTACATGGCTGTTACGGTGTAACAACGTTACAACCTTTCTCCCAGTTTCGTCGCTCTTAACGTAGAAGACGCCTGTCAAACAGTAAATATTATTCCTGTTACTGCTAGCCTGCAGTTCGACCAACAACTACCACCTCGGACAAAGATGTGCTGCCCTCTGGAAATAGCCAAAGAAACGGAAACTCAAATTTCTGTTCACTTCATGGCAAATTCTGAGACCAAAGGAAATAACGGCAGAGCAAAGAGTGTGTCGCTCTGGAAAAACACACATAGGTGCTAACGATACCGTGGTCAACTTTAACGTGTCACTTTGCCGAGGATAGCCACACATCGTGACTGAAACGAATAAAGAAGGGAGATTAGGGGTTAACGTCCCGTCGACATCGAGATCATTAGAGACGGAGCCCGAGTTCGGAATGTTTCAAAAATTGGAAGGAAATCAGAGGTCCACTTTCAGAGGAACCATCCCGACATTGAGGGAAATAACGTGAAATATATATCAGGATGGCCGGATGCGGATTTCAACCATCGCGCTCCCGAATACGCATCTAGTGTGCTTCTACTGCACCACTAAAATCGTACGTGCGCGCACTAATTACGGTCCGTAGACAATACTTATAGATTATCCTGAAAATACTTCACAGTAGAATCTCGGGAGACAAAGGAGCTGTATTGTAGTGGAACTAAAAGGTACACATAATACGAGTATATTGCAAGCAATGTATTTAGTATTTATTTCTTTGTGTCAGGTAACTGATTGTGAATTCGGCCTAAATTGAATAATACAGAACAACATACAACTGTCGCATCCATCAATTTCTAACGAGGTATATTCACCACATAGAGGACAAACATAATTGGTCACATTTTTCCCACATCATTATAAGAATTTAGTCTATAATCTACATCTATGGTGAGTCTAGATAGAAATACAGTGATGCATGTATATTTTATGAACTTAAAATGTTGTCTCTCTGTATTTCCATCTTTAGATTTCATTTTCGCTAAGTATAGACAGTCGATGGACTTCTATTCATAAAATATTTATATTCTACCATCTCTGTTTTCTGCTCCGTTGAAAAAATGAAACCAGTACCTAGCCTAATTATTTGCAGTCCCATTGCTCTGCCCCTCGCGTACCGTGTCACAGAAGCATTTGAAGGATTTGAACTTCTCCAGATACTCTGACATAAAAGTTCCGTCCTCTTCGGGGTGTGCAGCTGTCGAGCGGTCATAACCAGCCGACGGCCCGACAAACAAAATCAGACTGTCGGCGTGAAGATATTAAACCTACAACCCGCATCTGCTCTGCATGGAAACGACTCGATGCGGCAGAGGCCTTACTTATTTTTGTATATTTAGCTATTTTGTGTTAAAGCAGCAGTCTGCCGTATCAAGGTAACGGGACGATTTATCACAAACACATCGTCGCGATCATTAAACGTCAGTTAATGACGCATCAACGATATAAGCCTTCAAAAGACAGTATGATCCTCAAGACAAAGACGGGCACCATGTGACTACGGTGTAGCGTAACAGGCACCGTTGTAGAATACGGTGTTGGAGGATGGTGCTTCGTGTACTCCTGTGTGTGTTTTCTTACCTTTTTTATGTCTTACAGGGGTCGTGCGAATTCCCCTCGCCGATTTGGTTCATACTGACTGTGTGTGTAGGACACAACTAGAACTTTAACATATGTGAACAGGAAGACGCAACACTCAACTGTTTTTGATAAAATCAAATCTGAAAATTATGGGCGTGCTTTTGTTTTATGTAGGGCCATTACCGCCTACGGAATCCGTAGATGAGCGATTAAGTGTATAATTTCACAAGCGCGAGGTCCCTCGAGAACGAATCTCATTGTTTTTTTTTCATTACCATTTAATTCCAACAAATTTATTAACAGGGAAAAGTATCAATATCTAATAATTCATTTACTGTTTTCCTAATCTTTAACACGACAAAAAGGGAAAAATTTTTTTTCCTTAAAGGGATTGGAGATGGAAGAAACGACACATGATAACTTCCAATCAAATCAGTGTAGTCATTTATTTATGTTATTGTGTCTACATTTGTGACAAGTATAACGTGTTATGGAGCACTGCACGAATCAGAGCGATACTGATCTTAGAAACAAGGAAAACAATAGTTTTCGCGACATGCAGCAGATGTAACGAAAGCCGAATATTTGTATGCCCATAGATTTTTTTCAATATGTCTATTGCAAAACATACTTAATTTACAACCATAAACGGTTCTCGCTCGTCACTCAGTATCACATAGCATCGAATACTGGTCCACGTAACTCAACAACAACGAAAAAAACTAATATCAGCAGTGACATTCTATCCATTAACCTCGCGCTTATGAAACTAATCGCTTACTTGCTCCGCTGTGGACTCCATGAGCTATAACGGCCTTACAACGCATACAGCATGATCACGCTTGTAATTTTCAAACTCGATTTTTCTCAAAAACGGTTGAGAGTTGTGTCTTGCTCTTCAAACATATTGAAGTCCTAATATGCCCTACTCACCCTGTCAATGCGTGTCAAATCAGTGAGGGGTACTTCGAACGGTCCACTTGTTAGCGTCGTTAACACATTCTGGGACTTCCTTATGAATGTAATACAATTACGTTCTGCAATATTCGGTGTTATTTACATTTCCATTTGATTAGGAAACGGAGAATGAAATAAATATCTGACTGTTTATTTGCAAATATGCGACCATTTCCGAGTGTGTGGTTAGGCAGGAACCTAAGTGTACAGTTGAAATTGCTCCAAGTAGAACGTGCTGCAGAGACATTTATAATTACTCACTTGTCACAAATTTACGGCTGTTCACTTTCGGTTATGCCCCTGTATCCGAGAGCGTGGTAAGGCAGGAAAGTAACAGCGACTGTTTAAATTGTTGCGAGTGAAACGAGCGGCAATGACGTGTACATTCTTCGTTGTCACTGTTTGAGTAGGGTAAAGCAGGTATTGCGCATGTCTAGGGTGAGATGCTTCTTACGTCACTTCCGTTTGGAGCAGATGCGTGTTGTAGGTATAATGTCTTCTCTGTCGGTCGGCTAACAAGAGTACACTTAGTAGGGTCTGTCGGTCCGTCGACCAATAAATTGGTGCGTGCAGCTTTTACTGCAGCTAATTGTTTGTACCTAATCTGCCAAGGTGTCTATTAATCCGAGGCAAACTGATTCATTTATTTTTGTTGCAGGCAACAAGCAGAGCAAAGGATGGCGCTGCCTGTCACACGTGAGTACAATCCATCTAACAGCTTTCAACACAGCAAAACTGCAACAGTTTTGTTCCCATTCTAGGAGCATATGCTTATGTTCCTAGTCCTAACAAGCATTTCACATTTACAATGGTTTTCCTCGCGCTTACATTAACTTGTGATTTTGCAGTGTTGATTACTTAAACGCGTAACCTGGGCAAATGCATTCCCGAAATTTCAAAAATTCAAATGGCTCTGAGCACTATGGGACTCAACTGCTGAGGTCATTAGTCCCCTAGAACTTAGAACTAGTTAAACCTAACTAACCTAAGGACATCACAAACATCCATGCCCAAGGCAGGATTCGAACCTGCGACCCCCGAAATTTCATTACTCTACATTAGTTATTTCTTGGTGTTGGGATTTTTTCCGTCAGTGTATCTGAAAGATGAATTAAAAAGAAAAGCTCAAATTCGACGAATGCAAAACAATGTTATCGTTACAACTTAAAGCCAAAGGTCTAGACGAATGTGCACCTAGACGAATGTGTACCAAGTTCAGTAATAAAAGGCTATCAAGACCCATATTAGTTTGACGGTAATGTTTGAAGAACGTTTCGAAAGCTGAGATTTCTACAGTCTCGCTGGCTTTAGAGTCTAAAAAAGCCCATACACAAAACGTAATGGCATTTTGTAGAACCGAAAGTAAAGTTAAACGGGAAACTCATATGACAGTTTGATCTAGATGGAAGCCTAAGGATGCTTTGGTTGTACGCCTAGCTTCAGTGAACGTATCCAAGCCTTTCAGTTAATCTCTCACGAGTCAGAGCAGTATTGACACTGAAGGTGGCAGACAGAAAACCGAAGTAGTAAATTCTTGTTTTAGACTGTGTTCTCGAATGAGAATATTACCGTACAAAATACAGCGGGACACGCTCAGAAACGACACACATTGAAATAATCACTGTCGGAAATACGTAGAGAGGCACAGAGCGAACGGTTCAAGTGTGGACGGCTTTCCAGTTAGATTTTACATTGAATACGAGTATGCTGCGGAGTTAGTAGCTATCCTAGCTCGTGTTTATCGCTAATGTATTACACTGCTATCAGTCCTGCGTGACTGGAGGACTCTGTAGGCCATTCCTTATCGCAAACAGAGTCAAACAATGGATGCACAGTATTACAGACTAATGTCGCTGACGTCCAACTATTGCTGGATCTTACAGCATAATGTGAGAGCAAACACTATGACTTCCCTGTAGAAAAGGATTCTTTCGAAGAAACGCTATGGAAACAGGAAACTCATTGTTGTGACATGGGGCTTTCTTTTTTCACACACAGTATGTAACCACCCCTCCCCCCCCCCCTCCCCCGCCGCGGACTGAACACTTGCTTGCGGCATATACATGCAGATACAGATGCAGATATTCTGATGGCACGGATTATACGAGATTCTGTATATACACATGAGTCCTTTACTCTAAGACCAAGCCATGCTTATGTTTTGAGGTGATGTTTTCTCTTCGTCCAGGCACGCCGCCGAGGCAGTCCTGGTGGCTGCCGCAAGCTACGCCCCCGACGGCGGAGATGTCGCGGCCTCCGCCCCCGTCGCCGCCGCTGCCGCCGCCTCTGCAAAGGTCGTCGATACCACTCAGGCGCAGGTTTGTAGCGTCGTCTGAATACGACGTGGATGCACATTTTCTGTTTACTAACCTTATAGTTGTTGGGCTCGATTAAATATCTACGAGTTACGTTGCAGAGTGATATGAAATGAAACGAGCACGTAAGGACGATAGTGGGAAAGGCGGATTGTCGAGTTCGGTTTGTTCGGAGAACCTTAGGAAATTGTGGTTCATCCGTAAAGGAGACCGCCACCCAATCTTGGGCACCGTTCGATTGTTTGGGATCCCCGCCAAGTTGGAGTGCAGGAAGACATCAGGGCAAATCCGAGGCGGGCTGCTAGATTTGTTACAAGTAGGTTCGATCAGCGCGCGAATTTGATGGAAATGCTTCGTGAACTCAAATGGGAATCCCTGGTGGGAAAACAAAGTTGTTTTCGCGAAACACTATTGAGAAAATTTCGAGAGAGGGCATTTTAAGTTCACTGCAGAACGATTCTACTCTGCCGATGTACATTTCGCTTAAGGAACAAGAAGAAATCAGAGCTCCTACGGAGGTATATAGATAGTCGTTTTCCCCTCGCTCTGTATCCGAATGCAAAGGGAAAGGAAATGACTAGTCATGGTACAGGGTACCTTCGGCCATACGGCACACTTGAGGAGTGTGTATGTAGATGTAGATGCTTTCCGTAAAAGCTTCAATGTACAAGGCGGTCAGAAACAGTCTGAAAAGCTTGTAAGGGTGTTGTACCGTAGGTTGCGCTGGGAAATTCTATACGATGCGCTGTTTCCGAGATAATTAGTATTGAAGTTAGCCAGTCAAGGCGTTGAGCGCGCAAATTAAAGCGGCCGACCAGAAACGGTGACGCCAGACGTGTTCTTAATTGGTTTCTTAAAACTTAACAAGAGAGCGATACAGAAACTGGACATGGCCAGGTACCTAGGCTGACAGCTGAATTCTTAGTCCTTAGATTAGGGGGGAATGTTGAACCTTGGTATATTTCTCAGCCTTCAGCCTGTAGCAGAAGTTTAGTGCATTTACTTCTTCCATTTTGAAATGATGGCTTTACGTGTTCTCAATATTTTTCTGGAATTATAGAAATTATTCGGGAAAAGTAAAGTTTTCCAAAATGTGAAAAGCTGCTACACATCGAGTGTTCCTAGGTACACTACTCTCCAGCTACAGCATTGTCCTCTATTTCACTCACAGAAACAGATGGTGGTCTGCAGGTTACTAACTGACTCTCTCTTTTCTTCTTACAGGATGGCTGGCGGCGCCAACTTCGCCATGTATACAGGGTGAGTACAGTACTCTCTTAAATAGTTTTCGTGTTTAATTTTGTTTATCCCCGACGTGCTTCATATTCATTACTTCTTTTTATTCTTTTCCTCACAGGGAAGTTGGTGGTGGTGATGTACTGAATACAGTGTAAGTACAACTCTCTTATATAAATCATAGGGTACTTCGAGATTTTGTAGACCGAAAGACTTTTTTAATTGCATACAGTGTTCATATTTAGTGATGCTTCTTGTACTCAAGTGAAAAGTCTTGAGGTTTTGAGGTTTTCTTCTTGTCCATAAGAACTTTTTACTTCATTACTTAAACCTGATCTACAGAAATGCCCAGTTCTTAAAACGTATTAATGATAATAAATATGTAGACAAACAGCCAAAGTTTTTATTCATTCAACAATTCACGGTTTTTCAGGAACTCTCATGTTACAAGCTCGAACAACATAGTAATGGCCTCACGGAACAGCGTTATTATAAGCTGAGACAAATTAGTTACCTCTTTTTATTAAATTCATACGACACATTCATATCTTTCTTCTGCGCAGTAATACGATACATTACTTTTCTCTCATTTGAGTAGTACCCTATAACGTTGAGTAGTCCAGAAACAATCCAATGGACTCCAGAAGCAATCTGACCGTGTGCATCACAGGATAATGAAATCTCAACAGATAACAAACAGCTCTTATAGTGTTCATAATGATTTGTCAGGTAGTAAAGTGTACAGTCATCCGCCAAACTGGTTGTTGTCAGTCTACGAACAGCTGTAATACGATGGGTCCGGTCTCTTACAAACTAAGGTTCCTGCGCACTTTCGGAGATGGAGAGCCAGTTGTCTCAGCAGTCCTGTTTAAGTCCGTTGGAACCTGTATTGCCATTGCCGGTTCCCACTCTCTGCTGCCACATCCACAGCCCAAAGCGTTCTTCCTGCTATTTCTCACATATAAACTTTTCTAAAAACGAAATTTTTAGCATATTTCAAGCTCAGACACAACACCTTTTCTAATTAAATTCAAGAAAAGATTTTTGACATGGTAGGGGAAATTATAGAGATCTATACCACAAATGAATTTCAGATTTTTTATTTAATTTTTGTAGCAGAGAGAGAATGTAAAAAGCGCTGTAGTGACTCAGTAGACAGCACTTACCGAGAAAAGATGGCAACTTCGGATCTAAAACAACATTGCCAAATAATTTCTGTTAGATTGTAAGGTCGATGATTTGTCATCAGCCTAACGCACTATCTCACGTTGCACCCATTATTATGTTAATGTTAAATTACAAATGGAATTTCGATGGTATTACGAGTGTGCCAGTTTGAAATACCCCATCCCAGAAAACGGCAGAAGCACACTGTCTCCCATCGGGCGATTGTGTAACTCTATCACCCCCCTTCTTTGCGTGTGTCATACGTCATTCTGTCTAACAAAATAACAATCCAACACCTCTTAGAATTTTAGCTTATTCCATATTTACGGCTAATACCAAGGGTAACACAGGTCCTCTTCTATTTACAGGTGATTCACTAAACTGAATCACGGATTCGTTTGCTCTAAATTACCAGTACACGCCTAAATTTACAAGTTGAAAGAGCGGCCATCGAGCGAAGGTATTTTTTCGGTAAGTACTTTTATTTATGCATTTTCAACTCTTTACAGCAATATAAAGTTTCTCTTTCACTCTGAGTGATACGAAATAAGTAAATGACTGGGGATAAAATTAATGAAAAAAAGCAATGAAGTGATATGATATCAGTGGGAACTATTCAGAAATTTCGAAGCTGGAATTTAGTGAATGTGTTATGTCAACTAAGTCTGCCTAGTAGGCTCGATCGGATGGCCTCATGGTTAAGGTCGCTAATTGCGAAATACAGAAAAGAGTTGGAGTCCCAGCCTGGCAAAAATTCTCATGTGACCTCATGTAGAACGCTCTGAGTTCTACTAATTCCGATTCTGCTATACATATGTGACCTCAGAAATAACAGATCACCTTATGCCAATTACTCAAGGGAATTTAAACAACTTCCTGCACGAAAATGAAGAGAGCATCGAAATCAAAACTGTCAAGATTATCTTTCTATTCTATTGCAAGGAAGTATTTTCTTCCCTTTTCTAGGGAGGCAATGCTTACAAATTTCTAATGTTAATTCTAAAATGACTGTAGTGCTCAATCTTTTTTTCTGAATTAGTATACTACCACTTCGTTGGTATTGCGCTGGTCAGTCCGAAGACTCCTTGATGCAACTCTCCATGCTACTCAGTGCAGTGTTAAGTCTTTTCACCTCTGCAAGCCAATATAACCTACATCCTCAAGAACCTCTCAACTGCAGTCAGGATTGTGTTCTCTCTACAACTTTTACCCTCTAAATCTCCCCCTATGGAGGAACCGACTTTTTCTCGGCTATCAGTTCCTCAGCATGTGCTCTACCACCCTATATCTAGAATCTAAATAGGTCTTCAAAGAATTTATTTAAGCAACGAACTGTTACTTCGTACTGGCATTGTGCGAACATTCTCATGATACCGATCTGCGCTGATACTGTCGAAGTATGCTCATAGTACACACTTCGACAAGGTTTTGATGCATTTTAGAAATCACGATGCACTAATAGAGCTATTCACGCTACTCGACAGAGGTCATGTCTTAAGAAATGGGCTACAGTCACTGAAGATCATATACTTTCAGTTTCGACTTTTATTTGGTATGATAAGAGTAATATGCCTAAAGGTCTTCTAAAGACTGTTCTTTAGAGGCACGCTTCACCAGGAGAACTTAACTCCTTTCAACTAGTGGCTAATATTTCCATAAAACTCAGCGAAACGTCTCATACCTAGGAGAACCACAACTCTTCAGTATAAACCTTCCATGAACTTTCAAATGGTATCTTGTCTTTGTCCTCCATAGGAACACGCCATATCAGAGTTCCTGAACACCCAGTTTCCCTCAACTGTTTAACGAAGTTTTGTGCTGCTGTTGCTTTACCTATCTCAGTCGTAAGATTTTAACACAACTAAAATTAATATAAAATAGTCGTTGTTGGTTCTAATGAATTACACTCGTTTACGTATAGCAGTTATCACAGTTACATATGTACTAACACGAACAGTTACATTTATACCGCTCAGTCGAAATTAGTGTATGTGGTCATGAGTATATCGTGTACCAATATCTCATCCCCGACAGCTTGCCCCACTCGCAAATCGTGCACATTATATGAGACTGTTGGCAGGTCGCTGTGTTACTTTGAATTTCTCTCATGTAATCCACATAACTATTTCATGACGTATACTTGAGAGCACGAAATATGTTGCTGATTCTTCTTGGAAAGTGCGCTCGCTAGTTCAATACTGTTAGCTTCGGCTTGATGCATGACAACGCTCTTGTGGTGTCTGCCACTGCAGTCAGAAGTTCATCTAGATAACAGTCTCTTGTTGACCAAATGAACCCATGAGGCAACGTGCAGCTATTCTTTGAATCGTCCCAGTCTCTCCTTTTATAGCTCCACGGCGTGGGTACTTAGGCTTCTCAGGAACTGATGGCACATGGATTTTGAAAGCTACTTCCTATGTGAGTGAACCACATTGTCTTTGAATTTTCCAGTCTGGCATACGCAATTCTTGATAGTTGTTTTAAGTGGTCGTTCCATACTAAATAGATCCAGGCAGGTACTCCTTGTTATTTGTCAAGTTTGTTTCGGCTGTGGCTGTTCCGCCTGGCAGATTAACGGCGAGTACAAGAGTGCCGGCCAACCTGGATATGGTTTTTAGGCGGTTTCCCACATCCGCCTGGACGAATGCTGGGCTGTTACTCACGTCACGCCTCAAATACACAATCCGCAAACGTTTAGAAAATCGTTCGAGCACTTTTATCTGCATAACGCTACAAGCAGCAGTTAGGGTACACAAACTGCGTCCTGGTGGGTACAGCGGTGGCGACAGGATGGGCATCCGCCCCACTCTAACATTAAGAACGCCAAATCCGATAACAACCACCACGCCATGAAAGCAGCACATTTTGGCCGTAGTCCCGTGAAAATTTCTGATGCGTGTGTCAGTAAACCGGACACAATCTAACTGGCAAATGTTATGCACTGCTAAGTGCCATTACACTTAAAACTTAAGATAAATATCGTCCTGATTTAGTAAATAATGTGCAATTGAAACGATATGCCGGCAATAATTTGTACGGATACTGTGGGTGCAATACTACACTTCGTAACTGAGCCATAAGACTAATGGATAAATCTGTCATGTGAGAACTCCCTTCCTCTAAAGATGAGCTGACTGCTTCAATCAATTGTATTTTGAGCTAATTGTATTTACCCATTTTTTTTTCCTCCGCAGGTGCGCTCTGGCCGCGAAAATCCAAATTCCTTGTATACATCTACATCTATACTCTGCAAAGTAATTGGTCGACGTTACCTCTCCTTGCATCAAGACGACCAGTTCTTTGCGGGACACACAAGTTGACCAGTGAGGGCGACGCCATTGCCGCGTTGCTCATCAAGTGAGTACAGCTACCAGTTCATATTTTAACCCTTTCTCAACACTGCACTTGAAAACTCTAACCTCGCTCTTGCAAGTTTCACTACAAGCGCTAGTCGCTTAATTATATCGATTTCATCCTCGATAAATGTAGATCACGTGTGTGTGTTTGCACAGATAAACATACGCATATTATGTATATACAGAGCTGTGTGCTTTTATAAACTGCTCTGTGGTGTTGTACACTGGTTATCATACATGTTGGAGATGGTTCGTGTAACTTCTTGTGTATAATTCGCAGAGATTACTTCTTCTCTGCACGCACTCACCACGGCAGTCTTTAGCGCTTCAACTTTACATGTCCCTGTCTTTAAAATTAGGAAGCATTAAGATAGAAATTTACTGAATGTAATCATTAATGCAATCTTTAATCGTATAATGGCTCTGAGCACTATAGGACTTAACTTCTGAGGTCAACAGTCCGCTAGAACTTAGAACTACTTATACCTAACTAACCTAAGGACATCACACACACACCCATGCCTGAGGCAGGATTCGAACCTGCGACCGTAGCGGTCGCTCGCTTCCAGACTGTAGCGCCTAGAACCGCTCGGCCACCCCGGCGGGCTCAATCGTATACATCTCGTTCTGAGTATATAGACAGTGCAAATAATATTTCATTACCCACTTACATTGACTATGAATTAAATCTGCAAGAAAATCACCGAGGTAACCAACACATCGACCAGGTTTTCAGATGCCATGTTATACGTTCTTCGAAAAAAGCAAAAAAGTGACAAACGAGGCTCATTTCCCTTAAAGGATTGTCATAGTTAATCTCCCACTTTAAGTGAGCCGAGATGTATTCGATGTTCTATAACACATGCGGGCACTGGCTTTTCATTCTCACACCCCACCGTCCAGATTACTCGTATAGACATCATATTCCAGGATGAATGGTGCCAGATTGCGTCAGGGACATGCAAGAAATGTCATCCCCAAACAGTTTCTGTCAGTTTACTCTGAAATAATTCAGGAGAAGAAGAATGGTACTTTTGATTTGTGGATGTGCAGCACTCCAGCTAGTCTCTGTAGGAGAAGAAAAGGATTTCCCCAGTCGTCTCAAGGAGTCATGTTGGCATACGCACAACTGAGCCCACAACACCTCACGTGGTTTCTCAACTTGCGAGGATGTCACATTACTCGAAACAACTATTCATAGCATTATGTTCTCTTTCCTGGAAATTGGAGCGTCCAGCTGTTTATCCTGCCGCCATTATTTTCTTATTCCTTTGTGGTTAGATCTTAAGGGAAATGCTTGTGAGGAACAATTTCTAACTACAGATATTCGTTATTTGCCGTGAAAACGTCGCAGGTTCAGATTTGAAATGACGCTATCTGCCTCTACCTCTACATCTATACTGCTGTGTTCAATGTAATTTTGTCCTCAAGGATCCTGCAGGGGCGACTCGTGGGCGGCTGAAGAATATTCCTAGATTCATAATTTGAAGCCGGCTCTTGAAAGTTTGAAAGTAGGTTTCCTCGGGATGTTTACGCCTATCTTCAAGAGGCTGTGGGTTCAATTTTTTCAATATCCCTGTCACACTCTTCCAAGTCAAACAAATCTGTGACAGTTTGGGCTGCCCTTCTCCGTACTCATTCATATATCTTGATAATCCAATACGGTATAGTTCGCACACACTTGAGTAATATTCTAGGATAGGTCGCACGAATGACCAGTATACAAACACCTTTGTATACTGATTGCATTTTCTCTGCAATCTACCTATACACCTCCTGTACCCACAACTGAGCCAATATCATAATTCCACTTCACTCAGGTATCTGTATGAGCCAACAGACACTAACTGTGACCCATAGTCATGGAATACTACGTTTCTTAGTTTTGCGAACTGCACAGTTTTTACATTTATGAGCATTTAAAGCAATTTGCCAATCTACCAAGTAACTTAGACTAGAGTACCGCTGTTCTGTTAGCAGTGTCACGCACTATCACGGCTTGTGCCCATTAAGCCGTGATTGTTGCTGGGATCAAAAGTGGATTTATGATAATACTACAAGCATGGTAGAACGAACCATTCCATCCAAGAAACCGACAGGAGTACAGCCCCTCCCACATAGCTGTCATCTATTTAAACTGCTCCCCCTGTACATACAACATTTCAAAGTCTCTTCCACATAGCTATCATCTATTGAAATTGTTCCCCCTGTACATACAACATTTTATTCTATCTTAACATATGGGTGCATCTAACACTTCATAGCATTTTAACGAATTTGGGAATAACAGTAATAGTAAACATTTGTTTTTTTCTCATTACAGGTGATTTGCTAAACGGAATTATGGATACATATCCTCTAAATTTCCAGTGAAAACGTAAATTTACAAGTTGAGGAAGCGGCCATCGAGCGAAGACTTTTTCGGTAAGTAACTTACTTCTGTTTACTGATTGTCAACATTTCCAAAACACCCGTTTCACTCGGGGTTAAAATTATTTGCACTGGAATGAAATGAGTGAAGAGCAGGAGATCGAGTACAGAAAAACGCATTGCAGAGATATGTCAGTGAATGCCGAAGCTGAAAATTGTGACCTATTGGAACCCGAACCAGGTTTTCTTACATCTCGCGAGCAGTGGCAAAGTAAACCACGGTCACCAAATAAATCCGTTCATCAGCGGTACTGTTATCACACTCCCCATGAGATAACGTCTGGTTGTAGAGGTCGGATTACATAGGTTGACCCAAAAGTGATTATTAAAGACTTAGCCAGAAAATGAATAGAGTATCTGAATCAGGATTTTCAAGCCTAGCTGTCCACAGTAATATGGAAAACAATCCGTTTCTTTTTCTACGGATGTGAGATTTACCTATTTTATAATGTCAATGGTAAAACTGATTCTAATGCTAAACATTTTGAAAGTAGGTTTCCTCGGTATGTTTATGCCTCTCTTCAAGACTCTGTCACCTCAGTTTTTTTTTAAATTCCTGTGACACTCTTCGTTGTTATTGTGGTCGTCGGTCCGAAGGCTGGCTTGATGCAGCTCTCTATGCTACTTTATGCTGTGCAAGCCTCTTCATCTTTTCAAGCAAATACGACGTACATCCTGAAAAGCCTCTTAACTTTAGCCAAGACATGGTTCCCTCTACAACTTTCAATCTCTGCATCTCCCTCCATAGCCGAACTGACTACTACTGAGGTATCAATACCTCAGTATGTGCCCTAAGAACCCACCTCTTCTGTTGGTCAAGCTAAGTAGATCTTCAAACAGTTTAATTAAGCGATGGGCTAGTATTTTTTTTATTGGCATTGTACGATACCGATCTGGCACTGATACTGTCAAGTTAGTTTCACGTTAAGCGCTGCGGCATCCACTGCACACAGTACACACTGCGACAGGATGTCTGATGCCATATAGAAATCACGATGCACTAAGGGGGTTATTCATCCTAGTCGATGCAGGTTATATTTTAAACAGTAGGTTAGGAATCACTGAAGATCATATGCTTTCAGTCTAGATTTTCATTTGGTATGACAAAAAAGCAACGTATCTAATGGTCATCTAAAAGTATGTTATTTGGAGGCAAGTTTGACGCCGAGAATATACCTCCCGCCAGCCACTTGGCAACATTTTCATAAAAACCACGGAAAAGTCTCGTACGTTGGAGCATCTCAATTGTTCCATATAAGTCTTTCAGATGGCAACTCGTCTTTGTCCTCCGCAGTTCGTGAAGTCTTTCCGTTTCCCGTAACTGTTTAACAGAATTGTGTGCCGTGCTTGTTGCCCCTATCCATCTCGTAAATTTTAATTACAACACACAAATAAAATGAGTATGACAACTTATTTTTGGGTTTTGTGAATTAGACTCGCTTTCCAACCGCGGTTTTTTACGTCAGCACTAACACGAAGAAGTTACATTTATGCCGTTCTCTCGAAATTACTGTCTGTGGTCATGAGCAGATCGAGTACTAATATCTCGTCCCCGACAACTTGCCCCACTCGCAAATGGCGGAAGAGAAATGCCGGTGGTGGTAGGGCTCTGTGCAACATCGAATTTCTGTCATCTTATCTATACTGAGTGATTCCGTGATGATGTTACAAGATACTGCGAAACACGTCTGTTCTACTGGAAACACTTTGGTTTCCATGTTTTTTTTTGGGGGGGGGGGGCAGGAGAGAGTATGAACCAAAAGAAGAAAGGTCCATTAAATATGGGCTATGAAAAGCGTACCTTGAGAGCTACAAGAACGTAATCAGTAGAAGAAAGTCATTCGCATCAAATTACTTTACATGTTTCACTTTTTTCTATTTGTAAAAGGTCTGCGATACCCCAGTGTTTTATAGTATTTAGCAATATTACTCCGCACTTTCTGACCGATACTTGTACTTAATTGGTGTTACTTGCCTAACATGATAATATTGGAAATGGTATAAAAGCAACAAATTTTACCTTTATACTCCAGAATGAATGCGCTTGTCAATAAACTTGACACAACCTGACACATTATACACTCCTAGATGGGATTACTTATAAAGTTAAGGAAAACTTCTCAGACTATGTAAATAATTCATAATTAAAAACAACTGCCAATAATAGTGTATACAGGGAGTGTATGCATAACCCTCTGTTCATAACAAATACCCTAAAATATATGAACAAAATAAGAACAAAAGATGTTAAAAACGCAAATTAATTTACCATGTGAGAACACTCTTCCTACATAGATGACCAAACATGACTAACTGCTGACCATTTTGTGGTACTTGTAAGAAAAAGCTTATCAATAATTTTTTTCCTTTCAGGTGCGCTCTGGCCGCGAAAATCAAAATTCTTCGTCTACATCTACATCTATACTCTGCAAAGTAATTGGTCGACGTACTTCTTGTTGTATCAAGACGGCCAGTTCTTCCAGGGACTGAAGGAGTTGAACGGAGACAACGGCGACATTGCTGCGTTGTTCAAGTGAGTACGGTTACCGATTCATGTTTCAGCCCATTTTCAAAACTGTACATGAATATTCTAACCTCCCTCTTAAAAATCTCAGTGCACGTGTTAGCCGTCTAATTATACTCCCTTTCCCCTTCGGATATTCATTCAACATCATGTCCATGCTTCCACAAATGTATACATCACAGTGTGATTTTATAACCTGCTGTTTTGTTCATTGGTTATCACAGATGTAGGAGGTGGTTCGTGTCGTTGCTTATGTATAATGCTCACTGATTAATTCCTCTCTGCATGCACCCACCAGGATAGCCTACAGTCCTTCAGCTTTACATCATTCTGTCATTAAAATTAGGAAACATGAAGACAGTAGTAACTTACTGAATGTGCTGACAGGGCAACTTCTAATTATATTTTCCCTTTTCTCACAATAAAGTTAGTGTAAATAACGTTTGAATACTCGGTAACTTTGACGGCGAAACACGTCTGAAAGTAACTGAGGTAATCAATACGCTGACCAAAAATTTCAAATTCAGTTTTACATTCTTTAAGCAAAGCACAAGAGAGAAATAGCAATACACGTACTACGTCAATTAAGCGACTGTCGTAGATAATCCTCCATTCGTCGTGAGCAAAATGTATTACCTCTCTCACAAAACTTCCGAGCAGTGGCTTTTTTTGGTCGCATAGTCCATAACATCTCATATTTCGCGATAACTCGAGCGTGTAGGCGGTGATCCGGCCTCTACTACACGCCATTTGTAAGTATCCGGTGGTCATTAATAATATGGGATTTGTACGCCTTGTGCGTTTATGAATGCATGAACTTTCCTGAGGAGACTTTCAATGAGGTGTGTGAATATCTGGAGGAATGGCAGCCCTTTCTTGCTCAAGAACAGACATCAAAGAATGTCCTGTTCGTGGATGATGGAGTCTGGAGTGGAGGTCGACGTTGTAATTCATCCCAAAAGTTCGGTTCAGGTCGAGACCCTGGACTGGTCAGTACATTTCAGGGTAGTTACTGTCCACAGTCCACTGCCTCACACATGCTGCTTTATGACGGGGCGCATTGTCGTGCTGATACAGCCATCGTCACCGAATTCTTTCTTTACACAAAGCTCTGAAACAGTTCATATCATTCTGCATTTTGCGTTTTCTTAATCGCAATAATGATATAACACCCTAAACATCGGCAACTTCGGTATATTGTAAGACCACCTATTCTGTACTTCAGTATTGGTAGTACACTTGATGTCAGTCAACATTCTCCAGATATTTTCCAATACCAAATCCTTCGGTATAATTGCTGCTCGGTTTGCGTGATTCACTACTCCAAACCACCTGTTTCCAGTCATCCACTATCCAGTCGCGTCGCCCTTTACACCACCGAAAGCGTTGCTTGGCAGACTACATAAATATTTGGCTTTTTAAGGAGCTGATCGACCATTGTATCCCATTCTTTTCAACTCCCTGCGTAAAGTCATTGTTATAACTGGACTGCTGTTAGTACTTAGTAACTCACGAGTGATTCGTTCCGCTGTTTTCATGCGATTCTTTTTTGGACCCGCCTCCCGCAATGCTCCACAGTCCCTGTCCATCGGCACAAGAAGTGTTCCTGGTCTTGGTTTAGCCCTGTTTCTCCTTTCGCGTCTCCACTTCACTATGACGTCACCAGCAATCAACTGGGACAGCTTTAGAAGAACTGAAATGTCCCTGATGGAGCTTTTAGTCACTTGACATCAAGTGACTATTCCACGTTCCAAGTAACTGAGCTGTTCTGACCGACCCACACTGCTGTTACTGCACCTCTACTGACAACTTTATGTTCATCGCCTAGTTTTATGCTGGCGGGTTCTCGTCGTGAAATCTTGTGGTTAATTCCGCGTTACATAAGGGTGTCCAGATACTATTGGTGGGGTACTGTAATCATTGTTCTTTGTGGTGAGGTCTACAGAGACGTACCTGCGTGCAACGTGTGTTTCTGTACTCCATAGCTGGTATCTTCTGGATTTACGTTGCTTGTCTGTCGCTGATGTCGTCGCCCTTGAACTTGTATCATCTTCTGAATTGTGGCTCAGCACTCTGGTTACACATTTCGTACAAAACAAAAATAGAGTTTAATTCCATCAGATTGAAGTTCATTGGGACTATTGTTTTTTAATTCCCGCAATTGTTAACGACCTCTGCGATGCACGTATTTTTGACTACATTGGTTATGCTACCTTATTCTTTCTTCACTCTGTCCGAATATGTCAGGATTTCTTGCAACGCAACCTTTCATCTGACTAAAAACTTGCCCCACCAATAGCTACTTACAATGCAACATCTGTTGTTGTTGTTGTGGTCTTCAGTCCTGAGACTGGTTTGATGCAGCTCTCCATGCTACTCTATCCTGTGCAAGCTTCTTCATCTCCCAGTACCTACTGCAACCTACATCCTTCTGAATCTGCTTAGTGTATGCATCTCTTGGTCTCCCCCTACGATTTTTACCCTCCACGCTGCCCTCCAATACTAAATTGGTGATCCCTTGATGCCTCAGAACATGTCCTACCAACCGATCCCTTCTTCTGGTCAAGTTGTGCCACAAACTCCTCTTCTCCCCAATCCTGTTCAGTACCTCCTCATTAGTTATGTGATCTACCCATCTAATCTTCAGCATTCTTCTGTAGCACCACATTTCGAAAGCTTCTATTCTCTTCTTGTCCAAACTATTTATCGTCCATGTTTCACTTCCATACATGGCTACACTCCATACAAATACTTTCAGAAAAGACTTCCTGACACTTAAATCTATACTCGATCTTAACAAATTTCTCTTCTTCAGAAACGCTTTCCTTGCCATTGCCAGTCTACATTTTATATCCTCTCTACTTCGACCATCATCAGTTATTTTGCTCCCCAAATAGCAAAACTCCTTTACTACTTTAAGTGTCTCATTTCCTAATCTAATACCCTCAACATCACCCGACTTAATTCGACTACATTCAATTATCCTTGTTTTGCTTTTGTTGATGTTCATCTTATATCCTCCCTTCAAGACACCATCCATTCCATTCAACTGCTCTTCCAAGTCCTTTGCTGTCTCTGACAGAATTACAATGTCATCGGCGAACCTCAAAGTTTTTATTTCTTCTCCATGGATTTTAATACCTACTCCGAATTTTTCTTTTGTTTCCTTTACTGCTTGCTCAATATACAGATTGAATAACATCGGGGAGAGGCTACAACCCTGTCTTACTCCCTTCCCAACCACTGCTTCCCTTTCATGTCCCTCGACTCTTATAACTGCCATCTGGTTTCTGTACAAATTGTAAATAGCCTTTCGCTCCCTGTATTTTACCCCCGCCACCTTTAGAATTTGAAAGAGAGTATTCCAGTCAACATTGTCAAAAGCTTTCTCTAAGTCTACAAATGCTAGAAACGTAGGTTTGCCTTTCCTTAATCTTTCTTCTAAGATAAGTCGTAAGGTCAGTATTGCCTCACGTGTCCCAGTATTTCTACGGAATCCAAACTGATCTTCCCCGAGGTCGGCTTCTACTAGTTTTTCCATTCGTCTGTAAAGAATTCGTGTTAGTATTTTGCAGCTGTGGCTTATTAAACTGATTGTTCGGTAATTCTCACATCTGTCAACACCTGCTTTCTTTGGGATTGGAATTATTATATTCTTCTTGAAGTCTGAGGGTATTTCGCCTGTTTCATACATCTTGCTCACCAGATGGTAGAGTTTTGTCAGGACTGGCTCTCCCAAGGCCGTCAGTAGTTCCGATGGAATGTTGTCTACTCCCGGGGCCTTGTTTCGACTCAGGTCTTTCAGTGCTCTGTCAAACTCTTCACGCAGTATCGTATCTCCCATTTCATCTTCATCTACATCCTCTTCCATTTCCATAATATTGTCCTCAAGTACATCGCCCTTGTATAGACCCTCTATATACTCCTTCCACCTTTCTGCTTTCTCTTCTTTGCTTAGAACTGGGTTTCCATCTGAGCTCTTGATGTTCATACAAGTGGTTCTCTTATCTCCAAAGGTCTCTTTAATTTTCCTGTAGGCAGTATCTATCTTACCCCTAGTAAGATAAGCCTCTACATCCTTACATTTGTCCTCTAGCCATCCCTGCTTAGCCATTTTGCACTTCCTGTCGATCTCATTTTTGAGACGTTTGTATTCCTTTTTGCCTGCTTCATTTACTGCATTTTTATATTTTCTCCTTTCATCAATTAAATTCAATATTTCTTCTGTTACCCAAGGATTTCTACTAGCCCTCGTCTTTTTACCTACTTGATCCTCTGCTGCCTTCACTACTTCATTCCTCAAAGCTACCCATTCTTCTTCTACTGTATTTCTTTCCCCCATTCCTGTCAATTGTTCCCTTATGCTCTCCCTGAAACTCTGTACAACCTCTGGTTCTTTCAGTTTATCCAGGTCCCATCTCCTTAAATTCCCACCTTTTTGCAGTTTCTTCAGTTTTAATCTACAGGTCATAACCAATAGATTGTGGTCAGAGTCCACATCTGCCACTGGAAATGTCTTACAATTTAAAACCTGGTTCCTAAATCTCTGTCTTACCATTATATAATCAATCTGATACCTTTTAGTATCTCCAGGGTTCTTCCATGTATACAACCTTCTATCATGATTCTTAAACCAAGTGTTAGCTATGATTAAATTGTGCTCTGTGCAAAATTCTACCAGGCGGCTTCCTCTTTCATTTCTTAGCCCCAATCCATATTCACCTACTACGTTTCCTTCTCTCCCTTTTCCTACGCTCGAATTCCAGTCACCCATAACTATTAAATTTTCGTCTCCCTTCACAATCTGAATAATTTCTTTTATTTCATCATACATTTCTTCAATTTCTTCGTCATCTGCAGAGCTAGTTGGCATATAAACTTGTACTACTGTAGAAGGTGTGGGCTTCGTATCTATCTTGGCCACAATAATGCGTTCACTAAGCTGTTTGTAGTAGCTTACCCGCGTTCCTATTTTCCTATTCATTATTAAACCTACTCCTGCATTACCCCTATTTGACTTTGTGTTTATAACCCTGTAGTCACCTGACCAGAAGTCTTGTTCCTCCTGCCACCGAACTTCACTAATTCCCACTATATCTAACTTTAACCTATCCATTTCCCTTTTCAAATTTTCTAACCTACCTGCCCGATTAAGGGACCTGACATTCCACGCTCCGATCCGTAGAACGCCAGTTTTCTTTCTCCTGATAACGACATCCTCTTGAGTAGTCCCCGCCCGGAGATCCGAATGGGGGACTATTTTACCTCCGGAATATTTTACCCAAGAGGACGCCATCATCATTTAATCATACAGTAAAGCTGCATGCCCTCGGGAAAAATTACGGCCGTAGTTTCCCCTTGCTTTCAGCCGTTCGCAGTACCAGCACAGCAAGGCCGTTTTGGTTATTGTTACAAGGCCAGATCAGTCAATCATCCAGACTGTTGCCCTTGCAACTACTGAAAAGGCTGCTGCCCCTCTTCAGGAACCACACGTTTGTCTGGCCTCTCAACAGATACCCCTCCGTTGTGGTTGTACCTACGGTACGGCTATCTGTATCGACGAGGCACGCAAGCCTCCCCACCAACGGCAAGGTCCATGGTTCATGGGGGGGGGGGGACAACATCTAATCTACGTAATCTTATTTACGTTGCCACGCTCAGTTAATATAACATTACTTTTCTGCGCAGCTTTAAACAAACACCCGAGTTGAAAGGAGACGCAAGTTCTGACGGAAAACTGCATCCCTGCCTAGTCCACACCACCTGCAGCTGAGAATCATCACACTGCTGATGTTTCGAGGAAATCGCCAAACAAGAAAATTCACCGTGGCAGCCAGCTTGTACGAAACAGAAGAATATGTAATTATTAGAGCTTGAAATAAGTTGCATAAAATAAACCTGTTATATGTTCTCAATCCCGCATTTATTTCTGTAAAACTTTATTTGCCATTGATTATCAGAGATGAGCGACAATTTATTCGTATTATGGGATTTGGGAGGTAGGACAATGAATCCACCATATTTGCTTATAATTGCTGTCTCGAATTATTCGTTACCTGTTACTGCTTTACGATTTTAACTGTCAGTGAAATATACATCGGTAATCTGCTGCAGTCTTGGTCTCCTATCCTTTGATATCTGTTTATGGTGATTATTGGGAATTACTGACAGTTCTGTTGCATATCGTATTCTACTTTCTCTATTGAGAAACCATCGTACACGTGTATCACAATTCAATCCTGAAAATAGTACAGACTGTGATATTCGCTATTTTTGACTTAATTAAAACAGCAAATACGAGTAGTTAATACTTTCAGCCAGAAGGCAAATACTTGTTTGTAAATAATGATTAATGTATAATGAGGCGTCGCATGGCGACGGTGGAATTTTCTAAATAATGTAATTCGTCGTCTTTGGGCGGCAATATAAACAGAAAAATACGGATAGATATGCGATCCTTCACTATTTTGTTCGCTGGAGAACAAATGAAGCCTTGAGCGCTAAAGAGACTTGTACTGTTTTTCTCAAGTAAGACGGACGCAGATTTGTGGTAGTCTGATCTAATTTTTTGCTAAATGTATATAAACGTGTTATGTCTAAGTTTGAGTGAAGTGTAAAGAACTGTTATAACTTACCGTGACGACGCACGAGCGACTCAAAGAAGACAATGGCCATATAAAAGAGCGCTCAATGGACTTTAAACAGACAAAAATCTGTCATTGTAGTACTAAGCTTAAGGTACGATATGTTTTAGTTATAATAAATATTTGTTCTGGGAATACTGAATCATTTAGTAGTGCTCATTCCTATCATCTCCTCAGTATTATTTTCATTTTAATTATGCATTTTGCTAAGATTACAGACACGGAGATCAGCAGTCCAATGTGCGTGTTACATTGATAAAAAGAAAACTGTTTTATCGTCTTCTTGCATCAGCTTTAATATTGAATTTCCCTTTTGTGTGATGTTACAGTTGTTTTTGCGCCCTTAAGAACTTTCTGGTCCCTTAGGAAATTGTTTTGTCATAACAATAACTTCACAACCGGGTATGATCGTATCTACGATAATGAAGTAATTAGAAAGACGATAATGCGATTTCTTAATCAATAGCACGCTAGTTGTGACTGCCTCAAGCCACGCGAAACTGCAAGTAAAAACTAATCACATCTCATAATGCAATATTTTATGATAATGGTCAATCCATGATTCTTACGCCAATTGTGATTGATAAAAGAGTAAGCTAAATCTCAATTTCCAACTTTCCATTGAATAACATCACTTTTATTTTGTAACATCACACTTGACGCCCGAACAGGGACTCGACCAAAAATTAGTTCAAATTCTTCGAAAATTTTCTATGTGCTTGTGTTAATAAATGTTATGTCGTTTCATGTACACATCACCTCTCTGTGAGTAAGACAGAAAATACGCTGGTCGATAACGCAGTTTAATTATCGAGAGAAAGGAAAAGAAAAGAGACGCGAATTTGCTGAGACAACCTAGTGCAAACCAAGCCATCAAAAAGCAAGTCAGAATTTTGCATACGCAGTTTAGTGCTTCAGTAGCAACGTTGCTTTTCCAAGTCGATCCACATCCTTTCTCCTACCCGCTATAGAAAATCTGCTTTATTTTATCTTTCAAAGTAAAATTCTTCGTAGTCTGATGATAGAAATTATTTCCCCCTCATTGTTAGTATAGCAGTATTACATTTTCAACATGGTGGATAGTGTGTGAAATTTGCAGTGAAGAGCATCTTCATTAATTTGTCTGAAACGTTTAGGTTCCATCTTGTCTTCTCGCCAGATAGAATTTCATTTGTTGCTCACGCGAGAGCGGTGCTCTTAGCGGACTCATCACGTCACTGACAAACGACGAAAGCCTTGCGTATCACGTTCTTTACTGACGAAAATGGCAGTTTGTAAACAGAGACAGGTGACAACAGGAGACGGGAGTGAAGACGTTAATAGTATTCCATACCCTTTACGATCGCGAACGGTAGGTTCCCGTGTGGAAACTGAACTAACCATGTCTGTAACAGGGGAAAGTGACCCTAAAGTCCAAATTCTTCCCGCTGCAGCTACAAATGACCTCGGTGCGTTAATGGAAATGCTGAAACAACAGTTTGACGCAGTAAATGAGACTATAAAAACACAAAATGAGACTGTTAACGCCCGATTAGATGCTGTAAGCGAATCATTAAAAACACAGCTAGGCACAATCAAAACAGATCTGCATAAAGAAATTAGGGCTGAATTAAATACCCATTTGGGTGAGGTGCAAACTAAGATCAGTGATCAAATTCAGAAAATGCAGAAACAGGTGAAAAGTGAAATAGCTGAAGTATCTGGAACATTAAACACTAAAATTCAGGCAGCTACCAAAGAAATACTCAGTTAGAAATGCAGTATCTGACATTGAAGGTGTAGTGGAGGATCTGTCGAGGCAGATAGACTCAATCAATATTGAAGAACAGGTTAAGAGCACCGTGAAAGCACACACGGAGGCATTGTCGGAACACTACGGTGAATGGATAAAGGGTAAAGATATTTTTATCGAAAAGGTCAGGGAGGAGCTTAGGGAGACTGTCAAGGATGTAGCTTATGAAATCTTAGCTGCTCCTGGTAAGTCGGGAGACACAGTGGTTTCTGAATTGGGACAGATTCGGAGAACACTTCCACGGGATCTTCCCGAGTGGAAGCAGCAAGTAGTGGACGAAGTCAGAATGCTGAGAAACTGGGTAGAAAATCCGCACACGCATACGCAAACTATAGGGAACAACTCTTTAGACGGTGACGAATGTCAGTCAACTCCTTATCGTTCACCGCCTGATTACATGCAAAACAACAGTCCTGTTGAGCCCCGAGTAGGGAAAATAAATGATCCGCCCACAATCGTGAGTTTAATGCAAGAGGAAAGTGTGATTAAGCATCGCACTTTTCCTGTTTTTCATCCGCAGAAGCGAGAAATACACCCCATCGTGTTCCTAAAGAATTTTTCCGGCATATTTCCCAGGAGGTGGACAGACAGCGTATTCAGTTCGTCACTGGCTTTATTTCTGGTGATGCAGCATTATGGGGAACGGAAATGGTAGACACGTGTAGGAATTATGAAGAGTTTGAGAAAATGTTCTTGGCAAAATTTTGGAGTAATGGGGTACAGCAAAGATTAAGGAGGTGTATGGTGCGGAAATTTTCAATGAGAAGCACGGAAGTCTCCGGCGATACTTCGAGAAGTATCTAGCAAAAATTAAATTCTGGGATTCTCCGATTTCTTCCAAGGACGTAATTATGATTCTCAAAAGCAAACTCCCTGCGTCTATTAGAGAGAAACTAGTAAATGTGTCCGAAGAAGACACGGATGCATTCCTTTCTGTGCTGGATTCCTTAGATTTAATTAGGGAGGATGTGCGCTCCAAGGTTGGCAGCGGCAAATTCTTCCCTGGCAGCCAGCAGATTGCATCGCACGCGGACAACAATGCGCCGAAGGAGAGAGCGAGCTACTGCGACCGCTGTTGCCAACCTGCCAGCCGTTATGAAAACGCAAACGGCAATAACTTTAAACGGAAGCGGAAAACCAATTACAGTAATCAGCAGAGATACCACCCAATTTACAACCACCAGGTACAACATCAGTACGGAAACCCACCCTTTAATTCTGCGCCTGAGCAGCATGGAAATTCTCCACAAACTAGTGGTAATTTTTCAAATGGGCCAGTGTACAATCAAAGTTATAGGTCGAAAATTGGCAAGTGGCATGGGCAAGGCGGAGGCCACCCAGCACATCAGAACAACTTTTCACAGAATAGAGGACCGCGGAACAATTTTCAAACGGTACCAAATGCGAACTTTCCTTCACAAGGAAATGGTTCTGCCGGCAACCAAAAGATCGGGCGACAGCAGCCGTCTCAAGTATTCTATTCACAAGTGAATGCACCCAATGGTGCAATGGTTACACCGGCATTTGTACCACATAACCAGCACCAATATGAAACGGAACAAACACTTAAGGCTATGAATGACAAACAGACTAAGCATCCTGCGGAAAATTAGAGGCAGCGCCTTTCAGCCTCCTAGAGGCCGCTGCCGGTTCCAGTGGGGGTACTAACGAATACTCTGATTCTGAGTATGTTAATGCGATACGGTACGACCATGAGACCGACTTACGAGATGACCTTGCACCTGACCTAGAAGCTCAAGACATTAATGACATTTATGATGAACAGGTCCAGGCTTCGATTAAGATTTCTATTGCCAACATTCCTGTCACAGACATTGTTGATACAGGAGCAAACATCAATGTGATGTCATCATGTCTCTTCAGACAGGTGTCTTCTGTTTCAAAAGTTTTATCATTGCCGATTCAGGGCTGCTCCATATCGGGAGCGATTGGTCTATTGAAACAGAGTTAGTTTACAGACACAGCCTCAACTGCAGATAGAATCTGTTTTGGTTTCTTACCTCTTGCGTACTGGAAATTTCCTTGTGTGAACTGTTAATGATAAGTATTGTGTTGAACAGCGCACTGACTACATGGTAACGGCTACTACATGTAAACTTTAAGTACTAAATGTTAAGTATGGAAAAATTGTTTATAGTGATGGACATTGAACTGATATTTCTTCAACAAGCTGAAGCAGTAAATTGGGGTTGCACCAAGAATTTCAATTTAATTTTAAGTTAGTATTAAGAAAAAAAAATGTGCTTGCGAGGCAATTGCCAGGATCTATATAAATATGTAAAGGTGAGAAATGGAGGAGGATGCGTAAATAAGCACTTCTCTCAAGGTACAAGAAGATTTATAGATTTATATTTAGTAATGTAAGTACTTGAAGTTCTGTTGTAAAAGCCCAAATTACCTGCCTAAAAAAAAAGGTACATGTTCAAACAGTCCAGACAGTGGACAGGAGTAGAAGAAATAGCTTAAAGTTCAGTTAAAGCGTGTTGTTAAATGGAAAAACATGTGGTAGCCCACATGTGTTCACGCAAGGAGACAATAAGCTGTAGTAAACTAAGTTAGGTGAAATACAGTACAAATAGAGGCAAACCATGAAGCATCAATAATGCAGCGTAAGTACTCCACGAGGCCATTAATTGCTATGAAAGTAAACTATTTCCCTGTGATCTGAGCCCAATGTAAAGAGTATATGAGGAATGTTAGCTGACGAATTGATTTCAGTAGAATCAAGGTACTAAATAACCACACAGCAAGCCCCCTGTATCATAAATAAGTCCAAGTAAAGATCTTCAGAAGATTTGTAGTGTAATCTAGCGACCATTCAATACCCTAACTGAAGGCTAATCTACAGAACAAGCAATGCAGTGATATTTAAATTAATACTGACTATAACAAGAGTAAGACGTAGAAGTAGCAAAGCATGCTGTAATGAAAGAGGTTGAAATTTATATATGTGCCTATGTTTATTATAATTTTATTTACATGCAGATTTTATTGCAAAAATGTCTCCTAAGACACTCCTCTTATGAAATCCATTTTCCTTGTGCCCGTTCCTTTTGATCCTGGTTCATTAACCCAGACCAAGAGTCGACTTGTAAAAGGCATGTGTGCTTCGAGGCAAAGCAGTGCTTATGAGAAATGGACACGTAGCGTGATGAACTTCGCTAGCTTTGGTAATGTTTGTTATGGACCGGTTGCGTAAACCCAGTGAACTGTCGGTAATTCCATTCATGCGAAAAATAGTAGACACGCGTTACCCTACTTTTTTTTAACAGAACGATTGCTGAGTACATGAAGCGATGAGGGAGACCTATTGTTATCCAGTCTGCCCTCAAATAAAAAAAAAAAAAATAAAAAAAATAAAAAAAAAGATTCAGCGTTAAATGCGTACTCGTTAAGTAGTAGATATGCTGCGTGGCAGTATAAAATGATCTTGGGTGCACTAAAGAATAAATGCAACGAGTGTTGCGAAATCTGTAGTTTTCATAATGAGGAGATGAGCCCTTAAAAGAAAGTTTGAAAGAATATTTTTAGGTTCACTAGCGAAAGTAAACGTTGAGATATAAAGAGTCCATTCATAAAGCAGTTATTCACTGGACTTAACCAAAGGAGTGACCATTAATTGTAAATATTAGCTCGTAAGTGATCTTTTGTAAATAGTAGAATATAAGTCTTTCTGTACCAATGGAGGAAACCTGCAAAATTGATTGTTTTGTAAATGAACTCTATCGGCGAAGGAACTAAGCACGAATGCTGTGTGAAGATGCACACTAAAGTGCGACGTGCATAATAAAAATAACTGTTCACTGTATATTAGTGGTAGTGTTGTACTGCATAAAGAAGTCAGGGCTACGACAACAGGTGCAACGCAAAGTTCAGTGTTGTTCTAAGTGCAGCGACAGCTAAAACATTCGTCGTCACTTACCTGTGAGCCTCATGGGAGGCAGTTGACAGAAGTATGGAGGCAGCTTCAGTGTCCGGCTCCTCCGATGGAAAACACGCGCGAGGTGTTTGTAGCGATGCACTCGTGTGATACGAAGTTCACAAAAAAAAAAAAAAGAGAGCAATCGACGACGAGCAGCTCTGTTACAGCCTGAGCGCGAACGGATACTGAGTACTGGAGCTCACGCAACACTGTGCAGCCGCTGTGAGTGGCTGACGTTTGGGTGACGAAACAATCCAAACTTTAAACTGCTAACCGCCATGACTTCCATCGTACATACTGGAGGAAAGACATTTGTACACTTGCGTGACTACATTTTCATACGTAAATTAAGCAATTTTCTTGAATTGAAGTTAAGATGAGTGAGAAGTAGATTGTTAGATTACTCAGGCCTTAAAGCCATTAATACCGGCACTCCTGAACACTTTTGAAACAGAAGACACCCGTCTGAAGAGACATGATGACATCACATTGATGTCTCTTGATGGACAAAGAAAATGAATGTGCACTATAGGAAGACCCTAAACTCCAGACCAGTCCCGATCCTTAACAAATGTATCCAATAGGTTGTAAGTTATACTAATATTTTTCCACTTCTTCTGTTTCATATTGTAAATAAAAACCCGGGAAGCCACTTGAATTCCTGGCACCACAGTGGAAAGGACAGATGTACTGCATGATGAACGCCGTAGAAGCTAACACAGAAAGTGAAAGCATCACGAAGTGTAGTGCTACGTTATTAGACTGTAATTGAACCACAATGAGTTAACAGATGCTCTAACATTGTCCACTCTAGTTTAGTGAAAATAAGCACTCACTGTACTCATGTATTAGTCGTTAAGCTCAAGAGAAAGTAATTTCTGAATTCTATCCCCTGAAGAGCGAAACGAACGTTCACTTATTGTTATAAGCAAATATGGACCAAACTTAAATATGCACATAAATGTTAATCTTGGTATTATGGAATGAAGTGACTGATGAACGAAGAATGAAAAACTTTATTTTGAAAAATGATAAATATCTGATATATGTTTATAAATGTAATTTCAATTTATGTACATAGTACGCCAGTAACATTATGTAAATGTCACACCAAAAATCACGAATATCTCATGAGGACATGAGGATCGAGGTAATCCTTCGGCATTCCCTGTCTCCTCATGGGAGGCAATGTGATATTCGCTATTTTTGACTTAATTAAAACAGCAAATACGAGTAGTTAATACTTTCAGCCAGAAGGCAAATACTTGTTTGTAAATAATGATTAATGTATAATGAGGCGTCGCATGGCGACGGTGGAATTTTCTAAATAATGTAATTCGTCGTCTTTGGGCGGCAATATAAACAGAAAAATACGGATAGATATGCGATCCTTCACTATTTTGTTCGCTGGAGAACAAATGAAGCCTTGAGCGCTAAAGAGACTTGTACTGTTTTTCTCAAGTAAGACGGACGCAGATTTGTGGTAGTCTGACCTAATTTTTTGCTAAATGTATATAAACGTGTTGTCTAAGTTTGAGTGAAGTGTAAAGAACTGTTATAACTTACCGTGACGACGCACGAGCGACTCAAAGAAGACAATGGCCATATAAAAGAGCGCTCAATGGACATTAAACACATAAAAATCTACTGTCATTGTAGTACTAAGCTTAAGGTACGATATATGTTTTAGTTATAAATATTTGTTCTGGGAATACTGAATCATTTAGCAGTGCTCATTCCTATCATCTCCTCAGTATTATTTTCATTTTAATTATGCATTTTGCTAAGATTACAGACACGGAGATCAGCAGTCCAATGTGCGTGTTACATTGATAAAAAGAAAACTGTTTTATCGTCTTCTTGCATCAGCTTTAATATTGAATTTCCCTTTTGTGTGATGTTACAGTTGTTTTTGCGCCCTTAAGAACTTTCTGGTCCCTTAGGAAATTGTTTTGTCATAACAATAACTTCACAACCGGGTATGATCGTATCTACGATCATGAAGTAATTAGAAAGACGATAATGCGATTTCTTAATCAATAGCACGCTAGTTGTGACTGCCTCAAGCCACGCGAAACTGCAAGTAAAAACTAATCACATCTCATAATGCAATATTTTATGATAATCGTCAATCCATGATTCTTACGCCAATTGTGATTGATAAAACAGTAAGCTAAATCTCAATTTCCAACTTTCCATTGAATAACATCACTTTTATTTTGTAACATCACAAGACCTATTGCCAAAAATGTGACTTATTTACCACAATATGTTTCTGGACTACGCACGTTATCCCATTATCAAGTTCTTTAAATCAAGGTAGCCCAAGTCATATCTGTTGTGAAGAAATACGTGCATATTGGTGCCTAATGTAGTACTAAATTAACGACAATGGCGCTGAGCACTATGGGACTTAACTGCTGTGGTCATCAGTCCCCTAGAACTTAGAACTACTTAAACCTAACTAACCTAAGGACATCACACACATCCATGCCCGAGGCAGGATTCCAACCTGCGACCGTAGCGGTCACGCGGTTCCAGACTGTAGCGCCTAGAACCGCACAGCCACTCCAGCCGGCTAATTAACGACAGGCACCACATATGATAGGAAGATTACGGTTAAACGTCCTGTGAGCGACAGGATCCTTAGCGACTCCTCAGATACTTAGATTTAGAAAGGATTAGGTAGGAACTCAGCTGTGCACTTTCAAAGAAACCGTCCCATCATTTGCCTCAAGTGATTTAGGGAAATCACAGAAAACTAGCATCTGGATGGCCTGACGAGGATTTGAACCACTGTATCCCAGTTGAATTCAGTGCCATACCTGCTAACATGCGACAATGTTAAAAATGCCAGCATTATCACTGATATTTTCGCAGTAAGCACTGCGCACCATGGAAGAGACAATTTCTAACGGGTTCCTTATAAATCATTACTACTCACAATCACAACACGTATGATTAAACAACAGACATGGCCAACATACTCTGTGAACACTCAGAACTACAAGAGCTACGCTCGATAAAATCTCTTGTCTTTGTGTGAAACGGATGCTGAACACACATCAGGCTTACGCTTTACGGTTACACGAAAGAGGACCACACACATACATCTGGGTGCGGGGAGATGTCATCTGTTGCTAACCAATAATTCTGCTAAAATAATACCTGATGAAAAAATTAAGAGCTGTCAACTTTATAAAAGCACTGAATTTGAATATGTATAATGTGCAGAAATAACGTCTACTTAAATGAACGCAAATGCGATCAGTTTTGAGACAGAGCTATTTCAGTATGCTAGTTAACTGGATAGAAGTATCGTAAATGGTGAGGAGGTGAAAGTTGTGGAGGGAAGAAGCTTCTCATTAGCCAAACGATTTAAAAATTTTTAAAAAATATTAAAAATTGTAGAAAATGGTAGAAAAAAAGAATGTTTCACACAACGGAAAGACAGAAACTCTTCTGCATAAGATAAAAAGCCGATGTGTTGACTGATTAAAATAGATAGAGAGTTGACTGAAGTTATGAGTGGATGTGGACTGCCAGGGACTGGGGTATCCTGGAATCGTTACATTTGGGGTAGCGTGAAGGAGGGGTCTGTGTAGGCAGATATTTGAAGGAGAGATTTGGGAAGAGATAAGAGGAATGCAGTTCCGAACGAAGCCTTAGGATGGCGAAGGTGGGGGGGGGGGGGGGGAGTAGGGAGGCTGGTGAGGAAGGGTGCCATGACAGGGGAGAGACGAATTGGTTCTTCTATATCTGGTAGGATGTGTGTTTGTCAGAGTGGATTTCATGGTCGGTAAGTGGAGGCAATTAAAGTTTCTGTGGGAGAGGAGGTGGACAGGGTGGAGGTGTGGCGTAGGGTGAGTGTCGTGGCAGAGGCGCGGCAGAGTATAAGGAGCCGTGAGCAGGAGAGAAGCTAGGTGTGAATAGTGTCGAGTTTGCGGGTAACGTGGTATACTCGGAGATGTTCAAGATGGAGTACGGTAGGCGGATCCGTTAGGAAAGGCGGAGTGTGTGGCGTTCTAGGACCTGTAGGGGGTGAGAGGAGAGGGGGAGGAGAGGAGGTCTATGCCGCAGTTGCATAGCAGAGGATGTGTTGGATCAGGGATTTATAGTTGTGGAAGAATGTGGAAGGATGCAATCCCCATATTAGTTGTTTAGTAACTTTAGTAATTTTAGTCTATTGTGGGATTTCTGTTGAGTAGTTTACTAGATGAAGCTTCCAGGCTAGTCAGTGTTTAAGTTCTAGTCTGAGGTATTTTAGTATGCTTGCCAACTGTATCGAATGATCGTAAATGGTGAGGTAAAAGTTATGGGGGTAAAAGCTGCAGTGTTTCAGCCTATAATTATTGCCTGAGTTTTGATAGGTTTGATTTTGAGGAGCCGTTGGTGTAAGCTCTTCACTATACTTTTCTGTACGAAATATATCCCAAATTTATCTCCCACTCTATAAAATATCTACGTATTGCCAAAACTATGTACCCACTAACTGTTATACAACTTAAACTCGTATGCTAACCTTTGACTAAACAGAACCTAATCTGAACTGAACTGTAATTGGTTTGAATACAACTTGTCTTTATATTAAATGCGGAACTGAATGAAAAAAAATTATCTGGTTCTAATCAAAATATCCACTTATCTCGCGTCTTGACAACATTGTTACATATTTCTCGGAAGCACAACAGCAAACAAGCAGGCAGCAGCAAAGCTAGATTTTCAACTGTTGCACGCCACACGTGGTAATGCGTAATGATAAACAGCGGGGCGGGGAGAGTAACTTAACTATAACTATTCCTGTGAAATGATATTCTAAGACAACGATTTTAGAATAAAGTATGTATTCAAAAAGATAGAGTAAATCTTCGAGCGAACTTCACGCATAATTTTGGTTTGAACTATACTATTTTTAACATATATATATATATATATATATATATATATATATATATATATATATATATATATATGTGTGTGTGTGTGTGTATTCACAATTCATGGCAAACACAGAGACGTTATAGAGAAATACGGGTATGTTGCCGCATCCAGTAATGATAGAACGTGATAATTTCTTGTGGAACAGCAGGTGGGAAGAATCAGACATCATTAGGTTATCCCCGCCACATCTATGTCATTAAGACCACCTGAAACATCTCATTAACTCGAACGGCGACAGCCGCTCGCTGCCTCGGCAGTAAAGCTTCACGCCTCCTAGGGGCAGGTGGATCGAGTTTACAACAGTGGTGTTAGCCGCAATTTGTGTCAGTCTTAACGAGTGGGTGTTTTGGCTGACAAGTAACTGCTTGTCATATTTCCGAGCACAGTTGAATTTTTTAGTTGCTGTGTGTAAACTAATTGAGCGTGGTGCTGAAGGTAAGACGACTGTTTGTTTACACATCAGCGTTCCTCTAGTTCCCTACTATTAATTTAATACAGGTGTTTTACCAAAGTGGTATTTTTAAATTTGCAGAAATGCCACGTCGTCATGGATGTCGATATAAGCCGGACAACTTCTGCTACATCTGTGGGAAGTTTACTTTTGCCAGAAATAGGAAGAAAATTTCTTCAGTTATAAAGAAAGCATACAAACATTACTTTGGAGTAGAGGTAGGAGACCAAGATAAAGAATGGGCACCACATTTCTGTTGTGCTACATGTTACTGCAAACTAATTCAGTGGTGGAAAGGTAAAGAGAATGTGACATTGTTTGCTGTTCCCATGCTGTGGAGGGAGCCTAAGGACCATGTTACTGATTGTTATTTCTGTCTAACAAAAATTCAGGGTTTTACAAACAAAAAGTCGAAGAGGCATATTGATTACCCAGATCTGCCTTCAGCGAGAATGCCAGTGCAGCAATCCGACGACCTTCCAGTACCTTCAAGAGCTCGAGGTCAACTTCCGAGTGACAGTGAAATAAGTAGCACTGAAGAAATCACAGATGATGATTCTTTATACACTCCTGGAAATGGAAAAAAGAACACATTGACACCGGTGTGTCAGACCCACCATACTTGCTCCGGACACTGCGAGAGGGCTGTACAAGCAATGATCACACGCACGGCACAGCGGACACACCAGGACCCGCGGTGTTGGCCGTCGAATGGCGCTAGCTGCGCAGCATTTGTGCACCGCCGCCGTCAGTGTCAGCCAGTTTGCCGTGGCATACGGAGCTCCATCGCAGTCTTTAACACTGGTAGCATGCCGCGACAGCGTGGACGTGAACCGTATGTGCAGTTGACGGACTTTGAGCGAGGGCGTATAGTGGGCATGCGGGAGGCCGGGTGTACGTACCGCCGAACTGCTCAACACGTGGGGCGTGAGGTCTCCACAGTACATCGATGTTGTCGCCAGTGGTCGGCGGAAGGTGCACGTGCCCGTCGACCTGGGACCGGACCGCAGCGACGCACGGATGCACGCCAAGACCGTAGGATCCTACGCAGTGCCGTAGGGGACCGCACCGCCACTTCCCAGCAAATTAGGGACACTGTTGCTCCTGGGGTATCGGCGAGGACCATTCGCAACCGTCTCCATGAAGTTGGGCTACGGTCCCACACACCGTTAGGCCGTCTTCCGCTCACGCCCCAACATCGTGCAGCCCGCCTCCAGTGGTGTCGCGACAGGCGTGAATGGAGGGACGAATGGAGACGTGTCGTCTTCAGCGATGAGAGTCGCTTCTGCCTTGGTGCCAATGATGGTCGTATGCGTGTTTGGCGCCGTGCAGGTGAGCGCCACAATCAGGACTGCATACGACCGAGGCACACAGGGCCAACACCCGGCATCATGGTGTGGGGAGCGATCTCCTACACTGGCCGTACACCACTGGTGATCGTCGAGGGGACACTGAATAGTGCACGGTACATCCAAACCGTCATCGAACCCATCGTTCTACCATTCCTAGACCGGCAAGGGAACTTGCTGTTCCAACAGGACAATGCACGTCCGCATGTATCCCGTGCCACCCAACGTGCTCTGGAAGGTGTAAGTCAACTACCCTGGCCAGCAAGATCTCCGGATCTGTCCCCCATTGAGCATGTTTGGGACTGGATGAAGCGTCGTCTCACGCGGTCTGCACGTCCAGCTTGAACGCTGGTCCAACTGAGGCGCCAGGTGGAAATGGCATGGCAAGCCGTTCCACAGGACTACATCCAGCATCTCTACGATCGTCTCCATGGGAGAATAGCAGCCTGCATTGCTGCGAAAGGTGGATATACACTGTACTAGTGCCGACATTGTGCATGCTCTGTTGCCTGTGTCTATGTGCCTGTGGTTCTGTCAGTGTGATCATGTGATGTATCTGACCCCAGGAATGTGTCAATAAAGTTTCCCCTTCCTGGGACAATGAATTCACGGTGTTCTTATTTCAATTTCCAGGAGTGTATCACTGCACAAGTGAGTCATCGCCACATTTGTTAACACAGGCAGATTTAAATGATTTAGTATGTGATCTAGGACTAAGTAAACAAAAGTCGCAGCTGCTTGGTTCAAGATTAGAAGAGTATAATCTGCTGCACCAAAGTACTAAAATCAGTGTATTCAGGCACAGAGAACATGCCTTTATTTCTTATTTTTCAACTGACGAAGCACTGACATTTTGCAATGACGTTGCTGGCCTGATGAAAGTGCTGAACTTCACTTATATTTCACAGGAGTGGGGACTTTTCACAGATGCATCGAAAACAAGTCTGAAGGGTGTTTTGCTCCATAACGGAAGGTTTTTTTTGTTGAACATTGTAATCATTCCGACAAAGTAGCTGTGCAGTACTGCAAGCTTACCTCAAACTTCTACCCTTCAAAAACGATAACATTATCCAAAAAATTATATTCTTTTTGCCTTCCAATATAAACGTTATATTCATCCTTGTCTTTTACAACGAATTTTTCTTCATCTAGAAGATACCATCACAAGTCAACACAGCACTACTGAATACGCCTGCCACCTCCACATTTCAACTACGAATGTATCAGACTTCGCAGAGGCAAAGATTTTGCCACTACAAGACCAAAGATTGTTTAAAAGTGACATAACTTGCTCTCTCTCTGACGTGCACATCGATAACTGACGAATTCATAGTGATACGCTCACCTTGCACTGGTTGCACCGTCGGGTGAACTGATTGAGACGGAGCTAGAGGAATCGTTAGGATTTCTGAGCATACGGTAGAGGCCAGGTGTGATCGGCGTACTGGAGGAGATGGAGGAGGCGGCTTTGCCACATGGACAGTATAGAGGACATGCAGGAGAGGAGAGAGAACAGATCCTAGGGGCACACCTGCTTGTGTTCTATAAGTATATAATTTGATATCCCCCATCGCAGTTTCTGTCTGTATGTTCAGGCTAATCTCAGGAACTACTATAGAGTTTTTCATACGGATTTCACTAATATATAGGCTGATTCACAAGGAAGGTTTGTGGACGCAGAGGACAGGCGTAAGGTCACCCACCCGCAATGCATGGCCAGCGCAAGACACCGCTACCGGCAGGCCAGTTCAAGGTACTGCAGATTTTCTAAATGGACTATAATGCAGGATATATCAGATATTAAGCTGATAAGAGTAGATGAAGAACAATGCAGGAAAACGTCACACAGAAAACGTAGCTGGCTGGAGTCGACTGGGCGTCAAATGGCTGTAGCCTGCGGGCGAACTGACGCTGCAGTCAGGTGGAGCAGCTGTGCCAGTAGCTAGTAGCTCTCATCATCGGCCCGAGATGCCACTGCAGAAGCAATTAAGTGTCGAAGAGATAACATATGTGATTCTATTCTGGTGTGCGCTGCATAAATCGTTTAAGTTATATGAGAGTAAAAATGTTCGGGTTATCTAACATTGCTCTCTGAATTTTAATCATAAATGTGTAGTGGCACATAAAAGAAAACACTAAAGAAGTCAGCTCACCATAGATACTTAGTGCTGCCCTTGTGAAGTAAATGTATATTGCAAGTTTGATAGATACAAGAAAATAATTACTATTTCCTTAGGTCGCCTACATGTAATATACTCAAAATATACTGAATCATTATAGGTATTTGGAAGTAAAGAACCATACTAGACGCACCACTTCAACAGCTCATCTAACTTCTGAAGAGGTCTGTTATAAATAGATCACTGCAGATGCTAGTGGTAAAACTTTAAGTATATAAAGCCATTAGTACAAATTGTTATTATATATAATTAAATACTCTAACGATCTACATGTAAATTAGGACTGCCAGTCAATTAATAAAATATATATTTCACAAAGGACTTATTAAGTGCTGCTTTTCCTGCTTACATAAATTTACGAAATATGGAAAATAATAGTAATAATTGTTTTTATAGGAAAATAGGTCTGAATTTATAGTTCAAAGAGAAGCTGATTATAACATTCAATTACTTTCTTTTGACGTTCATTCTCACAATTCTCACACAGATATTCGACCTTGTACGTTCAGATTGAAGTGTACTTCTGCATATCGATCACAAGACAGTACCTCTACTCCTTTGGTATTCACCAAAACGTACTTCATTCGAACTCATCATTGTCATTTAACGGCAAAAAACTGGGCGATAGAGCTGTTAATGTGGAAGTAGTATTGTCTCCCCTTAATTTTTGTGTATGTTGGTCAGCGTTGTCGTCGTTGATACTGCTTTTTTTCTCTTTTTTTACTTTACTTACGTGTAAAGTATATTATTTAATCGTCATTTGAATTAACCTAATAAATATACAGGGATCTTCGTACTTCACCTGTGTTTTTTATGTCTTTGAAATCGTTCATTCCATGACAATTTGCAATGGCTCTCCACCTGATGCTGCATGCTCTTGTTAAATTGGGCATCTGCCATATGGCTTCCCGTGCAGGCATCTGATTCGTCTCCCACCTGCAGTCATAATTAAATCTGGCATCTCACTCAACCACTTTAATTATGACCAAGCTTTTCATAGGAATTAAGGGCATTTGTATATATTACAAAGCTGCATAAATAACAGTCGTAGAAAGACTCATACAGATATAATTATTAAAGCCCTTAGATACAAATACAAGAAAGTCAGATCATCAGTTAATGTAATAGAAGCGAAATAGTGGCGAATCGTGCTTAAACCGTTAAACATATACAGGTTATTGACCGGCAGTACTGTTCGATGAACAAAAGAAACTTACACACTACAACGGTTGTAATACATGATAAATGAAAGTGAGCAAGGAAGAGATGTTGTCGATTGGTCGTATCATGGCAACAGAATAATTAATGCTACCTGTAAAACACCATGAATGGGTCGTGATTTGCTTGTGACCGTTCTGTATCCATTCAAAAGGACTATTTTATTTCCTCGCATATAAGAGATGTCTGCACAGCCACTATGGTGACAGCTTGAACAGCTGCAAATAACATACATGCATTCGACTAGTAAGTTGAGAGCAGGCAGTGTGAAGTAGTCAACGAGCGACTTTAGTATGTCACCTTATTTGTGTCAGAAATCGCAATGGTACTGCCTAAACAGTAATCCAACACGGCACAAGTTTATAGCGTCCGGCTGCGCAATGACCATATCTCATCAATTTTGTAATTTTCGATTTGGAGTAGAAAATCCTATTACACCATCAGAGCTAAAATGAAATTTATGACTAATATTTTACGTAATTTCCTGATAGCGTGAGAGATTACTCCGCATGATATCTACAAAACAGCACCTGTCGCCCTACTTTATCAACAGATGTAGCTTGATAGCATGAAAAGAAGCACTACTTATTACTAATGTCTCGTGTCTCTTAAGTTTATATGCATTAAAAAACTTCGTGTGTGGTGAGGCGAACCCACAACATAGCACAAAATGGCTACCATGGAATAAGGCAATCAAGTATCTCAGTACAAACAATCATATGGTAGACAATGCGATCAGAAATTATCTGAAAAATCTGTAAGGGTGTCGCAGGGTAGGTTGTGCTGAAAAATAATTGCTAAGAAAAAAAAAAGATTCGATACGTTACGCCGTTTCCGAGTTGACCAGCATTGAAGTTAGCCAATCAAGTGGTTTCGGGATCATATTGAAAAGGCTTTCCAGAGACGGTGTCGTCAAACGTGTCCCTCGTTTAGTTTCCTGAAACGGAACCAGCGAGCGATACAAACATTGGACATGCGACGATAGTAAGGATCTAACCCGAACCAAAGGCTGAGCAGTCTTGCACGCTATCATCTACCCTATAGGAACAAGTGACACTAACTGTAGCCGTTTGAAATTGCGTACACAACGGCCAGATCGACTAAATTCAATCCTAGTTAACTTGGAAAACGGGGCAAAGTTCCCATTTTTTCCTTAATTATTTCTCGGCACAGCCTACACTGCAACGCCACTGCAAGCTTTTCAGACTGTTTGTGACCACCCTGTATATCAAAATAAATCCAAAGGAAATAGATTGATAAGCAGTTATATTGTAACTGAACACAAAGAAATTATTTTACAAGCCTGTAAGAGTACTGAAACCAACAAGTACACGATTCAGCTTCATGAAGAATGATCGGTAGATCATTATCTCATATAACGGTTTTCAGCAAAGAAAAACCCATTTTATACTTATGGAGAGTTAAAGAACAACGAATTTATGATAGAACGAAATGAATAGATAATATGCGGTACTTCAATCAGCTTCATTCAATGAAGCATGAGAACCTCTGAATTTCCATTTTATTATGAGCAAGCACATTACCTCATTCTTTTTTGCCGAGTAATAGTGGCAAACCGATGTCTTTATAGCCTCACGACTTTAACTAAACTTCATCACAAGTATATTGAAATGGCCTCAGCCAATTCTTTATTTGTTGTAGAATCTCTACAACAGCACAGACCTTCCTTAGACAAAGGCAGTCTTCTCTTGTAACACGACTCCATCATTAATGTCCAGAACATAAAAGAGTAGAACGGCAAATACTCGTTCAAACAGAAAGGACTTCATGAGTGGTAACTTACGTACGATTCCCATTGGTCGAAAAGAAATTGAATGTCCAAAGGTGTGAAATTGCTTCACTGACCACGCAGATAGCTTCCTACAGTCCATATATCGATTAATCGAAGCAGATTACAGCTGACTTGCATAAAGTATTGCCAGGAAAAATATTGAGGACCACTAAAATCAAAATATAATGGGAAGAAATGAAAGTGTCGAATGAGCAGGCATCCCTGAAAGTGTTCAAGACATTCTGAAGAATTTTTTGAAAAAGGTAAAAGTGTGAGCAATGTTTCTCCCGTCCACTTTCACTCATGAACAAATACAACGACTTATGGACACCTGTTACAACTTGATTGAAATGCAAAACGCATACAGTTCTC
The DNA here is from genome assembly GCF_023898315.1 of Schistocerca nitens. Lineage (NCBI taxonomy): Eukaryota > Metazoa > Arthropoda > Insecta > Orthoptera > Acrididae > Schistocerca > Schistocerca nitens. The sequence continues at coordinate 1,171,545,149 of NC_064614.1, read as the reverse complement.
CTACAAAAAGGTCATCATGGATGATGAGATTTGATGTTATCAATACGAATCTACCACAAAACGTCGAAGTGCAGAAATTCAATGAAGGGTCATCACTTTGATGAGATAACCGACATTCAAGGCAATGTGACGTGCGAGTTGAACAACATCCCAAAGAAGAACTTTCCCCACTGTTCCGCATGGCTATATGAACGATCCGTGAGTTATACTCAAGTGGGGAGTCATCACTAGTGAGGAACACCACACTTAAATGATATTTTTGCCGAAAACGAGCAGCCTTCCCTAAATTGATGAACGGTCAATATTCAGGAACACTGACTCAATATGGCACCAACCTGTTAGTCCGTGTGTCCTTAGAGCTGTCTGTGGCTGTCGTGGAATCGCGTGGTCACTTCTCCATAGTAGTCCAAAAAGTAAAACCTGCTGCTCACCTTTGGTGCTATTTAAAACCTCGGCTCTTAATAAAAGCGGTCGGCAGATGAAGGACAACAAAGTAGAGAGTGTTTACAAATCTGTAACTTCTTCAATAGTTCTGGAAGGAGCATTCCTGAATGTTAAGTCACCAGACCTTGCCCCGTTCTCAAAGCCAAATTCACCATTCAGGAGAGCTGGGAAAAACTTCTCTACACGTACATATCATCGTTACCTAAATATATCTCTTGGCCGCCGTTACACCAGACACAACTTTTATACACAGATTTTTACTTTCGTAAACTATAAAAATTTCTGAATTATTCTTAGCTTCAAACGCTTCAATTTTTTAACCTAAGCCATATAATGCATAACAACAAATACCACCTGATGTTCATAATACCCCAATGTAAGATTGATGGTAGACGTGGTCCAGGATGAAGACTATCCTGGATAAAGAACTTACATTGGTCGTTTGCACTGAGCGCAAGAGCGCTGTTCCTAACACCCATGGTCAAACAGCAGTTGATGCCAGTGATCACGACGTTCTTAGTGGAGAGGCACTTGAAGAAGAAGAAGAATACGAAGAGAATGATGGAACAGAAGAAGAAAAGAAGAAGAATTGAAACATTTCGTTGGCGTTCTTGAGGGTTACAAATTCATATGCAAACTTCATGCTGAGACTACAGGAAGCATGGGAGCGGGAGAGTGTAAGATAATGTTGGTTTTATTGGACAAATTTAACTTCAGCATTTATTAGAAACTATAATCTAAACTTCACACATCATACTAAGAGCGATTCATCCTCACTGGTCACAACATTTTGAACTCTTAAATATATTTTTTATCGCGCTTAGCTCGGTGCAACGCTCTTTAATGCTACAACTGGTGTCAAAATGTATGACCATAATTTTTGGTGCACATAATACTAGAGCACAAATAAATTCTGGCGTACATACGTTATGAAAACACAATGATACACGAAAGGTTTTAAAATGAGTGCTATTGGACAATATTAAAACTCAAAATATTAGAACAAATATTTCAGCAATTTTTTAAAATGAAATTCTTAACAGGGAAGTATGTATATAGTCCAAGAGCTCTGTGTAAATTCATTACATTCCTTTGTCGTCTATAAACCACAGGGAGACACCGGATGTGTATGTTAAGGCACATCTGAGAAAAAACAATATTATCATAGTCAATAGGTCGTGCACATTGTATCACAAATTTGCGCATTCTGTAGATAACATAATTCACTTACAGATATGTTTTCTTCACAGAAGGTAAGATTATATAAGGATCTTTCCCTTTTCCTAAAGTATCAGTCTGCTGGTTCTGAATCTGCCCATCTCATACCATACATAAATCAATACAGGACATATACAGTTAATTTCTAATTTGATCTCATGCCTACAAATGGCGAAATTAGTGGTGGTCATGACTGTCAACAATAAACATTTTCACATCATATTCCCAATTAAACTACATTCTAACAAGTCAATTGATATTTCAAATCAATGTAAGATAGTATGCAGTATTATGTTTCAATAAAGCATGATAGCCCTTTGCCGCAAATAAACACGTGATCATAGACATAAATAAACGACAAACAACACTTAACACTAATTTTAACAAACAGGGGCAAACAAGAAAGAAACTTGACATGTCGTAACAGGCTCCCTGGCTTGAATGAGAGACCAACCAAAAGACATACACAGTTTAACAAGACACTACTAACTCATGTGCAGTAGGCAACATCTACATAAATCCATAAACAACACGAACATGAGACAGAAGACAGATCAAACCTCAAAAAATACAATGCTGTATGAAGCACAATAACTGTCAGAGCGCTCACACACATAATCAACATGTAACTTTGCCGCAAATAAACACGTGATCATAGACATAAATAAACGACAAACAACACTTAACACTAATTTTAACAAACAGGGGCAAACAAGAAAGAAACTTGACATGTCGTAACAGGCTCCCTGGCTTGAATGAGAAACCAACCAACAGACATACACAGTTTAACAAGACACTACTAACTCATGTGCAGTAGGCAACATCTACATAAATCCATAAACAACACGAACATGAGACAGAAGACAGGTCAAACCTCAAAAAATACAATGCTCTATGAAGCACAATAACTGTCAGAGCGCTCACACACATAATCAACATGTAACAGCCACAGCTACATACCGTTCCGATGTCCTCCGGCGCGCCGTACCCTGGAGACTCAGCAGCGATAAAACGGCCAGTTTACACCTGTTGCTAGCGAATCCACAGTGTCCATCTGTGCGTGGTATTTGGTACACAGTATCGTGGTAACGACAGGCCAACTGCCTGTACCCCGTTCTCCGGGCTAAAAACGGAGAAGTGGCAGACAAACAAACAGCCTGCACTCGGCGCACAGAGACCAGGACTTCCCTCTGTGCTCAAAGGTCGCGGCCACAACTTCAGTACACAGTCCAGCCGCTACCCAAGCCACTGCAGTGGACCACATGTCTCCTTCCTTGTTCGTAGGGAACTCATGACTGAGGTCCCACAAGGTTGTAAGTGGTCTACTGTGAACAGCGGATTATTTGAAAGGTTCCTTGGCGGCCAAAGTGGTGGTAAAGTTAGTCGCCTTTGGTTATAACACATCTTCCTTTGAAATAAGTCACAAACTTAATACTTTATTTAATTATGGACCTGGAAGACAGCAATTTAATTTATGGGAAAATGGAAATCAGTCACCATTTACTGAAATTTTTTGTGTATTATAAGAAATTTGGCATAATAATTTGTTTGCAAGTAAATACAGCTTATCATGGTAGCGGGACCGCGAAATAAAGTGTTTTGAGCCTCATTTCCACCACTACTATCAAAAATAACAGCTGTAGTTTAAAAGAAGAATGTAAAGTCAGTGATGTATCCCTTCTAAAAACGTTAGTGCAATGACTGAAAGTCCCTAACATAAAAAAATCTGAACATATCCATGTACCTGTGAAGGGTAATATTAGTTCTCTTCCCGAATTATTTGTGCATTTCACCGCTGCATAACTCTTCACCATTTTTCTTCACATACACTAGAATGAGTAGACAGTTCATTTACAATTATCATGTATTGTATTTATGCACCAATAAATGTATAATGGTCGATCTGTGTCCCTGCAAGTCACACTACACTGCATCTCACCGAACACCTTCCCATCATAATGGCGTCCAGCCGAAGGCTCAAAATAAACCGCGCCTGCAGCGTCCTCGGTGAATCTAGTTGCTTTTACAAGGTCTTTGCTCGCGACCAAAGCCGCGCACGAGTCAACTATGATCGACTTCTACTTTGGTCTCAGTTTACCGGTGCCACAGTGTACTCGTGTCAAACAACTTTGATGTCGACTACCAGAGACATGCCTGCTCGGCTCAGATGTATTTCCCCAACCTCTACGCCGATCTCAGTCAGGAAAACAAAGTTACCAATCGCTTCAAGCTGGCTCGCAATTTTGATGGTACCGTTAAGAAATTTTTCGTTTAATCTTTTAGACGAGTTTCATTTTTTGCATTCGTGTAACAGAAATGAATACTAGTCACTGTCTAACATTTTCTAAAATAACACACCTGATTCTTTACATTGTTGTTGTTGTGATCTTTAGTCCAAAAACTAGTGTGATGCAGCTCTCCATGCTATTCTACACCGTGCAAGCCTCTTCATGTCCGAATAACTACTACAGCCTCCATCCATGTCAGGCTGCTTATTATATTCATCTCTTTGTCTTACTCCATGTTTTTAACCCCCCCCTCCCCACACACACACACACACACACTTCCCTCCAATATTAAATTCGTGATCCCTTGATGTTTCAGAATGTGTCACATCAACTGATCCCTTCTTCTAGTCACATTGTGCTACATATTTCTTTTCTCTTCAGTTCTGTTCAGTACTCCTATTAGTTACATAATCGAACGGTCTAATCTTCAACATCTTTCTGTAGCACCACATTTCGAAAGCTTCTATTCTCTTATTTGTTTTCTCTACGTTTCACATCTATATATGGCTACACTCCATACAAATACTTTCAGAAAAGATTTCATAACAAATCTAACGTACCTTCGACGTTAGCAAATTTCTTTTCTCTAGTTACGCTTTTCTTGCCATTTACAGCCTACATTTTATACCCTGCTTAGCCATTTTGCACTTTCTGTTAATCATGTTCAGTATCTTCTGAATTATACAGGTATTTCAACTAGGCATTGTTTTATTTACCTATTTGATCCCCTGCTGTCTTCACTATTTCTTCTCTTAGAGCTACCCATTCATCTTCTACTGTAGCATTTCCTCTGTTCTAGTCAGTCGTTGCCCCATGCTCCCTCTGAAACTTTCAACAATCTCTGGTTCTTTCAACGTATCCAAGTCCCCTCTCCTTAATTTCGTATCTTTCTGCAATTTCTTTACATTAATATTTTCTAAGCACAAAAATAACTGCTGTACAGTAGAATCCTGGTATTACGAACTCAGTGGGGGTATGGTCTGTTCAGATTCGGAAATGTTGATATTATTCAAAACTAATGTACTGTACATACACAAATAGAGCCACTTGTTAGCATTGCCAGTCACATGATAACGTAGAGTAGCGATGTGAGAAGTGGCAGCATAGCGACGTGAGGAAATAGCAATATTACGAATACCTCACACAATACTTCTACAACAATGCAGCTACATAGCTGATCCCACGTGGTGGTATTGCTACTTTGTTCATAGCAGTTTGTTTGGCTGCTCTTAACGGATATTCTTATGTACAGCATACAGAATAAATTGAGGTAATTCATAATACTGTGTTCATGCTTTTTGTTCATAAATACTGTGCTTATAAAACCATGCAGTGTAGTGTTAAGCAAACGATAACATAGTTCATGTACATTTGAAGAAAAAGTGGAAGTGCTTAAGCGGTTTGAAAATGGAGAACGAGCTATAATATTGGCTACTGAACTTGGTACTGCGGAAGTCGCCACTTGTGCTGGAAACAATCAGAAGAAAATCGAAAGCTTCTACAACATAACTAGTGAAAAACTTTGGAACAATAACGGAACCCCTCTATGTTGTCGTATGATGAAACTGATGGGCGACTTTCTTCTGGTTTATTCAGGAAAGACGAAATGGCATTCCTTTTAGCGACACTTTGATACAAGAAATGGCGTTGGAGGGGAGAAACTTATGGAAGGTGATCGAACGTTTGCTATCATCAATAGTTGCTTAGACCATTGGAAGAAGCGACACAGGATACAATTAAATATAAGTGGATAAAATTATCAGCTGATGTTGACGCCAAAGACGCATTCTTAGACAAGTTTGCAGACTTGATACCGCCAGAAAATTACCAGCCACAGTTAGTTTATAATGCTGATGAAACTGAACAGAATTTGAGGCCACTCACTGGAAAAAGTCTTACTTCAAAAGGAGAGTAGTCACCTAACCAGGTTTTAAAATTAATAAACAACACCTTACAGCATATCCTGTAACAATGCCAATGCAAAACCAAACCACCACTCATGGTAACTGTGCAAAACCACGAGCCCTAAAAGACAAGAATATGAATGCTCTCCCTGCTGATTAAAAAAATCAAAGGAAATCTTGGATGATTGATGTTACTGTTTTGTGACTGATTCCAGAAACAATTTGTTACCTCTGTTAGCAGACTCAGTAAAGAAAATGGACTGCCTCCCTGAACTCTACTTTTGACTGACAATGCTCCATCTCATCCTTCAGAGTTGCAGCTGGCCAGATCTTTATTCCACCAAGTATAACCTCTATCTTGCAATCAGTGGGCCAAGCTTGTTACAAACCCCAGAGTTGAATTACATAAAAAACACCTACGATTTCTAATTGAAACAGAGGGCTGTTCAATCTTAGAAATAGAGAAAAACAGAACGATAAAGGATGTCAGCTACTGGATATGTGAGGCTTGGGACAATCTGAACAAACATTTAATACAAACTTCATGGAGGAAACTGTGGCCAAGACCCGTGTCTAAAGAAACCACATCCATTCTGGCATAAGATAATAATTATGTTCTCCAGCTTGTTCAAGAAATCCCAGGGTGCGAAGATGCAGGGGAAAGGATATCAGTCGATGATAATCGTCATCAAGAAATCACTACAGAAGCCATTGTCTCTATAGTCCAGAATCTACCTGATGACAACTCTGACAACGAAGACAGTGAAGGAGATGACGCACCTAAAAATAATGTTTCAGATTCTGATGCTGCAGGTACCCTTGAATTGGCATTACACTACGTACAACGGCGCATTATTGCCACACAAACCAATGTCATGTTCATGCAACGATCAGAGTTAGCAAGATACTAGTAGAGATTTGAGAATACTGGCGCAAAATGCGTTTTAGACTCAAATTTTAAGTTTCCAATCCAAAAATTCAATTTCTTGTGTCCGCAAACAAAAAAAAATCGTTCCTCCAACCCCACAAATAAAAAAAAACTCGTTCGGCCCTCTTGAATGAATACAAATCGAATTCTACATGAATACAATGGAAAGAAATCTAATGGATAGAGTTGAGGTGTATAAGTGCTTAGAAAATCGCAGCAATTGAAATTTTAAGTTAATTAGAAGAGATAAAATTTAAAATTTTATTCAAAATTAAATAACATGAACTCTCTTACCTTTGTTTTGTTTTTTTACCTCGATAGATAAATTTTAATCCCACAATTTTTTCTAATTGGTCTTCACCTTTAAAAAAGATTTTAGACTAATGATCAGGAAGAGAAATTTTATATTTTTCATGCAAAAGTAGTAAAACTATTTCTCCAAAATTAGTTACCAAAATTTCAGTGTTTTAAATAATGTATGGTTTATATTTTTTCAGGTCCAATAAATTTGCAAAAACGTCTGAACAACCATGACTAAAATTGTTATGTTCAGATAATAGATCTTCAATGCTACGTTTCATTGACATTTTCATTTATGTAGAAAAGAATTTTAAAAAAATAAATAGAAAAAATGAAGAACGAAAGAATTGAAAAAACGAAGAATGAAAAAATTGAAAAAACAAAGAACGAAAAAATTGAAAACAGATAGAATAAAGAAAAAGAAAATGTTCTCCAAACACATGCATTTGGAGAGCATTTTCATTTTTGAAGAAATCATATTTTTTATGTTGTGAATCATAAATCAGATTCTTTTTACCATGGATAATAACATAAGCAATTGTAACAGTTGGAATGTTTTCATTAAAGAATGTTCATAATTTCATTGTTGACTTTTGAGTAGTTACAATGTTGTTTCTTCTAGTCATATTAATCACATAAATAGGATAATTTTGAATAAAATTGAATGTAGTCACATGAATATCATTATTTAATAGTGATATTCTTTTAAAACCTCTAAAAGAATAATAAGCTTTCAAGAACATATTTTGTGCATGAAGATTCAACAATTCTGATGAAAAAACTTCATTCCTCCCATTTATACCATATATATTTTGTAATTTAACATGATCAAATAAAAAAGAATCAAACAGTTGATTATTTTTTAGATTAGTTTGGGAAACAACAAAAATAAAGTAAGGCATATCAAATTCAGTAGAATTGTAGTAATTACTAACATCCAGTTCAAAATTTCGTTTTCTCTGTAATCCAGCAAGTTCAATTGTTTGTAGTCCAAAGAAAGAAATTGGCATTTTTAGATTTTTATTCCTCTCTTATTGCAATTCGAGTGAATATTCTTCTACTATCTAACAACAGGAACACGAAAATCCATCGATTCTGCAACAATTTTTCCTTCTTTTTGAAGAGTATCTTTTATTTCAACTCCAGCATCATTTTCATCAGCCCACCGAAGAATTGAATCTTCAGAACTTGACCTCCAAGTAGTAGTAAAGATCATTTTTTCCAAAAATAGTAACTGTGGTTTAGGAATATTTCTCCCATATGAATCAAAAACAAAATTCTTGTTTTTATAATAACAAACCCAATGAGTTCATACATGATTTGAAGTATCCAAATTTACTATTCCACATTCTAAATTGTTCGCTTCATGTGGCAATTCATCTATCATGAAAACGGCTCGAAAATGATTAATTTTTAATTGTTCAACTAGTTTTTCTATTTCGAAATTACATGGATTGTTAATTTTTTTAATTTATTCCGAATTTTTTACTACTTTTCCTTTCTTTTCCATTTCCAAATTACGTCTTTTTTGTTCCTCTAGCTATTTATTGGGTTCTTTGTTTATTACTGCATTTGCGATTGCTGCAGATCTGCCAGCCAATGAGCCAATTGTTGCAAGATAAGGCAAATCTGCTAAAAGTAAAGGAAGAAAACCACCTTCATGTTGTGTTACCCTTTCCCTTCATTCCATTTTAGTAAGATATTCAATGATTTTTTGCACTACTGTATTGGTTAATGTAAAAAGCAAATATCCACCATTTTTTTTCACTTTCTTTCTTTTTTTTGATTCAGTTAAGCATGTTTCAATTGCATTTAATTGATCATTATTGAACTTAAGGTAAATCGATTTTGGTTTAGTTCTGCCACTTGGAAACCAAGTATAATCAATCGAAAAGTTGTTTATTTATATAAATTAAACATTAAGAAAATAAATTATTTTTAGATAGCACTTCTGCAGTGCTACTGAAATTTTTTTATAAATCCCATCCATTTTATCAACTTCCATCCCCATTCCTAATTTTCGTTTTCTATACATTATTCCTTGACCTGCTGTTGCTGCAACTTTTCCGCTTAATGAAGTATCATTTGCTTGCATTCTTTCTTGTTCAACTAACTGAAGTTTTTTATCTGATTCCCAGGCATTTTCTAATTCTTTATTTTTCTCTATATGTAATATAATTTTCTTTGCATGTATCATCTACTGAATTAATTCCTTGATCTCCTCTAGTTATTCTTTCTTCTAATAGTAGTTCTCAGACAGCAAAATTTATAGCCTGAAAAATCTATTTCAAATTGCAATTTGTTAATTAAAGTGCTAAATAATTCTTTTCCACATTTTTCACTTTCCCAAAATGTATGAGGAAGATTATTCAAAAATCTAATAAGTATGGGATTCCTTTAGGATTATTGACAATGAAATTGCTAAATTTGTTTGTAAACATTTGCGTTCTTCTAACTTTTTTATTATGGTAATTTTTATTTCCTGATAGTTCTTCACCATGAATAACTGCTAATCCATCTATTAATGGCCAAACATCATTTATCCTAACATATTAGATTAGTTTCACTGCACATTTTTTAATTTAACATCTGCCAACATTTTCAAATGAATCATTAAGATTTATTTCTTGAAAACTGGGAAAATATTCAAAAATGTTTTAATCAAATTATTATATTTGTTTCCTATACTTGATTTTATTTCATTTGCTTTACTTTCATCATCCACTGTGTTTCAGTTGAATGAAAAAACTAAATTCTGTTCCTAAATCATCCATAGTTATTTGCCTCCTAATCAAAAGTTTCATTAATACATCAGTTCCTTCATATTCTTTAGCTCCAGTTATTAACTTATTGACAGTAAATTTCATTGGCAATTTTCCAATATATTTAAAGGTTCCAACTGGCTTTAATCCGAAAACAATATCTTCAGTGTGATAGATAAATTCTAATATAGTTTCATGTATATATTTTTTTAACATACCTGTCTTTTAATTTTTTTATTTCTCCTACGTAATATTGTAATAAATTGTTTATTCCTGATTAGCTTAATGTGAAATTTCTTTTATCACTATCATAACGTTTAATTGTTGGAATATCGTTAAATTCTTTAAAATGATGTTGATTCTAAGGAATCATTTGTTTTTCAACTTCTCTATTTTCTTCTATTCCTTTCAATCCTTTATCACCTTAACATTCCATTCCTTCTTTAACTTTTTCAGTTGTATCGGTAACTTGCACATCTTCTTTTTTAAAATTTTCATATTCTGTTCCCGGTTGTTTTTCCATAACTTAATTGCTCTTATACTCTTGTATTTGCTGTGGATTTTTTAGCAAATTCTGGATCGTATTTTGCGATCATTTATTTAGAATAAAATTATGATAATCATATTTTATTTTGCAGTCATCATTTATGTTCAATGCTCAATGTTTATATTCAACATTCGTGTTCAACATTCAACATTTATGTTCAATGTTCATGTTCAGCATTCAACGTGTGCAGCATTCACATTAATGGTCAAAACATTGTTAACGTTTTATCCATAGTACATTTATTAGTTTTTCTTGGCATATCAATCATGACAAAACCAAATGTATCTTCATTCTATATTTACTACATAATTCTTTAAAATCATCAATATTTAAATTGTCTCCAACAAATTCATCATAAATAAGATTTAAATTTTCATCAGATTGTCTGAAAATATTAAAAAAAAGAATATCTCTGAGTAATTGTTTTTTCATTTTTGAATACGTTTGACTCAAATAACAGTAATTTATTCCTTTATGTCTTCCTCTTGTAAAATATTCTCTAACTACATCTGAATGATGAGAATGAAGTCAACAAAAATATCTACTGAATTATCTTGACATTTATCTAATGGAATGATTTCATCATTATTCACAATAAAAATAAAAATTTCTTTCATTAATTTATCCCAATTTTCTGATATTTCTTATAAATTCTAGGATATTTTAATTGATCTAAACTTTTTGTATAAAGATACATGTGATTATTTTTTTTCAGTGCTTGAATATAATTATCAATCATTAATGTTGTTTTACCACATCCTTCACATCCTTTCAGTCTGATTATTGCACATCAGATTGAATTTGATAAAAGTTCACCATGTTTGTTTCTTTATTTCTTTCTAGAATTCTTTCGTTTGGCTTCCAATCTATCATTTATTTATATTATTTTATTGATATGGATAAGTAGATTATTTCTGTTGAATAATAATGCTTCTGTTCTGAAGAAACGATTAACTGTTCCAATAAGAAATTTAAAAATTGTCTCATTGGTTAGCTTTTACTCAACTTTTTTAACTCCAAACATCACATCGAAATCTAATAAACATTATTGTGATGGAGAAACAATAGATATTCCTGTTTGTCAACAAAGCGATAAGAATTATACATGGACAAAATAGAAAACAATAGTTCAACTGTTTTGGGTTTTAATAATTAAAGTATTGATCCTAATAAAAAAATTGCTAAAGATATTCCTAAAATTATTCCATTTGAGTTAATAAACAAAAATTTTTATATTGGCTAATAGAACGTTGTTAACATAATACTCATCAAGAAACTAACGTTATTGCTTCATACAAATCAAATTCTGAATTCTAAGGTCCAATAATTTATGAATCAAATCATGGAATACAAATTCCAATTTTCGATACTGTTCAAAATTTAGAAATTACTCTAACTGATGAAAATGATAATTTGATTGACTTCAGTGGTGCTTGTGTAACAGTAATTTTAAAAATGAATTAATGAATTTTTGTCTTAATAAATTATGAATAAAATCGGGAGTTATCCATTTTACTCATTTCCTGTTAATGAGAAAACTAAAAATAATTTAAATCTTCCTAACAAGGAAATTGAAATTAATATTAATATGGGCGATGGCTGGGTTCATCCAAATCATATTCAGTTAGACATGAACTTCAGTATTGTTTGAACTGATTGAACAGATTATCAACCTTCTGTTGGAAAATCCAATAAAACATTAATCAATAATTATGTCACAATACTATTTGTCATTATCACAATTAAGAAAGGAAATAATATTTTATCGAGAACTCAACATCCTTTTATTACTTCTTCAGCCCTAATTTGCTTAACTTCTTCTCTTTCAAATGAATTGGCTATGCAATGTCATATTCATAACAATGGAAAGATAAAAAGTAAGAAAAATGAAGTTCTTTATCCTTTAGCATTATTTAGTGGATTTTTAAGGATTATAAAGGAATTATATTTGCAGCTGAGACATAATACTGTGTACTGATCTTACAGTGATTTGAAACATCAATTGACTTGTTAGAATTTAGTCTAATTGGGAATATGAGGTGAAAATGTTTATTGTTGACATTCATGACCTCCACTAATTTCGCCAGTTGTAAGTATGAGATCAAATTAGAAGTTAACTGTATATCTCCTGTCTCGATTTATGCATAGTATGAGAAGGACAGATTAAGAATCAGCAGATTGATATTTTAGGAAAGGGCAAAGATCCTCATCTAATCTCAACTTCTGCAAAGAAAACATATCTGCAAGTGAATTATGTTACCTAGAGAGTTGTCAAATTTGTGATACAATGTACACAACCTATTGACTACGATACTATTGTTTTCCTCAGATGTGCCACAACATACACATCTGGTGTCTCCATGTGGTTTATAGATGACAAAGGAACGTAATGAATTTACACAGAGCTCTTGGAATAACCACATACTTCCCTGTTAAGAATTTCACTATAAAGAATGCTGAAATATTTGTTTTAATATTTTGAGTTTTAATATTGTCCAATAGCACTCATTTTATCACCTTTCGTGTATCGTTGTGTTTTGATAACGTATGTATGCGAGAATTTATTTGTACTTGAATATAATGTGCATCAAAAGTTACGGTCATACATTTTGACACCAGTTATAGCATTAAATGGCGTTGCATCCAGCCAGATGCGATCAAAAAAGAAAAAGATTTAGAGTTCAAACTGTTGTGACCAGTAAGGATGAACCGCTGTTACTATGATGTGTGAAATTTAGATTGCAGTTTCTAATAAATGCTGAACTAAATTTGTCCAGTAAAACCAACATTATATTCCACTATCCCGCTCACATGCTTCCTGCAGTCTCAGCATGAAATTTGCATAAGAGTATGTTACCCTCAAGAACAGCAACGATATGTTAACAATAATTCTTCTTTTCTTCTTCTGTTCCATCATCTCATCACCCTCTCCCTATTCTTCTTCTTCAAGTGCCTCTCCACTAAGAACGTGGTGATCACTGGCATGTTCTGCTACTTGTCCATAGCTGTTCTGAACAGTGTTCCCATGCTCAGTGCAAACCACCGATGTAAGTTCTTTAGCGAAGATAGTGTTCATCTTTGACCATGTCCACCATCAATCTTACATTGGGGTATTATGAACATCAGGTAGTATTTGTTACTATGTGTTTTATGGCTTACGTTAAGGTAATTGAAGCATTTGAGGCTATGAATAATTCAGAAATTTTTATAATGTACGAAAGTGAAAATCTGGATATAAAAATTGTCTGGTTCAACGGCGGTCAAGAGATATATTTAGGTAACGATTATATGAACGTGTAGAGAAATTTTTCCCAGGTTTTTGTGGGTCATGGAAAAGTTCAGATTATCGTCAAGATTGCGATTTCCATTAAAACCAAGTCTTTGTGCGAACGTGAACGATTTCACATTCAGCTCTCCTGAAAGGTGAATTTGGCTTTAAGAAAGGGGCAAGTTCTGGCGACTTAACATTGAGGAGTGCTCGTTCCAGGACTACTGTAGACGTCACAGGTCTGTAAACACTTTCTACTTTGTCGTCCTTCGTCTGCCGACCGCTTTTATTAAGTGCCAAGGTTTTGAATAGCACCCAAGGTGAGCAGCAGGTTTTACTTTTTGGACTACTGTGGAGAAGTGACCACGCGATTCCACGATAGCTATACTGTGGCAGTGTTCCTGAATGTTGACAATTCAGCAATTTAGGGAAGGCTGCTGGTTTTCAGCAAAAATAGCATTTAAGTGTGGTGTTACTCACCAGTGATGACAACTAGATTAGTAATTATTGCAATGATAGTTCGAAAATACGTCATCAGTCCAAAAGTTTCATTAGTTGATTAATAAAAAATAGAGAAACGTTAAAATAATGGTTTAAATGTTTCAAGTGTTCTGCACAGTCTCCCTATTTGAGTATAACTCATGGATCGTTCATATAGCCACGAGGATCTGTGGGAAAAGTTCTTTGGAATGTTGTTCAACTCTCATGTCACATTGCCTTGATTCTCAGTTATACCATCTAAGTGATGACCCTTTAATGAATTTCTGCGCTTCGTCGTTTTGTGGTAGATTCGTATTGATAACATTAAATCTCATCATCCATGATTATCGCTTCTGTAGGTGAACTGTATGACTTTTGCTTTTCAATCAAGTTGTTACAGGTGTCCACAAGTCTTTGTATTTGTTCATGAGTGAAAGTGGACGGGAAAAACATTGCTCGCACTTTTCCCTTTTTCAAAACATTCTGCAGAATGTCTTGAGCACTTTCAGGGTTGCCTATTCATTCGCCACTTCCATTTCTTCCCATTATATATGGTTTTTAGTAGACCTCAATATTTGTCCTGACAGTACTTTATGCAAGTCAGCTGCAATATGCTTCGATTTATCGATATAAGCGCTGTAGCAACCTTCCTGCGTGGTCAATGAAGCAGTTTCCCACCTTTGGACATTCAATTTTTTTTTTCGACCAATATAATTCGTATGTAGATTGCACCCCATTAAGTCCTTTCTATTTGAATGAGTATTTGCCATTCTACTTTATTTCTGTTCTGAATGTTAATGATGGAGTCGTTTTACAAGAGAAGACTGCCTTTGTCTATGGAAGGTCTGTTCTGTTGTAGAGATTCTACAACAAATAAAGAATTGGCTGAGACCATTTCAATATACTTGTGATGAAGTTTAGTTAAAGTCGTGAGGCTATAAAGACATCGGTTTGCCACTATTACTCTTCAAAAAAGAATGAGGTAATGTGCTTGCTTGTAATAAAATGGAAATTCAGAGGTTCTCATGTTTCATTGAATGAAGCTGATTGAAGCATCGTATATTATCTATTCATTTCGTTCTATCATAAATTCGTTGTTTTTAAACTGTCCATAAATATAAAATGGGTTTTTCTTTGTTGAAAACCGTTATATGAGAAAATGATCTACCGATTTTGCATCACGAAGCTAAATCGTGTGCTTGTAAGTGTCAGTACTCTTGCAGGCTTGAAAAGTCATTTCTTTGTGTTCAGTTACAATATAACTGCTTATCAATTTATTTCTTTTGGATTTATTTTGATTTACAGGGTGGTCAGAAACAGCCTGGAAAGTTTGTAGTGGCGTTGCAGAGTATGTTGTGCCGAAAAATAATTTTTAAAAAAATTCGGTACGTTGCCCCGTTTCCAAATTAACTAGGACTGAATTTAGATAATCTGTCCGTTGTGCACATAGTTTAAACGGCTCACCGGATGCAGTTAGTGTCAGTTGATCTTATAGGGTAGATGATAGCGTGTGACACCGCTCAGCCTTTGGTTCGGGTTAGATCCTTAGAATCGTCACATGTGTATTGGTCGCTTGTTCTGTTTCAAGAAACTAAATGAGGGACACGTTTGACAACAGCGTCTGTGGAAGACCTCTTCAATATGTGCCCAAAACGACTTGATTGGCTACCTTCAATGCTGGACAACACAGAAACGGTGTAACGTATCGCAGTTTTTTTTCCTTAACAATTATTTCTCAACACAATCTACCCCGCAACTGTCTTACAGATTTTTCATACAGTTTCTGATCGCTTTGTCTACCTTATGATTCTTTGTGCTGAGATACTTGATCGTGCTGTACTACATGGCAGCCATTTTTTGCTATGTTGTGGATTCTCCTCACCATGCACTGGAGTTTTTTAATGCATATAAACTGAACAGACAAGAGACATCAGTAATAAGTAGTGCTTCTTTGTATGCTATCAGGCTACAGCTGTTGATGAAGTAGGGTGACGGGTGTTGTTTTCTAGATATCATGCGCAGTAATTTCGCACGGTACCAGGAAATTAAGTAAAATGATATTCATAAATTACATTTTGGCTCTGATGGTGTAATAGGATTTTCTACCCCAAATAAAAAGTTACAAAACTGAGGAGATATGGTCATTGCGCAGCCGGACGCTATAAACCTGTGCAGTGTTGGATTACTGTTTAGGGAATGAGGTACCATTGCGATTTCTGAAACAAATACAGAGACACACTAAAATCGCTTGTTCACTACTTGACACTGCCTGCTCTCAACTGACTAGTCAAATGCAAGTATGTTGTTTGCAGCTGTTCAAGCTGTCACCATAGTGGCTGTCCAGACATCTCTCATACACGAGGAAATAAATTAGTCTTTTTGAATGGATGGAGAATGTTCGCAACCAAATCACGAACCATTCATACTGTTGCACAGGTAGCACTAACTATTCTGTTGCCATGATACGACCAATCGACAAAATCTCTCCCTTGCTTGCTTTTTTTTATCTTGTTTTACAACGGTTGTAGTGTGTAAGTTTCTTTTGTTCATCAAACACTACTGCCCGTCAATAACCTGCATATTTTTAACGGTTTAAGCACGATTTGCCACTCATTTCGCTTCTATTACGTTAACATATTAACTGAACTTCTTGTATTTGTATCTAAGGGCTTTATATACCTACGCTGCCAATGTTAAATTAACGAATTTTGTGACCCATTATCTTGGAAACTTTTAAAGACACCAATTTACAATTTTCCATAGTTATTGAATGCACCTTTCTCGATACACTGAACTAGAATTATTACTAAAATTTTATTGTGGGCCATTTATCTTTTTTTCAAGCACTCAATTTTTTAACCGCATTTTATAAATCAATGAACATATAAACAAAACAACTCAGGATATTTTAATTAGTCTAGTTTCATATGTGTTGAATCTCACGCTTGGCATGCTGTGAAAATTTCATGTCCCTACCATCAGCGCTTTTTTAGAAAAGGGATCATTCATTGCAAAGAATGTAGTTCAGATATATTGAGGTTTAAAACTTTTTTATTACTAATTCTTATACAGATTTACATTTCTGTGTCTTTTGTGCACTATAATTACACTGGCTCATAGTCTGTGTCTTCTTCAGTGTCAGAACATCCCAGTGCTTGTCCCCTCCTTTTCTTTCTTACTTCTTTTGTAATTTTCTGAGCAGCCAACTCTGCTTCACATACACGAACCTCATCCAGTTCCCTCAGTCCTTTAGCTGTGTTCTGTCCAAATCTTACCCCTAACTTCTCCAGAACCTTAAGTCTTTCATAGTTCCCACCATTAAATGTTATTACAGCATCAGACACTGCTAACTTTAGAGTCATTAGGCCAAACATACTTTTACGGGCACACAGCACCACACAACATTATTGAAGAACTCATTCACATTCTGGGTCTTCTAATGTAAACACTTCTTTAATAGCTCAAGATTTGCCAAATCTCTGTAAATAAGTTTGATTTCCTCTACGACTGCCAAAGGAAGGGGATATTTGTGTGTAAGTTCATGCAGGGTGCCAGAAAATTCAGCTTGCCTATATTTGTAGCAAGTGTTTGGTGGACACAAATAATGACATGGCCTTTCATCGGTTGATATTCGATGAAGGAAAGTATTCCACACAGCTTCAGAAGAAAATCCAGGTTATAAAGGCACATTTGCATGCCGAGCGTGAGTTTCCGCGGAAACGCGAAATATTAATTAAATAAATAATCAGTGACTAATAAATAAAGCCTATGGCACACAACTGCAGCGCTGTGTCGCTGATAAAGACAAAAGAGTAATTACGTTACTCTTATGTTTGATTAAGAGAAGAGGGAGCTCAGGTAGAAGTGGTGCGAGAAGCACGTATTTTATTTATTTGTCTGGCACACCGCCATATTTTCATGTTATAGAAGAATACTGCGAGTTGCAACCACACTAGGCACTCGATTCTGTAATGAATTTATATTTATAAAAGTAAGTAGGATTATGAACTGTAGGCTATTTCATTGAATATATCTGATTTAACTAACTGTGTAACTTTTTATGTTTAGTAGACAATCACCTCTGTACGACGTTTTGGCATGGCTGGCAAATCATTGTAATATTGAGATTAGATCATGAGTCCGTACCTACCGCAGCAGTCTTTGGAAACGATTTAATTACGAAGTCCGATTATTTCAGTTTTCTTTCACGGTCAACTACGAGTTACATTGCCTTTTCCAAATAGCCATTGTCAAGCGTCTGATACCGAATAATTAAACGTCCACGTTCCAGATAAGCAAATACCAATTACAACCAATCATCATACATACAGAATAATTAATCATTAATATTTTATTCCATTTTATTTTTTATTTATTTTATATTGGCGACTGCGTGTCGGACTTGTTATTTTGTCATTTGTTACATTGTTCTTTTTGTTTCATGTCAAAAATCAACTTTCTGGACCTGGACGTGAATGTATGAGAGATAATGAAAATCTGAAGATATTTTCCAATTCTAAAGTTTTGCCGGAAGACGCAATGAAGCTTCCAGCAAAATAAGGTAAGACGCAGCATCTTTGCATTAGCAGGCTTGACCAGACGTATAATTCAGTGTATTAGCTTTTCAGTAAATTCTGTAGTGTTTCTTTCGCGCATAACAGTTTTCAGTAACAAATTTCATTCTTAGCACTTTTCCCTAAACAATAACGTATCCAACAATACCAGTACACGAGTGTACAATATGGCCGACTTCTGTACGATATGATGTAACATGGCCAGCAGCCATTACCAATAATCTCAAATTCAGTTTATATTTTTAAATTAACGGGACAGCCATTGTTGCTACGAGCGATTCATGCTCAACTGCATTTCATTTTAAAATCAGTGTCAAATATTTTCTTGAAACATAAATCACGTGTGGCATGGTAATGACTAGAAATCAATACGCAAAAATGGAACAGCAAAGACGTACTATTCAGACACAATCCGACTCGGACGAGAGACAAATGTTAGAGAATGACTTTACGACAGCAACCGGTAGTGACGATTTATCAAACATTGACGCAAGTGTTGACGGAAATTTTGACAATAGGCCGTCCACCACAAAAATTTCAAAGTCTCAGTCAGAGCCCATGTTAATGCATGACGTCACGTCTAGTGACGCGGCGCGGGCACAGACGTTGCAAACGGTAAACATTGCCGACATGTTACAAATGATAATGAAACAGAACGCCAAAAACATGGCAACCTTACAGACACAAAATGACGAAATTAAATCTGACCTCATAGCACTCAAGACGAGTAATGACACTTTATGTAAACGTGTGGAACTTATAGACGCCACACTGACCAAACAGATGACTGAACTCAGTACTAAATTTTCCCAGCTTAATACGACACAAGAAAAGACTACAACTGACGTAGCACTTTTACAGACACAAGTAAAAAATCTTAATGTCACGTGTGAAGTTCTTACTGAACAAATTCAAACATATCCTTCAGTACACGACAACCTTGAAAAACGAATTACTGACGTACAGAATAAATTTGACAATGTTGAACAACACCTGACTGACATCTTACAATCTGATGCTACAGCTCATTTTCAAAACATTCATAAAGAATTTCATGATTGGGTAGTGAACAAAGACAAACATTTTGATAGATGCCTACGTGAAAATTTACCAACAATTGTGCACGACTCCGTAGCGCAATACATTACTAATAACAAACAGCTGATCAGTGACGCAGTACAATCCGTCACTGGACCAATGACACAATTCACCGATCGACCACAGTCTGAATGTAACGAAAATATCAGTCAAAATGTACAGTTCAGGAACCAATATACATTCGAGTATGACACACACATACCGCACACGACAAACACACAAGAACAAAACACACCACGACTACAACACATACCACGATGTACAAACACAAATACAAGCTATTATCATGGTAAACCACAGCAACATTATCGTAATTACTCGCCAGCTGAACATTGCAGTAATTACAGTGGAACAAATCCATATCACAATGCAAAGGAAGAAGAAAGCTTAATGAAACACAGGCAATTTCAGATTTTTATCCCAGAAAAACGAACCATTCATCCGGTGATTTTTCTTAAATCTTTTAGTAACGCATTTCCACGCACTTGGAGTGACCGGAAAAAGATTTCATATATTGTCGGTTACATCCAAGGCGATGCAGCTGTCTGGGCATACAGTCAAGCTGACGTATGTACCACGTACAGTGAGTTTGAGCGTGCTTTTCTGAACAAATTCTGGCCGCAATCCGTCCAGGAGCGACTCAGAAGACAAATTCTAGAACCTGAAACTTTTAACAGTAAAAATGGCAACTTACGCAGATATTTTGAAAAATACTTGAACATGGGACACTTTTTAGACGAACCAGTCGCAACACGCGATATACTCCATGCGTTGAAGGCCAAATTGCCTTTCAACATTAAAGAAAAACTCCTACATATCCCAGATGACGATTCAGATTATTTTTTAACAGCTTTAGATTCGGTTGACATGTTACTTGAAGATCAGCGCTTCGCGCGGCAAAACAGCAGCCACAATGTTTACACTAGTGGAATGCAAAACATGCAGGCTTGCCAACTCAATTCTGGCGCGCCCACAGTTGGATACGCGGTACAACAAAAACAGCAAACTCACATGCCGTCTCAATACGGAAATCAAAATCAACACGCGTATTCCAATACAAACAATAGTTACAACAGTAATAACACTTCATGCGGCAATCCATACAAAAGGCACCGCGGTAATAACTACAACGGTAACAACGGATACATAGGCAACAACAAAAACACAAACAGAAACAGAAATAATAATAACTACGAGCCAAGACAGCGTCAAGGCTGGACTCGTAACGATCAGTACTTTCATTCAAACACTGCTTTACCACAGCAGCCACCAGGACAAAATTGGAGCATACCTTATGACCGACAGGTAAGTTATAATGCGCAACAGCAACAACAACCGCAAAAGTTTGGAGATCACAATAGGCAATATCCGAATGTGAATATAATAGAAATGACACCTGACACACAACCTCAATCTGTGTCAGTACCTAGTACAAATGCTAATCCAACAAACTAGAAACAGTCACTTCTATGCCCCAGGTCGTGGCTGAGGAATTCTTGGGGGGCGACTTCAATGTTAATCAGTTATTTGGCACCACAGTTGAACATCAGAATAATGATATGCCGAATAATTCTAAACAAAAATTACCTGTTTTATTTATAAGATACAACCACAATAACAATATATCAGATGAACTTTTACAAGACAGTACACAATGTCGTTCAAACACAAATGAAATGGTTTTAGCATCTACCACTGGTGTAGTAGGTGGGATTCCAACTACTATTATTCTAGATACAGGTGCAGCTGTGAGCGTTTTGTCTTTTAATTTCTATAAAAAGATGTGTGAATTGGAACCTGTGCCTGAGTTTCCTGCCCAAAACTGTTAAATAACTACTGCACTAGGTAATAAGTCATGTAGGGTTACGAAGCAAGTTTTTGTAAACATTAAAATAGGTAATGGAACCGTACAATGGCCATTCCTGGTTGTACAAAACCTTGTGACAAATTGCATATTAGGAATAGATATTATGAGCGAGAAGGACTGCATTATAGACTTCTCCAAAGGTAAATGTATTTTAAATGATAGAGGCAGTGTAATTATTATTGGTTTGGACAGGAGAACTCTAAAGCATGACAAACACTGTACAGGGTACAAGGTTCAGTTAGTACTTGACAATGACATTCAAGACACGCACACACACTCATTTGACACAGAGCTAATGGACTTGAAAACATTGCTTGATCATAAGATAAATGAAGCTACAGCTCTCAGTGCACATGAACGTATAAAACTACAGGAAGTGTTATCCAAATATTTACAAGTTTTTGCCAAACGAATAGGTGTTATCAACACGTATGCGTACAAGATTGAAGTTAAGCCTCACAAGATCTTCTACCACAAGACATATAACGTACCGTTATCTCAACGACCTGCTGTGTGGCAAGAATTAAAACAAATGTTAGACTGGAAGGTCATTGAACCATCCACCTCACCTTATTGTAGTCCTCTACTTGTTGTCAAAAAATCAAATGGAAGCATTAGGTTAGTGTTAGACGAACGAGCAATTAATGAAATAATTTTACCAGTTCACACAAAACCCGAAAATTTAGAAGAGCAATTACAGAAATTTCTAGATGCAAAGTATTTTTCCACAATAGATCTCGCTAATTCATTTTGGCAGGTGAGTATCACTCCTGATTCTCGGAAATATACTGCATTTATGTTCGGGGGGCGAACCTATCATTTTTGTGTTCTACCTTTCGGACTGAATGTCAGTTCTCGGGTATTCATTACAGCCCTGGATACCGTGCTTGGCGATGATTTAGTTGAGACAGTCACACACTATGTTGATGATATACTGATAGCTACACAGTCTTGGAATGAACACGTTGACACACTTCAAAGAATTTTAGAAAAATTTGCACAAGCTGGAGTCACAGCCAATCTTAGAAAATCAAAGTTTGGTTGCAGTGAGATAAAATATTTAGGACATATCATTAATTCACAGGGCATACGTCCTGATCCCAATAAATTAGATGCTATCAGAAACTTTCATAGTCCTCGAACTAAAAAGCAGTTAAAAATCATTCCTTGGGCTATGTTCATTTTTCAGACGTTTTTTGCCACAACCACTTTTGAACAGTAAACATCTGCTAAATCTACTCAGAAAGAATCAAGTTTGGATCTGGTCGGAACAGTGCCAGAATGACTTTAATACAATTAAACATGCTTTAGTGAATGCAAACATATTGAGCCATCCAGATTTCAATTTAGATTTTTGTATGACTTGTGACGCTTCACGTACTGGTTTGGGATGTTGCTTATTTCAAGTTGTAAAGAATAAAGATAAGGAACAGATAAGAATTATTGGGTTTGCGAGTCGTACTCTATCTGAATGTGAGCGTACATACTCCACTACTGAGTTAGAAACACTTTCCATAGTATGGGCATTCAAGAAATTCAATTATTATTTATTTGGAAAACATACAGTAATTTATACCGACCACCAGGCCCTGACACTTTTGTTAACTTGTAAACTTGTACATCCTAGACTATCACGATGGGCAGTTACACTTCAGAACTACTCTTTTGAAATTAAGTACATAAAAGGTAAGGACAACACCATTGCCGACGCTTTGTCTAGACTTCTACAAGGTATGAATGAAACCAACAGTGACTTAGAAAATATAAATGACTACAGGATTCTCTTAATGCAAGACAAGCAGTATCACCAATATTATATTGATATGTGCAGAAACATGGCTAAATTACAAAAATCTGATCCTCACTGGTATAAGATAATAACATTACTGGTAGAAAAACACAATCATCCTTTGACTAAGTATTACAAGTTACGCAATGATGTGTTATTTTATCACCGACATCCAAATGCTACTAACTGGTGTGTATGCATTCCCAAAGAGTCTGAACGTAATCTAATTTGGCACACACACTTAGTTTGGGGTCATTATGGGACGAAGAAGTGTTTAGCAAAGCTCAGCACATACTGTTATTTTAGCAATATGAGAAGGAAAATTTACAGGGAACTGAAAACATGTGTCATATGTCAAAAATCAAAACCTCAGAATTTATCCACAAAGACAGATTTACATTCTATTTTACCCAGTAAACCCCTGGAAATTCTGTGTACTGACATCAGTGGACCGCATCCAGCAAGCTCTGGAGGCGTCAAATATATCTTCGCTTTTTACGATATATTTTCTAAACATGTAAAACTTTATGCTTTAAAATCCGCCACTGCAAGTGCTATAATACGAAGATTCTCAAGTGATTACCTGACGCACGTGGGAAAACCAAAAGCAATTCTGTCAGATAATGCAGCATACTACTCTGGGTACAAATGGAGAAATTTCTTGAAGGACAATAACATTAAAAGTATATCTATTTCAAAGTTTAGTCCACAATGTAACGCGACTGAGAGACTTTTCCGAGAATTAAACCGATTCATGAGGACCTATATTTCATCAAAACATACTAATTGGGTGTCCTACCTAAGTCTTTTCGAAGACGTACACAATAACTTAAATATTTACGATACAAATTACACACCTAACGAGATCATGTTCAATTGCAAACAGAACGATCAGTGGATAGAACCATTACCTAAGTTGTCAGACAAGGAAATCACACCTGAACAGAAAATAAAAGAAGTTTTGACTACGCTGACACATCACGCACAGATACGAAACAAACATCACAGAAACATAATAAAAAGAAAACAAAAATTCGAGGTAGGAATGCTTGTACTACTTCGTACTCATCATAAATCTGTAGCACTCAAACGACGCAACGCTAAGTGGCGTCTGCTATATGAAGGACCTTATATAATTGTTAACATACCGCATCCTGGTGCGTATTTGTTACAACATCGTAGAACTAACAAAATTATTGGGCTATACGCACACCGAGATCTTAGAGCATTTCATGCGGAATAATGTCAAAGTCACATCCATCAAAACATTGCTAAGCAACTCCAAAAAACTCTGTTGCTACAACACAGATAGTAAGTAGTATAGAAATTTTCGTTTCAGCGGTTCCAGTGACGCAGTTGAAGGCAGAAGAACTCTTCTTTCAGCGCGCGCCACCACCTGGAAGACGGAATATTAAAATAAAATTTATGTTTACGTAGCAGTGAATGATATATTATTTTTTTTTACGGAACATTTGTGACTGTGGGTATCACTGACTTGGTGTGACACCTGACGAACCGACAGACGTCATCTGTGAAGCGAACTTTTACTTTGAGAAATAGATTAGACGCACATCTCTCAACACGAAAAGCATCTATCAGTAGTCAAGGCAACACAGACACTATACACACACGCATAAAACGCGAGGAATCAAACATTTTCTCTCTTACTATTTTGAATATTTATTGAGTAGTGAAAATGCCTGGTCTTGCCTACTGATGTAATGAATGTTGTGTCTAACCTATCTTAATTTCAGATGACATCACAAAATAAACATCGATAAAATCCCAGCAAAACTGATAAAGAGGACGTAAATATCTGCAATTCATGTAATCAAATGTGACACAATGAGATAATTTATAGCTATGTAATGATGATGAAAACATGTTTATGTGCAACTGTATTATATTTATGCTAAGAAAATATGTGACGTGTGTATGTATGATTACTTATATTTTTTTTGCTTCTCTTTCAATGATGTATAATGTAACTGTTACTATGTAAAAGAAATTTGAACAAAACGAGTGCCAAAAGGACATTGCATAGTGAACCATTGTTCACGGACATTAATGAACATTACTAACTCTGCAACTACGCAGAAACCTATGTGAAAGAAACTGTTAATGACATTCATTATGCATCGTACCTATGTAAACGCGATGAACCATTTCTTTGATTAATAACTACGAACATTTAGGTGAGCTATATTCAGCAAAAAACTGAAAATGTGAAGTGCATAATTCGTGCATCGTCTAGTGACAATACTACAGTACCTAACTTCAACTGGATTAAACGGACACAAAGTGCCTGTCCAGAAAACAACACGACGGGTGGAAGAATTTTGGTTGGAACTTCAGGGAATGAAATGTTCTCGAAATGTGACGGACACTCTTACCTGGACTGTCCAAGGATCCACGCCAGCTATGTACCGTCCGAGGTTCTGCAACCAAGCTTCCACGGAATGTAAAAAACGAACTGCACGTGGACCAATTACTAACGGGTCACGTCAAATCTGTAATAAACAATGTTTTTTAGTCACAACGAACTGCATCACAACGACTATAATGGAAATGGAAATGGACACGCTTATGTTTTAATCACGTTGTTATACAACGATGATACTAACCTGTGAAAAAATTATTGTGCAGCAGATGAATATGAACTGTAATAACGACACGATGTGAATAGGTCGACGCACCTGAAACATACGGACATTTTTCTTTGAAGTATTTCAAAACAATACTATGTAACTAAGAACATTCAACAATCTGAGTTGTATTGTGATATAACAAATATTGTAAATTTAAAACTAAGTTACCTGTTATAGAATGTAGTCTTCATATGTAATCTTGGTTGAATATTTTCTTTGTGCAACGACTAAGATACGCGCGCACACGAACAATATGAACTGCATTACTGTGCCGCGTGATCTAACTGTATGATATAACGGCACTGCCGGAGTCACACAGACGCTTCTGCGCATGCGCACACTCTATCTGCCAACATAAGAACTTTTACGGCGCACCCGCGTCATTCAAATTTTGTATATAATGTGTATAATGTGTGTAATGTAAGTCATGTGAATAGTTGTAGATAACTTAGATTTTCTTGTGCCTTTAGGTGAATTGCTCGCCTGCAGGTGTGTCCTTTCGCCTCGCAATTCAGGGGGCAATATAAAGGCACATTTGCATGCCGAGCGTGAGTTTCCGCGGAAACGCGAAATATTAATTAAATAAATAATCAGTGACTAATAAATAAAGCCTATGGCACACACCTGCAGCGCTGTGTCGCTGATAAAGACAAAAGAATAATTACGTTACTCTTATGTTTGATTAAGAGAAGAGGGAGCTCAGGTAGAAGTGGTGCGAGAAGCACGTATTTTATTTATTTGTCTGGCACACCGCCATATTTTCATGTTATAGAAGAATACTGCGAGTTGCAACCACACTAGGCACTCGATTCTGTAATGAATTTATATTTATAAAAGTAAGTAGGATTATGAACTGTAGGCTATTTCATTGAATATATCTGATTTAACTAACTGTGTAACTTTTTATGTTTAGTAGACAATCACCTCTGTACGACGTATTGGCATGGCTGGCAAATCATTGTAATATTGAGATTAGATCATGAGTCCGTACCTACCGCAGCAGTCTTTGGAAACGATTTAATTACGAAGTCCGATTATTTCAGTTTTCTTTCACGGTCAACTACGAGTTACATTGCCTTTTCCAAATAGCCATTGTCAAGCGTCTGATACCGAATAATTAAACGTCCACGTTCCAGATAAGCAAATACCAATTACAACCAATCATCATACATACAGAATAATTAATCATTAATATTTTATTCCATTTTATTTTTTATTTATTTTATAAGGTCTCACATATCTGTTACCAGCAAATATGCATTTTTAAAATTACTTTTACGCTTAGTCATTATATTTATATATAAAAAGCAATAGAAGTTAGTTTACTACAAAAATAGCTGATAATCACACTATTTCCAACGAAAACCAGTATCAGAAACAAAGGACTGATTTGTTTTGTGATGCCAACTTCTGAGACGTAGCAGTAGGCACAAAACAAAGCAATTCACAGCCTTCTAGACTGTGTAGTTCCCAAGGTATGACTGCTTAACTGTGGCAGTGTATGCGCAGCTGCGAAATTTGACAGTCACATGTCAACATTCCAAATATTATTTGAGGATCTCACAATTGTGTCTGATTTTAATGTATTATACACCAAAATGTTCAGGAAAGTCCAAAGTATGTTATGGTGTAGAAAACAGAAAATGTCAAATTTCTCTAGGTGCTTCAGTTTGGAACCACGTGACCGCTCCGCTCGCATGTTCGAATCCTGCCTCGGACATGGATGTGTTAGGTTTAAGTAGTTCTAAGTTCTAGGGGACTGATGACCTCAGATGTTGAGTCCCATAGTGCTCAGAGCAATGTGAACCATTTTTTTTGTCAAATTTCAACTAATTTCACTTACAATGTCCCTGTAATATCTTTATATACTTAAATTTTTAGCACTGACATCTGTAGTGATCTATTTATAACAGACATCTTCAGAAGTTGTATGATATGTTGAAGTGGTGTGTCTAGTATGGTTCTTTACCTTCCAGATACCTACGATGATTCAGTATATTTTGAGTATATTACATGTAGGCGATCTGAAAAAATAGTAATTATTTTTTTGTATCTAGGAAACTTGCAATATACCCTTGCTTCACAAGGGCAGCACTAAGTATTGATGGTGAGCTGACTTTTCTTTAATGTTTTCTTTTATGTGCCACTGCATAGTTATGATTAAAATTCAGAGAGCAATGTTAGATAACCGAATATCATTACTCTCATATAACTTTAACGACTTATACTGTGCACACCAGGATAGTTCTCAGGAATCATGTACGTTATCTGTTCGACACTTAATTGGCTTCTGGAGTGGCATCTCGAGCCGATGATGAGAGCTGCTAGCTACTGGCCAGCTGCTCCACCTGACTGCAGCGTCAGTTTGACGCAGGCTACAGCCATTTGACGCCCAGTCGACTCCAGCCAGCTACGTTTTCTGTGTGACGTTTTCCTGCATTGTTCTTCATCTACTCTTATCAGTTTAATATCTGATATATCCTGCATTATAGTCCATTTAGGAAATCTGCAGTACCTTGAACTGGCCTGCCGGTAGCGGTGTCTTGCGCTGGCCATGCATTGCGGGTGGGTGACCTTACGCCTGTCCTCTGCGTCCACAAACCTTCCTTGTGAATCAGCCTATATATTAGTGAAATCCGTATGAAAAACTCTATAGTAGTTCCTGAGATTAGCCTGAACATACAGACAGAAACTGCGATGGGGGATATCAAATTATATACTTATAGAACACAAGCAGGTGTGCCCCTAGGATCTGTTCTCTCTCCTCTCCTGCATGTCCTCTATACTGTCCATGTGGCAAAGCCGCCTCCTCCATCTCCTCCAGTACGCCGATCACACCTGGCCTCTACCGTATGCTCAGAAATCCTAACGATTCCTCTAGCTCCGTCTCAATCAGTTCACCCGACGGTGCAACCAGTGCAAGGTGAGCGTATCACTATGAATTCGTCAGTTATCGATGTGCACGTCAGAGAGAGAGCAAGTTATGTCACTTTTAAACAATCTTTGGTCTTGTAGTGGCAAAATCTTTGCCTCTGCGAAGTCTGATACATTCGTAGTTGAAATGTGGAGGTGGCAGGCGTATTCAGTAGTGCTGTGTTGACTTGTGATGGTATCTTCTAGATGAAGAAAAATTCGTTGTAAAGGACAGCAAGTATGAATATAATGTTTATATTTGAAGGCGAAAAGAATATAAATTTTTGAATAATGTTATTGTTTTTGAAAGGTTGAAGTTTGAGGTAAGGTTGCAGTACTGCACAGCTAGTTTGTCGGAATGATTATTGTCAGCTAGTTAACTTGCTCAGACCTGACAGAAAGACCACCCCACTTCCTTGAATCATGTATTAAGATATCAATGGATAATTGTATGGTTTTCATAGAACTTCTCTGGAAACGTTGTACACTTTTTAAATCTTTGTTCACTTTGTTGAGCATAGTATAGTTCAGACCAAAATTATGTCTGAAGTTCACACGAAGTTTTATTCTCTTTTTGAGTACACACTTTATTCTAAAATCGTTGTCTTGGAATATCATTTCACAGGAATAGTTGTAGTTAGTTACTCTCCCCACGCCACTGTTTATCATTACGCATTACGACGTGTGGCGTGCAACAGTTGAAAATCTAGCTTTGCTGCTGCCTGCTTGCTGTTTGATGTTGCGCTTTCGAGAAATCTGTAACAATGTTGTCAAGACGCGAGGTAAGTGGAAATTTTGATTCGAACCAGGTAACTTTTTTACTTCAGTTGTGCATTTAATATAAAGACAAGTTGTATTGAAATCAATTACAGTTCAGTTCAGATTAGGTTCTGTTTATTCAAAGGTTAGCAAAAGAGTTTTAGTTGGATAACAGTTAGTGGGTACATAGTTTTGGCAATACGTAGATATTTTATTGAGTGGGAGATAAATTTGGGATACATTTCGTACAGAAAAGTATAGTGGAGACCTTACACCAACGGCTTCTCAAAATCAAACCTATCTAAACTCAGGCAATAATTAAGTTCCGAAACACTGCAGCTTTTACCCCCATAACTATTAGGTTACCATTTACGATCACTCTATACAGTTAACAATCATAGTAAAATACCTTGGACTAGAACTTAAACACTAGCCTGGAAGCTTCATCTAGTAAACTACTCAACAGAAATCCCACAATAGACTAAAATTACTAAAGCTACTAACCAGCTGAATATGAGGATTGCATCCTTCCACATTCTTCCACATCCATAAATCCCTGATGCGACACATCCTCTGCTATGCAACTGCGGCATAGACTTCCTCTCCTCACTCTTTTTATCACGCCCTACAGGTCCTAGAACGCCACACACTCCACCTTTCCTTCTGGATCCGCTTACCCTACTCCATCTTGAACTTCCATGATACCCCAATCCCCGGCAGTCAACATCCACTCGTAACTTCAGTCATCTCTGTATCTATTTTAATCAGTCAACACATCAGCTTTTTATCTTTTAATTTATGCAGAAGAGTTTCTGTCTTCCCGTTGTGTGAAACACTCATTTTTTCTACCATCTTCTACAATTTGTAATATTTTTTAAAACTTTTAAAATCATTTGGCTAATGAGCAGCTTCTGACCTCCACAACTTTTACCTCCTCACCATTTACGATCGTTCTATCTAGTTACGTAGCATACCTCTGTCTAAAACTTGATCGCCTTTGCGTTAGTTTATTAATTAGTCGTTATTTCTGAATATTATACACATTCAAATTCAGTGCTTTTATAAAGTTGGCAACATTTAATTTTTTCATCAGGCATTATTTTTGCAGAATTATTGGTTTGCAACAGCTGACATCTCCCCACACCCAGATGTATATGTGTAAGGCTCTTTCGCGTAACCGTAAAGCGTAAGCTTGATGTTCAGTATCCGTTTCACACAAAGAAAAGGGACTTTATCGATAGTAGGTAGCTCTTGTGGTTCTGAGTGTTCACAGAGTATGTTGTCCATGTCCGTTGTTTAATCATACATGTTATGATTGTGAGTAGTAACAATTTATAAGTAAACCTTTAGAAACTGCCCGTTCCATGGGGCGCAGTGCTTACTGAGAATATATCATTGATAATGCTGGCATTTTAACACTGTCTCATGTTAGCGGGTACGACACTTAATTCGCAAACTAGGAGACACTGGTTCAAATTCTCGTCAGGCCATCGAGATATTAGTTTTCTGTGATTTCCCTAAATCACTTGAGGCAAATGCTGGGACAGATTCTTTGAAAGTGCACAGCTAAGTTCCTACCTAATCCTTTCTAAATCTAAGTATCTGAGGAGTCGCTAAGGATCCTGTCGCTCACAGGGCGTTTAACCGTTATCTTCCTGTCATATGCGGTGCCTGTCGTTAATTTAGTACTATATTAGGCACCAATATGCACGTATTTCTTCACAACAGATATGACTTGGGCTTCCTCGATTTATAGAAATTGATAATGGGATAACGCGTACCGAAACATTTTGTGGTAAATAAGTCACACATTTTTGGCAATAGGTTTGTACTATATTCAGTATTGATGGTTCTCAATAGAGAAAGTTGTGTACGATACGCAACAGAACTGTCAGTAATTCGCAATTATCACCATAAATTGGTATTAAAGGCTAGGAGACCAAGACTGTAGCAGATTACCGATGTATGTTTCACTGACACTTGTAACGTCTAGTAATAAACAAAGACAATATATTGTGTAATAATGAGAATATTAGATGTGTCATATTGTGTCATTGTGTAAAATTATGTATTTTTTCTTTATTATTTATTTCTGAGAACGTCTGCGTCGGCGAGTAATAAGACCGACACAGAAGATAAATGTTGTACAGAGATCACAAAATGAATTAGTATATAATGCATGATGTAAAGTAAAGTCTTTGTCTTCTTAATCTGGAAGCTGTGAGAGAAAGATCTCCTGTTGTTGTCGTAGAGAGCGAGAAGGTAGCATTCTTTTGTCGAGATTGGGAATTGTACGCCATTACGTGTGCATTTACACAGGTCTGTAATTGTTGAGATATTTAAATGTTTCAATAGAGTTGTTTAAATGAAAACGTGTATCATTTAATTGTTAAAGCTTGCTTGCCTATTATCCCATCCTGTTAAGATATTTTTCAGTTATATAAAAAAAATTATTATCTGTGGAGCTGAGCTGTGTGGAGAAAGAAGAGCCGCTGCCGCGGCGTATTTAAACGACTTACAATATCGTCGAGTATACCGCAAGGAAGCGGTAAAATAATAGTAGAATAATATTATTTCTTTTAGCTCCCAGGCTGGCAGTGAAGATCAGCAGATTTTATGATGTGTTGCAGGTTGACGCGGGCTGTTGATAGGATATAAATTACAGTGCAAATAATTTAATGTACTTACCGAATCTGATAGGAATCTTGCTGTGCTCCGTTCTGATCTGGCTAAATTTTATAGTGATAACGTAATTTTCTTTAATGAGAGTCTCATGTTCTTGGGCTAGTCGTGGTATGAAACAGCATTCTAGTAAGAAATAAAATCCACTGCAAACTTGTGTTTTTGAACGATTGTACGAGCTGTAACATCAGTGATCATAAAACAGTAATTTCAACTTTGAATAACTATGAAGTAGGAAAGATATATTGATCCTTAGCATGAGTTGCAGTTACTAAAAATCGTTCTTTAAATTGTAGGCCAGATCCAGAACAATAAGACTTCCATAGATACATTTTTTTTTTTACTAAAAGGTAACGATGATAAAGAAATTAAAGGCACAGCATTGTTAATAGAATTTCTCGTCACTCTTTCCATATATGCGTTGTTACGCTAATAATAATAATTAAAAAATAAATAAATGAACCAAAGAGACTAACAATTTATAAAAACAATTAACGAAAGAGTAGTCAGGACGGGAAACTGTCGCCCAAAAACGCGGGGCTCGAATTTGCAGTGGCCACAATTATAAAATTTTATGTATTGTTCTTTCAGTGTCTATTGTTATGTATGTATAGATATATATGTATTTAGTGTTAAATGTATGTATGTATATCATGATCTATGCTATGTATTAATGAATGTGCAAACACTCTTTCATGACAAAACGCACTACTGCAAGCGAGTCTGAGAAGACGATCCTGATAGTACTGAGAAGCTCTAACGACTACGTAATCCGGGGGGCAGCCGAACCCCGAGATAAGATAAATTAAAGGTAAGACTACAGTGTAGTTGTCCTGTTGGTAGAAGTTGAGCTCCAGTGGAGTAATCTCATATCGCTAGTGGTGTGCATATTGTACGTAGTTTGGCTCTGAGCACTATGGGACTCAACTGCTGAGGTCATTAGTCCCCTAGAACTTAGAACTAGTTAAACCTAACTAACCTAAGGACATCACACACATCCATGCCCGAGGCAGGATTCGAACCTGCGACCGTAGCTACGTAGTTTGATGTTAGTATTTGTGACAGGACAAAGTGGTGGTAGATAGTAATTTTTTAGTGTGCAGTGATGTATTTTGTGTGCAAGGGGAAAAACTGTTAGATTTTGTGTTTTAGTAAGCAATTTAGGAATATGGTTAAGTTGCGTAGTCAACGTCCAAGCAATATGGATACTGAGGAACAACAATTAGCTAGTGAAGGAAATGTGGAACCGGGTGCCTCAAGTAGTACTAGTACTCTCTTTGAGGATATAACAGGCGAAAATGGGGGGGCAGGGGCACAGGAAGTAGTGCCTCCGCCCACTAGTCATCAAGTCGATGTAGATAAAGAAATTGTACCACCACCAGAAAAGCAGGAACCAGAGAGTGGTAATCTGCCTGGTGGGTATTCAATTCAGGCTATATTAGAGCGTGTGCTAAATTACCAGGCAGAATTTGCGCAACAGCAAGCCGAGCGAGATCGCCAGCAAGCTGAGCGAGATCGCAGGCTAGAAGAGCGAGATCGCCAGCAAGCTGAGCGAGACCAGCAACTTGTGCAATCGATAGAAAGTATGAAAAAAGAGATAGCAGATATGAAAAAGAATTATGAGTCGATACCTAGGGCCGTGCAGGAGCTGACTGAACAGGTCAACAACCTGCAAGTAGCAAACACTAACATGGTAGACGAAATAGGTGTATTAGCCAACAGAGTAGAAAAGCTCGAAATAGATTCCACACAGCTTGTAGAGCAGAAGTGGAATGAACAGGCAAATAAAATTGAAACAGAATTTAACTCATGGCTAGAAGTGAAGGAGAGTGAGATTGATACGAATATTAAGTCTAAAGTAGAAGCAGCCATAGCAAATAGAGATTCTGAATCATTCAGTACCGCAGTAAATAGTCAAGTACAGAATGATGTGCAAACAATTAAACAAATACTCAGTGAGGATATTCCGCAGTGGCAAGTGAATGTTAACAAACGGATATCCGAACTGGAGAAAGGTTTAGCACAAAGCAGGAAACATGTGGAACAGGAACCTCTGTCGCCAAAAGCCCATGGTTTTGGCAACGCACAAACTTATATGCGATACAACAATGGGGAATCTGTAGTCGATAATGCGAAGAGCTGTAGCTCCGGTTCGGAGCACACAGCATATGTCCCAGCAGCAAACCCATGTAGTTCAAAAATATTAGTGGAAGAAAGTTTAATTAAAAATAGGCAATTTCAAACATTTACTACTGAAAGGAAATCAGTACACCCAGTAGTATTCATAAAAAGCTTTAAAAATATCTTACCCAGTGTATGGAACGAAACACAGAAAATACAATACGTAATGTCGTACATTCAAGGTGACGCAGCGCTATGGGCTACAGAAGTAGCAGACAGCTGCAAGACATACGAACAGTTTGAAAGGGCATTTTTGTCAAAATATTGGTCGCCTTGTATACAAGAGCGACTAAGAAAAGAGGTATATAATCCCGAACCGTACTCACCCCGTCTTGGGAATTTGAGGCGGTATTTTGAAAAATATATAAACAAAACGCGCTACTGGGACGAGCCTATATCACCAAGAGACATAGTAAGACTACTAAAATCACATTTACCTATTCATATCAAGGAGAAATTAATACATGTACCAGAAAGCGACATGGAAAACTTCCTGTCGGTCCTAGATTCCATAGACTTGATACAGGAAGACGCAAAATCAGCGTGCGATCACTCGCGGAATAATGGGTCAGGATGTAAACACGATAGAAATAGTAGTGCACAGAACCACAACCATGGAAATGGTGGGGGTGGTAGCAAGCGACAAGAACAATCGCAAAATGGTAGTAACGGTAGAGGCCAGAACGGGTATGGACAACCAATTTATAACAAAAAGCGTCGATTTGACGACAGGTACGAATCCGGAATGTCAGGGACCAACTGCTGGAAAAATGCGCGAGGTCAGTGGCAGAGCAAGTATAATGATAGTAATCGAAATTGGCAACAGAATCAGCGTAGAAGCCCAGAACGACAGGCTAGTGACCGGTATGACAACAATAGACCACCACCGCAAAACGCGCCTATTGCGCAGCCGTGGCGGCCTACAAATCAGAATGTACATATAGTGGAGGTCGCGGACAATAACCGTCCAAGTACCTCACAAGTAATTAATCCAACAAACTAGAATCGGCCTCGATATGCTCTCCATCGACGGCCGAGGGATGGAGTGAGAGCAACTCGAGTAATAGTAATATACCTGGGATACGCATGCTGCGATACAACGAAGGTGTTAGTATGGATAAAGAGCTACTGAATGAGCCGCACGAATGTAAGAAAGATAATAACGAAAATGTGCAAGCTATTATTGAAGCTAGAATCAATGATGTTGCAGTGAACATAATTATCGACACAGGTGCCTCAGTAAGTGTGATGAGTATGGAGTTATTTAAAGCACTGGGAAAGGGACATAGTATTCCGACCTTCCCGGTTAACAATTGTAAGGTGTCTGGAGCCATTAGTGCACAGAGCCAATCAGTTAAGTACCAGGTGCAGGTGGAGATTCATAAGGAGGGCGAAGCCATAGTGAGCTCGTTCCTCGTGGTTAAAGGATTAAAGGTGGCCTGCATTCTGGGAGTAGATTTTCTCCGAGAGAGGGACGCATTGATCGACCTCTCCGTAGGGAAATTAAGCATAATTAATAGGGGTAGAAGGATTGAGTTATCTATGATAAAATCGAAGGAGGTACTTGTGCCGTGCTGTAATCGAATCAATATCAAAGGTAGGAACCCTTGGGTACTACAACTCGATGATTTTTCACATGCAACAGACCTCTATTACACAAATTTAGAGGACCAAAATTTTGAGACAAATGTTGAGGCATTTAAAACCAAAGTGCACGAATCTGAAGGTTTAAATGATACACAAAAGCAACAGTTGACGCAGCTGCTATCGGAATATACTACGGTATTTACCGACCGACCAGGAATAGTCAAAGGGTACCACTATCACATAGAGGTGATGCCCCATAAAACATACTGTCGCGCAACCTACTCCATCCCTTGGTCGAGGAGGGAATTAGTAGCCAAAGAGATTCGAAAGATGTTAGAGTGGGATATCATTGAGCCCTCCTTCTCTCCATACAGTAGTCCTCTTGTAGCAGTGGCGAAAGCCAATGGAAAAATCAGGCTAGTGTTAGATGCTAGGGATATTAACAAAATTATTATACCTGTCCGGACTCGTCCAGAGAATTTAGACGAGCAAATACAAAAATTTCATGGAGTGCAGTACTTGACCTCGATCGATCTTAAAAGTTCATATTGGCAAATTCCCCTTACACCGGAATCCCGGAAGTACACAGCTTTCATATTCGGAGGGCGAAGTTACCAATTCAAGGTACTTCCCTTCGGATTAAATGTGAGTGCTGGAGTGTTTATTACTGCACTAGACACGGTACTGGGTCCAGACTTATTGGAAAAAATTACTGTATATGTAGATGATCTGGTAATTGCTACTGCTACTTGGGATGAACATATGGAACTGTTGCACAGAGTACTAGAGAGATTTAGGCAAGCAGGGGTGACGGCAAACCTCGAAAAGTCAAAATTTGGCAGAAACAAAATTAAATTTTTAGGCCATATTATTACACCACTAGGTATCAGTCCAGACAACAAAAAATTAGAGGCGATCCGACAATTTCCAAGCCCCCGCACTAAGAGACAATTGAAAGCGTTCCTTGGGCTGACGTCTTTTTTCAGGAGGTTCGTGCCCAATCAGCTGTTAAATGACGCGTCACTACTAAATCTATTACGGAAAAATGTGCAGTGGGTTTGGAATGACAAATGTCAACAAGCTTTCGAAGCGATTAAAACCGCCCTACTGAATGCGAATATTTTGCAGCACCCAGATCTGTCCAAAGATTTTTGTCTTGCTACGGATTCATGTTCCTATGGCTTGGGCGCGTGCTTGTTTCAGTGGGAGGAAGGAAACGACCCAACAACAATAAAAATTATCGGCTTCGCCAGTAGGACTTTAACTAGCTGCGAGAGAGCCTACTCGGCAACCGAACTCGAAGCACTTGCAGTCGTCTGGGCTGTAAAAAAGTTTAATTATTATCTACAAGGGAAGGAGATTAGAGTATATAGTGACCACCAGGCGTTAAGTTTTTTAATGTCATGCAAATTGTTCCATACCAGACTGAGGAGATGGATGCTTGTCTTACAAGAATATAGGATAAAGATCATGTACATAAAGGGCCAAGATAACGTAATAGTGGATGCTCTGTCGCGACTGCCGGCAGGATTACCGGAAGTAGCAGAAAGGTTAGAGCAATCCGCGGAATATAAAGTACTGTTAGTGCGTGACAATACTTACATGAAGGATTTTTTATATATATGTAAAAACATGTTCGAGTTACAAAGATTAGATCCGACGTGGAGAAAAATCATTAATAATATTGAAGAGGGTGTTAACAATAAAGATGAGCAAGGTTATAAAATAGTGAATCATATTTTGTATCATAAGATTAGCACGAAAGAGGACTGCTGGGCAGTATGTATACCCAGTCAGTCAGTAAAAGTTATGATATGGCACACGCATTTGGCATGGGGCCATGCAGGGATTGGAAAGTGTGCAGAGATCATGGCGAGATACTGTTACTTTCCCAGTATGAAACACCAGATTCAGACAACAGTTAGAACTTGCGTGATATGTCAAAAAGCAAAACATTATAATAGATCCACTAAGTTTGAATTACATCCAATAGTTCCACTCAGGCCGCTTCAAATAGTATCGGTGGATGTAGCAGGTCCCTATCCCATGGCCAGAGGAGGTATGAAATATATACTGGCCATGTACGATATTTTTTCTAAATACTTGGCTATTTATTGCATAAAATCAGCTACTGCCAAAACCATGGTCAGGCGGATCAGTCAAGAATACTTGCATAAAGTGGGAAAACCCGAAGCCATAACGACTGATAATGCCTCTTACTTCACAGGTCGAACTTGGAAAAATTACCTACAGGAACAAAATATACAGCATATTCTGGTATCCCGATTCCATCCAGAAGCAAGTCTAGTTGAAAGAATATTCAAAGAATTGAATAAGTTCCTTAGAATCTATATAGGAAACCGACATACGAAATGGCCAGAGCTAGTACCGAAATTTGTAGAAATACACAATTTAACACCCCATTCAAGCACAGGCTATCCACCGGTAGAGATATTGAATGGATTTAATGAGACACCGAATGAATGGATCACGCCTTTACCGAGATTACCAGTTAAGGCAGAAACAAGGGAAGAAAAGATGAAAAGGATATGGAATAGACTAACCAGCTGTGCAGCAAAGAGGAAAAGGAAGTACGACCGAGGAGTAACAAACGAACAGAAATATAATGTAGGAGACCTAGTACTCATTCGTAACCACCCTAAATCTTCAGCTAACTTAAAACAGAATAGTAAGTGGCAATTGCTATATTCAGGGCCCTTTGAGGTAATAAGCGTGCCACACGAATGTAGCTATTTGTTAGCACATCCCCATACGGGGAAGATCAAAGGATTATATCCACGTAAAGACGTGAAGTTATTTATTCAGTGACATATCACATATAAAGAGTAATAGTTGTAAGAAGATGTTAATTGTGTTTTAGAATATAAGGATGTTAGTATTTAAAAAGAAATTTGTGTGTAATGAAGCTGGGAGGAAGTGGAATCAGAAAGTGAGCAATAGCTTACACAGGACAGATTTTGTTTACAGACAATTAGTCATTAAGATATTATGTGCTTATGAAACAATGAACAACCTTCTTGTTGACAAAGTGAGGACTAATTTCTTGAATCATTTTATAAAGAATTAATGTCTTGAACCATTTTCTATGTGTAGTGTGTAAGTGCAATTAATGAGGCAATCTTATAGAGTAAGGTAATTGCTGTAATTGTATTAAGATAAGGAACCCTGAGAGAGAGAGTCTTTACTAGCCAAACATTGACTTTGCAATATGCAACAATTATGTGATGTGATGTTTGCTGCCAGTAGTGATTTGAGAACGACACTGGAGCAGAAGCTAATTAAAAACAACCCGTTCCGTGGAAACTCCGTTCTGTATGTAGCAATGCTTCAATTGAAGCCTGTGTACTGGGTACACGCCCTTGAATATTCATTACGCGATACGGGAGTTAAGTCAGACAATGCAGAACCTACACTGTAGTCATATAGGAGAAATCATTAAAAATAATGTTAGTGATGAATGAAGTATTTATTGAGCAATATGCCCAAGTCAAGCTGTCATGCACATGGTAAAATCTGTATGATAGATGGGTGATAACCAGGCAAGCTACACTAAGGAGGAAAGAAAAACTATGTACAAAAAAAATCCACACACCTTTAAAAAATTTTACAAAAGGGCTATATACGCCTAGTAACAATATGAAAAGTGTGTTGTGATAAGGTAAAAACAAATAAATGCTATGTAAATGAGAGTGACTATGCAAAGAACAGTTAAAAGGTGTTAAAAAATAAACTGTGTGCATAAACAATTAAGTACAGGACGGAATATTGTGTGTAGTAGGGACAGAAAATGACTGTTGTATCTGCACCAATATATACGTCGATAAGTCTAGTGTTGAGTGATAGACTGTCCTAGTGCAGTGCTCAACGAACAATAGACAATGTATAAAAACAGTAGTTATTGGTCCGTTCGGAGTCGATTTAAACAAACATCGCTCGGCGGAGACATGTAGTATGAGTGTAACGAACCATTTTCGCGTGTTGAAAGACGCTCTGGCAGTGCATCAACCGTGAAAGTGAATGAAAACGTGTAGTACAATGTGCGTGTGACGAACTCTGAATACCAGTGTCACAATGCCACAAGAAACCTGTTATCACGCCAAAACATCCTGTGCATACCAGTGAAGCGACGGCTTACTGAACAATAAACGCTTTTAACAAATTGCCTCTTCTTCCACAGCTAGTAATCTGTGTCCTTAAAGACAGTACACCGTTGTGGAATATTTGTTTCATGCGCTACGACGGGGAGCCATGCGGAGAAGCAGAGACGAGTGCCGTGCCGCCATCCAGCCGGTCGCGGTAAACCACTGCCATTCGCCGATACCAGCGAATGGTTCGGCGCGGTTTGCGACTGCGTGGGCGCCACGCCAGCACGACGTCGATGTTATTGAGAGCCGGTCGTCGAACCCAGCGACCGTCGGTACGCGGCGTTCCAGACGACGCTACTCAACAATTGCTTCGCGCCGCCAGCTCCATACCACATTGTTGTCACTCAAATGAACTATGAACTATGTGTTTAATGTACTAACATGAGAAGTGTTTAATGGACACGAAAAGACGTGATAAACATTTTTTTGTTGTTATCCAACACAAACTCAAAATATTCATGGATTTAGTGATGTATCGATCTAATATGTTTTCGTCATGTTGATGAAGGATACTCGCACGAATGCTAGACATTTTAAACCAACTGTCGCGAGTAAATGCAAGGACGATTCATTATACTATTGTAAAAATGTGTAATAAGTGACTTACATTACAATCCAGAACACAAATATTATGTTGATAACAAAGAGACTCAAAGTGTAGCATACTATCACAAATAGCCTTTGTTATATGTGAACATTGAATAGAGTTTGAACTTTTGGTGAGATGACCATGGCTCCGGCGCAGTTTTCCCAGGTTTTCTGATCGCACGTAGCCCGAATGGGGGAGCCAAATAAATGTAATGACCCTGGGACTAGGTTGACGGTCACCTCGCAAAGTGTAAGAACAGTATACAAAGTGTAATTAAACCTACAGTGTAAAAGAACTGAGTAGTGTAAAGTGAATGTTCCAACAGAAGTAACAGACAATAACTAAACAGACGTTAGTGGCAGCATATTGCCGAACATTTTCAACGTTAGTCAATTGCTGCCAGGGGGCATTGTAACGTCTAGTAATAAACAAAGACAATATATTGTGTAATAATGAGAATATTAGATGTGTCATATTGTGTCATTGTGTAAAATTATGTATTTTTTCTTTATTATTTATTTCTGAGAACGTCTGCGTCGGCGAGTAATAAGACCGACACAGAAGATAAATGTTGTACAGAGATCACAAAATGAATTAGTATATAATGCATGATGTAAAGTAAAGTCTTTGTCTTCTTAATCTGGAAGCTGTGAGAGAAAGATCTCCTGTTGTTGTCGTAGAGAGCGAGAAGGTAGCATTCTTTTGTCGAGATTGGGAATTGTACGCCATTACGTGTGCATTTACACAGGTCTGTAATTGTTGAGATATTTAAATGTTTCAATAGAGTTGTTTAAATGAAAACGTGTATTATTTAATTGTTAAAGCTTGCTTGCCTATTATCCCATCCTGTTAAGATATTTTTCAGTTATATAAAAAAAATTATTATCTGTGGAGCTGAGCTGTGTGGAGAAAGAAGAGCCGCTGCCGCGGCGTATTTAAACGACTTACAATATCGTCGAGTATACCGCAAGGAAGCGGTAAAATAATAGTAGAATAATATTATTTCTTTTAGCTCCCAGGCTGGCAGTGAAGATCAGCAGATTTTATGATGTGTTGCAGGTTGACGCGGGCTGTTGATAGGATATAAATTACAGTGCAAATAATTTAATGTACTTACCGAATCTGATAGGAATCTTGCTGTGCTCCGTTCTGATCTGGCTAAATTTTATAGTGATAACGTAATTTTCTTTAATGAGAGTCTCATGTTCTTGGGCTAGTCGTGGTATGAAACAGCATTCTAGTAAGAAATAAAATCCACTGCAAACTTGTGTTTTTGAACGATTGTACGAGCTGTAACATCAGTGATCATAAAACAGTAATTTCAACTTTGAATAACTATGAAGTAGGAAAGATATATTGATCCTTAGCATGAGTTGCAGTTACTAAAAATCGTTCTTTAAATTGTAGGCCAGATCCAGAACAATAAGACTTCCATAGATACATTTTTTTTTTTACTAAAAGGTAACGATGATAAAGAAATTAAAGGCACAGCATTGTTAATAGAATTTCTCGTCACTCTTTCCATATATGCGTTGTTACGCTAATAATAATAATTAAAAAATAAATAAATGAACCAAAGAGACTAACAATTTATAAAAACAATTAACGAAAGAGTAGTCAGGACGGGAAACACTGTTAAAATTATAAACCAGTAACAGATATCGAATAATCGGAGACAGCAATTATAAGCAGATTGAGGAGGATTCATTATTCTACCCTCCCACATCCCATAATATGAACAGATTGTCGCTCATCTCTGACAGTCAATAACAAATAAAGTTTTACAGAAATAAATGCGGGATAGGTAACATATGACATACAAAGTTTGGGCTATTAACAACAAGACAGGTTTATTTTATGCAACTTATTTCAAGCTCTATTAATGACATTTTCTTCTATTTTGTACAAGCTGGCTGCCACGGTGAACTATCTTCTTGTTTGGCGATTTGCTCGAAACATCATCAGTGTGATGATTCTCAGCTGCAGGTGGTGTAGGTTGGGCCGGGATGCAGTTTTCCGTCAGAACTTGCGTCTCCTTTCAACTCGGGTGTTTGTTTAAACCTGCGCAGAAAAGTAATGTTATATTAACTGAGCGTGGCAACGTAAATAAGATTACGCAGATTATATGTTGCATTGTAAGTAGCTATTGGTGGGGCAAGTTGGTAGTCAGATGAAAGGTTGTGTTGCAAGAAATCCTGACATATTCAGACTGAGTGAGGAATGAATAAGGTAGCATAACCACTGTAGTCAAAAATACGTGCACGGCAGAGGTCGTTAACAATTGCGGGAATTAAAAAACAATAGTCCCTAATGAACTTCAAGCTGATGGAATTAAACTCTGTTTTTGTTTTGTACGAAATGAGTAACCAGAGTGCTGAGCCAAAATTCAGAAGATGATACAAGTTCAAGGGCGACGACATCAGCAACAGACAAGCAACGAAAATCCAAAAGATACCAGCTATGGAGTACAGAAACACACGTTGCACGCAGATACGTCTCTTTAGACCTCACCACAAAGAACAATGGTTAAAGTACCCCACCAATAGTATCTGGACACCCTTATGTAACGCCGAACTTACCACAAGATTTCACTACGAGAACCCGACAGCATAAAACAAGCCGATGAATATTAACTTGTCGGTATGGGTGCAGTAACAGCAGACTGGGTCGGTCAGAACAGCTCAGTTACTTGGAACGTGGACTAGTCACTGGATGTCAAATGACTAAAAGCTCCATCAGGGACATTTCAGTTCTTCTAAAGGTGCCCTAGTTGATTGCTGGTGACGTCATAGTGAAGTGGAGACGCGAAAGGAGAAACAGGGCTAAACCAGGACCAGGAAGACTTCTTGCACCCATGGGCAGGGACTGTGGAGCATTGCGGGAGGCGGTTCTAAAAAAAGAATCGCGTGAAAACTAACAGTAGTCCAGTTTTCACAGTAACTTTGCGTAGGTACTTAGAAAGAATGGGCTACAGTGGTCGAGCAGCTCCTTAAAAAGCCAAATATTTATGTAGTCTGCCAAGCAACGCTCTCGGTGGTGTAAAGGGCGACGCGACTGAACAGTGGATGACTGAAAACGAGTTGTTTGGAGTAGTAACAATCCTATCG
Organism: Schistocerca nitens; assembly: GCF_023898315.1. NCBI lineage: Eukaryota > Metazoa > Arthropoda > Insecta > Orthoptera > Acrididae > Schistocerca > Schistocerca nitens. The sequence continues at coordinate 1,171,501,050 of NC_064614.1, read as the reverse complement.
AAGGATGTGGGATTGGAAAACACCTGGAATGTTTTCGATGTTGCGGGTGTTTTATCATTATTGCGATGAAGAAACCGCAACATGCAGAATGATACATGTTTCACTGCTTTGTGTCAAGGAAGGTTTCGGTAACGATGACTTTATCAGCACGACAGTACGCCCTGTCATAAAGCAGCATCTGTGAGGCAGTGGATTGTGGACAATAACTATCCTGAAATGTGATGGCCGATTCAGGGTCCAGATTTGTGCCCAATGGAACACCTTTAGAGTGAGTTAGACAGTCGACTCCACTTCAGATTCCATAGTGCAACATCAGGACCTTCTCTGACATCTGCTCTTGAGCAAGAAAGGGCTGCCATTCCTCCACAGGCATTCACACATCTCTCTGAAAGACTCCTCAGCAGAGTTCAGGCATTTATAAAGGCAAAAAGGAGTACAAATCCCATATTAATGACCACTAACAGATGTCCGGATACTTAGAAAGAGTGTATAATAGAGGGAGGATCACCATGTACACGCTCGAGTTCTCGCGAAAGATCGGATGTTATGGACTATGTGACAAAGAAAGCCACTGTCCGAAAGCTTTATAAGATAGATAATACATTTTGCTCGCGACATATGGAGGATTATCTATGACAGTCGTTTAATGGACGTAGTACGTGTATTGCTGTTTCTCTCTTGTGCTTTGCTTAAAGAATGTGTAGAACCGAATTTGAAATTTTTGGTCAGTGTATTGATTACCTCAGTTAGTTACTTTCAGACGTGTTTCGCCGTCAAAGTCACCGAGTATTCAAACGTTATGTACACTGACTATTGTCAGAAACAGGTGTATAGGATTCCAAATTGTCCTGTCAGCGCTTTAAATAAACTGTTATCTTAATGCTTCCTAATTTTAATGACAGAACCATGTAAAGCTGAAGGACTGTAGGCTATCCTGGTCGGTGCATGCAGAGAGGAATTAATCAGTGAGCATTATACATAAGCAACGACGTGAACCACCTCCTACATCTGTGACAACCAATGAACAATAGAAAACAGCAGGTTAGAAAATCACACAGTGATGTATACATATGTGGAGTAGAATTAGACGGCTAGCGCGTGCAGTGAGATTTTTAAGAGCTAGGTTAGAATATTCATGTGAAGTTTTGAAAATGGGCTAAAATATGAATCGGTAACCGTACTCACTTGAACAACGCAGCATTGTCGCCGCTGTCTCCGTTCAGCTCCTTCAGTCCCTGGAAGAACTGGCCGTCTTGATACAACAAGAAGTACGTCGACCAATTACTTTGCAGAGTATAGATGTAGATGCAGACGAAGAATTTTGATTTTCGCAGCCAGAGCGCACCTACGGAGGAAAAAAAGATTGATAAGATTTTTCTTACAAGTACCACAAAATGGTCAGAAGTTAGTCATGTTTGGTAATCTTTGAAGGAAGGGAGTTCTCACATGGTAAATTAATTTGCATTTTTAACATTTTTTTCTTATTTTATTCATACATTTTGGGGTATTTGTTATGAACACAACGTTATGCATACACTCTCTATATAAACTATTATTGGCAGTTGTTTTTAATTGTGAATTATTTACATAATCTGAGAAGTTTTCCTTAATTTTATAAGTAATCCCACCTAGTAATGTATAATGTGTATCAGCTTTTGTCAAGTTTATTGATACGCGCATTAGTTACTCGTACATTCTGGAGTCTAAAGGTAAAATCTGTTGCTTTTATAGCATTTCCAATATTATCATGTTAGGCAAGTAACACCAATAAAGTACAAGTATCGCCCAGAAAGTGTGGAATAATATTGCTAAATACTATAAAATACTGGAGTATCGTAGACCTTTTACAGATAGACTTCACAAATAGGCTTACAGTGCTGGGACACAAAACAATCCACAATGGAAACAAAAACTGAGGGAAAAAAGTGAAACATGAAAAGTAATTTGATACGAATGACGTTCTTCTACTGATTACGTGCTCATAGCTCTTAAGGTACGCTTTTCATGGCCCATATTTAATGGACTTTCTTCTTCTTTTGGTCCAAACTCTCTCCTCAAAAAAAAAAAAAAAATAAAATAAAATAAAAATAAAAAGATAAAAAATGGAAACCAAAGTGTTTCCAGTAGAACAGACGTGTTGAAGATGAACAAGTGGACGTAGCTCTTGAGGTATGCATTTTAGAGCCCATGTTTACTATTCATTTTTTTCCTGTTGCGGGCCATAGTACTGCCTCTGAAAGTTGCCTACACTACAGTTTCAGCAACAAGAGTACCGCTAGGTGCATTCCACTGATAGAGGTATCAGAACGATTTTCCCTTATAACTAACGACTCTGTCGTCTCCGGACGACGATCCTTTACCTCAAATTGAAATATTTATCCTTCTCCATCATCCTTAAAGGCTTCTAACATCATCACGGAATCACTCAGTATAGATAATATGACAGAAATTCAGTGTTGCACAGAGCCCTACCACCACCGGCATTTCTCTTCCGCCATTTGCAAGTGGAGCAAGTTGTCGGGGACGAGATATTAGTACATAATCTGCTCATGGTCACAGATAGTAATTTCGATAGAGCGGCATAAATGTAACTGTTCGTGTTAGTGCAGATGTAAAAAACTAGGGTAGGAAAGCGAGTCTAAGTCACAAAACCCACAAACGTGTTTTCATACTCATTTTATTTGTGTGCTTGAATTAAAACTTACGAAATGGATAGGGACAACAAGCGCGGCATACAATACTGTTAAACAGTTACGGGAAACGGAAATACTTCAGGAACTGATTTATGAGAAATTCCTCCGGAGGACAAAGATAAGTTGCCACCTGAAAGTCTATGGAAGATTTATATGGAACAGTTGGGAAGCTCCAAGGTACGAGACGTTTGCGTGGGTTTTACGAAAATGTTGTCCAGTTTGCTGGCAAGAGTTAAATTCTCGGCGTGAAACTTGCCTCCAAAGAACATACTTTTAGATGAGCATTAGATGCGTTACTCTTTTGCCATACCAAATAAAAACCTAGACTGAAAGAATATGATCTTCAGTGATTCCTAACCTACTGTTTAAAATATAACCTGCATCGACTAGGATGAATAACCCCCTTAGTGCATCGTGATTTCTAAATGGCATCAGGCATCCTGTCGGAGTGTGTACTGTGTGCAGTGGATGCCGTCGCGCTTAACGTGATACTCTAACTTGACAGTATCAGTGCCAGATCGGTATCGTGAAAATTCTCGTACAACGCCAATAAAAAAATACTAGCCCATCGCTTAAATAAACTGTTTGAATATCTCCTTCGCTTGACCAACAGCAGAGGTGGGTTGGTAGGACACATACTGAGGTACTGATACCTCAGTAGTAGTCAGTTCGGCTATGGGGGGAGATGCAGAGATTAAAAGTTGTAGAGGGAACCACGTCTTGGCTACAGTTAAGAAGCTCTTTAGCATTTACGTTGTATTTACTTGCAAAGATGAAGAGGCTTGCACAGCATAAAGTAGCATAGAGAGCTGCATCAAACCAGTCTTCAGACCGACGACCACAATAACAACGAAGAGCGTCACAGGGATATTGCATAAACTGAACTGGCAGACTCTTGAAGATAGGCGTAAACATACCGAGGAAATCTACTTTCAGAATCAGTTTTACCATTGACATTATAAAATATGAAAATCTCACATCTATAGAAGAAGGAATGAACTGTTTTCCATAATACTATGGACAACTAGGCTTCACAATCCTGATTTGGATACTCTATTCACTTTCTGACTCAGTCTTTAATTATCACTTTTGGGTATCTGACCACTACAACAAGACGTTATCTCATCGGGAGTGTGATAACAGTACCGCTGACGAACGGATTTATTTTGTGACCGTGGTTTACTTTGCCACTGCTCGCGAGATGTAAGAAAGCCTGGTTTGGGTTCCAATGGGCCACAAATTGCAGCTTCGGCATTCACTGACATCGTATCTCTGCAATGCGTTTTTCTATACTCGTTCTCCTGCTCATCACTTATTTCATTCCAGTGCAAATAATTAGTTTCAACCCCGAGTGAAACGGGTTTTGGAAATGTTGATAATGAGTAAACAGAAGTAAGTTACTTACCGAAAAAGTCTTCGCTCGATGGCCGCTTCCTCAACTTGTAAATTTACGTTTGCACTGGCAATTTAGAGGATATGTATCCATAATTCCATTTAGCAAATGACCTGTAAAGAGAAAAAACAAATGTTTACTATTACTGCTGTTCCCAAACATGCTAAAATGCTATGAAGTGTCAGATGCATCCATATGTTAAGATAGAATGAAATGTTGTATGTACAGGGGGAGCAATTTAAATAGGAGATAGCTATGTGGGAGAGGCTGTACTGCTGTCGTTTGCAGAGAAGAATTGGTTCAAATGGCTCTAAGCACTATGGGACTTAACATTGAGGTCATCAGTCCATTAGAACTTAGATCTACTTAAACTTAACTGACCCAAGGACATCACACACATCCATGCCCGAGGCAGAATTCGAATCTGCGACCGTAGTGGTCGTGCGGTTGCAGACTGAAGCGCCTAGAACTGCTCGGCCGCAGAGGCCGGCAGAGAAGAATTTATCTCTGCGAGTTATACACAAGAAGTTACACGAACCGTCTTCAACGTGTATGATAACTAGTGTACAACACTACAGATCAGTTTATAAAATAACACTGCTCTGTAGATACACAATGTGTGTATGTTTAGCTGTATAAATATACACACGTGATCTACATTTATCGAGGATCAAATCGGTATAATTAAGCGACTAGCGCTTGTAATGAAACTTGCAAGAGCGAGGTTAGAGTTTTCAAGTGCAGTGTTGAGAAAGGGTTAAAATATGACCTGGTAGCTGTACTCACTTGAGGAGCAACGCGGCAATGGCGTCGCCCACACTGGCCAACTTGTGTGTCCCACAAAGAACTGGTCGTCTTGATGCAGGGAGAAGTAACGTCGACCAATTACTTTACAGAGTGTAGATGTAGATGTATACAAAGAATTTGGATTTTCGCGGCCAGAGCGCACCTGCGGAGAGAACAAAAAATGGATGAATACAATTAGTTCAGAATACAAATTATTCAAGCAGTCAGGCGCATTTGCTCATCTTTAGAGGAAGGGAGTTCTTAAATGACAGATTTATACATTAGTCTTATGGCTTTGTTACGAAGAGTAGTATTGCACCCACAGTCTCCGTACAAATTATTACTGGCAGATCGTTTTAATTGTGCAAATACCAAGGAGTATCTGCCTGGATATACTTAAAACTACTGTCAAGAATCGCATATGCCAGACTGGAAAATTCAAAGAAAATGTGGTGCACCCACACAGGAAGCAGCTTTCAAAACCCAGGTGCCATCAATTCCTGGGAAGCCTAAGTAGCCATACCATAGAGTTTTAAAAAGACAGTCTAGGACGATTCAAAGAATAACTGCACGTTAGCTCATGGGTTCATTTGGTCAACAAGAGACTTATCTAGATGAACTTCTGACTGCAGTGGCAGACACCACAAGAGCGTTGTCATGCATCAAGCCGAAGCGAACAGTATTGAATTACTGAAGGCACTTTCCAAGAAGAATCAAGCCACATATTTCATGCTCTCAAGTATACGAAATATTTGTGTGGATTACGTGAGAGAAATTCCAAGTAACACAGTAACCTGCCAACAGTCTCATATAATGGGCACCATTTGCGAGTACGGCAAGCTGTCGGGGTTGAGATATTGAAACACGATACACTCTTGACCACATACACTAATCTCGATTGAGTGGTATAAATGTAACTGTTCGTGTTAGCACAGATGTACCTGTGAAAACTACTATAGGAAAACGAGTGTATTTCATTAGAACCACAACGGCTATTTTATGTTAATTTTAGTTGTGAGGAAACCTTACGACAGAGATAGGGAAAGCAATAGCAGCACAAAACTCGGTTAAATAGTTGAGGGAAACGGGGTGTTCTTATATGGCGTGTTCCTGCGGAGGATACCATCTGAAAGTTCGTGGAAGGCTTATAATGAACAGTTTTGGTGCTCCAAGGTATGAGACGTTCTGATGAGTTTTATGGAAATGTTAGCCACTGGCTGAAATGTTAAATTCTCGGAGTGCAATGTGCCTATACCAAGTAAAAGTCGAAACTTAAAGTATGTGATCTTCAGTGATTTGTAGCCCATTTCTTAAGACATGACCTCTGTCGAGTAGCATGAATAGCTCTATTAGTGCATCGTGATTTCTAAAATGCATCAAAGCCTTGTCGAAGTGTGTACTATGAGCATACTTTGACAGTATCAGCGCCAGATCGGTATCATGAGAATGTTCGTACAATGCCAGTACGAAGTAACAGTTCGTTGCTTAAATAAATTCTTTGAAGACCTATTTAGCTTCTAGAGATAGGGTGGTAGAGCACATGCTGAGGAACTGATAGCCGAGAAAAAGTCGGTTCCTCCATAGGGCGAGATTTAGAGGGTAAAAGTTGTAGAGAGAACACAGTCCTGACTGCAGTTGAGAGGTTCTTGAGGATGTAGGTTATATTTGCTTGCAGAGGTGAAAAGACTTAACACAGCACTGAGTAGCACGGAGAGTTGCATCAAGCAGTCTTCGGACTGACCAGCGCAATACCAACGAAGTGGTAGTATACTAATTCAGAAAAAAAGATTGAGCACTACAGTCATTTTAGAATTAACATTAGAAATTTGTAAGCATTGCCTCCCTAGAAAAGGGAAAAAAATACTTCCTTGCAGTAGAATAGAAAGATAATCTTGACAGTTGTGATTTCGATGCTCTCTTCATTTTCGTGCAGGAAGTTGTTTAAATTCCCTTGAGTAATTGGCATAAGGTGATCTGTTATTTCTGAGGTCACATATGTATAGCAGAATCGGAATTAGTAGAACTCAGAGCGTTCTACATGAGGCCATATGAGAATTTTTGCCAGGCTGGGACTCCAACTCTTTTCTGTATTTCGCAATTAGCTACCTTAACCATGAGGCCATCCGATCAAGCCTACTAGGCAGACTCAGTTGACATAACACATTCACTAAATTCCAGCTTCGAAATTTCTGAATAGTTCCCACTGATATCATATCACTTCATTGCTTTTTTTCATTATTTTTATCCCCAGGCATTTACTTATTTCGTATCACTCAGAGTGAAAGAGAAAGTTTATATTGCTGTAAAGAGTTGAAAATGCATAAATAAAAGTACTTACCGAAAAAATATCTTCGCTCGATGGCCGCTCTTTCAACTTGTAAATTTAGGCGTGTACTGGTAATTTAGAGCAAACGAATCCGTGATTCTGTTCAGTGAATCACCTGTAAATAGAAGAGGACCTGTGTTACCCTTGGTATTAGCCGTAAATATGGAATAAGCTAAAATTCTAAGAGGTGTTAGATTCTTATTTTGTTAGACATTTGACGTATGACACACGCAAAGATGGGGGGGGGGGGAGGGGGGGTGATAGTCACACAATCGCCCTATGGGAGACAGTGTTGGAATATTTCAAACTGGCACACTCGTAATACCATCGAAATTCCATTTGTAATTTAACATTAACATAACAATGGGTGCAACGTGAGATAGTGCGTTAGGCTGATAAATCATCGACCCTACACTCTAACAGAAATTATCTGGCAATGTCGTTATAGATCCGAAGTTGCCATCTTTTCTCGGTAAGTGCTGTCAGCAGAGTCACTGTAGCGCTTTTTGCTCTCTCTCTGCTACAAAAATTAAATAAAAAATCTGAAAATCATTTGTCGTATAGATCTTCATAATGTCTCTAACCATCTCAAAGATCTTTTCTTGAATTTAATTAGAAAACGTGTTGTGTTTGAGCTTAAAATAAGCTAAAATTTCGTTTTTGGAATAGTTTTCTATGTGAAAAATTGCAGGAAGAACGCTTTGGGCTGCGGATGTGTCAGCAGAGAGTGGGAACTGAAAATAGCAATAGAGCTTCCAACAGACTTAAACAGGACTGCTGAGACAATAGGCTCTCCATCTCCGAAAGTGCGCAGGATCCTTAATTTGTAAATGACCGGACGCGTCGTACTGCAGCTGTTTGTAGACTGACAACAAGCAGTTTGGCAGATGACTGTACACTTTACTACCTGACAAATCATTCTGAACACTTTAAGAGCTGTTTGATATCTGTTGAGAATTCATTATCCTGTGGTGCACACGGTTATATTACTTATGGAGTCCATTAGATTGTTTCTGGAACACTCAACGTTATAGGGTACTACTCAAATGCAAGAAAAGTAACGTATCGTATTACTGCGCGAAGAAAGATATGAATGTGTCATATAAATTTCATAAGAAGAGATAACTAATATTATAATAACGCTGTTCAATGAGGCCATTACCAGGTTGTAAAATGAGAGTTCCTGAAAAATCCGTGAATTGTTGAATGAATAAAAACTTTAGCTGCTTAGACAAGCTTATTATCATTAATACGTTTTAAGAACTGGGCATTGCTGTAGATCTGGTTTAAGTAATGAGGTAAAATATTCTTATGGACAAGACGAAAACCTCAAAACCTTAAGACTCTTCCCTTGAGTACAAGAAGCATTACTAAATGTGAACACTGTATGCAAATTAAAAAAGTCTTTCAGTCTACAAAAGCTCGCAGTACCCTATGATTTATAGAAGAGAGTTGTACTTACACCATATTCAGTACGTCGCCACCACCAACTTCCCTGTGAGGAAAAGAATAAAAAGAAAGTAATGAATATGAAGCACGTCGGACATAAACAAAAGTAAACACAAAAACTATTTAAGAGAGTTCAGTACTCACCCTGTATACACGGCGAAGTTGGCGCCGCCAGCCTTCCTGTAAGAAGAAAAGGGCGAGTCAGTTAGTAACTTGCAAACCACGGTCTGTTTCTGTGAGTGACATAGAGGAGAATGTTGTACCTGGAGAGTAGTGTACCCAGGAACACGCGATGTGTAACAGTAATTCACATTTGGAAAAAAATTTACTTTTCCCGAATAATTTCTATCATTTCAGAAAAATATTGCAGAACACATAAAGCCAATGCCATGATTTCAAAATAGAAGAAGTAAATGCATTAAACTTCTGCTACAGGCTGAAGGCTGAGAAGTATATCAAGGTTCAACACCGTCCCTTACTCTCAGGACTAAGAATTCAGCTGTCTACCTAGGCACCTGTCCACGTCCAGTTCCTGTATCACTCTCTTGTTCAGTTTTAAGAAACCAATTAAGAACACGTCTGGCGTCACCGTTTCTGGTCGGCCGCTTTAATTTGCGCGCTCAACGCCTTGACTGGCTAACTTCAATACTAATAATCTCGGAAACAGGGCAACGTACAGAATTTCTTTCTTAACGATTATTTCCCAGCGCAACCTACCGTACAACACCCTTACAAGCTTTTCAGACTGTTTCTGACCGTCTTGTACATTGAAGCTTTTACGTAAAGCATCTACATCTACATACACACTCCTCAAGTGTGCCGTATGGCCGAAGGTACCCTGTACCACGACAAGTCCTTTCCTGTTGCATTCGGATACAGAGTGAGGGGAAAACGACTGTCTATATACCTCCGTACGAGATCTAATTTCTTCGTGTTCCTTAAGCGAAATGTACACCGGGAGAGTAAAATCATTCTGCAGTGAACTTGAAATGCCTTCTCTCTAAATTTTCTCAATAGTGTTTCGCGAAAACAACTTTGTCGTCCAGTCAGGGTTCAAAAATGGTTCAAATGGCTCTGAGCACTATGGGACTTAACATCTAAGGTCATAAGTCCCCTAGAACTTAGAACTACTTAAACCTAACTAACCTAAGGACATCACACAACACCCAGTCATCACGAGGCAGAGAAAATCCCTGACCCCGCCGGGAATCGAACCCGGGAACCCTGCGCGGGAAGCGAGAAAGCTACCGCACGACCACGAGCTGCGGTCTCCAGACAGGGATTCCCATTTGAGTTCACGAAGCATTTCCATCATATTCGCTCGCTGATCGAACCTACCTGTAACAAATCTAGCAGCCTGCCTTATATTTGCCTTGATGTCTTCCTTCACTCCACTTGGTGTGGATCCCAAACAATCGAACGGTACTCAAGAATGGGTCGCGGTCTCCTTTACAGATGACCCACAATTTCCTAAGGTTCTCCGAACTCGACAATCCGCCTTTCCCACTATCGTCCTTACGTGCTCGTTTCATTTCATATCACTCTGCAACGTAACTCGTTGATATTTAATAGAGCCCAGCAACTATAAGGTTAGTAAACACAGAAAATGTGCATCCACGTCGTATTCAGACGACGCTACGAACCTGCGCCTGAGTGGTATCGACGACCTTTGCAGAGGCGGCGGCAGCGGCGGCGACGGGGGCGGAGGCCGCGACATCTCCGCCGTCGGGGGCGTAGCTTGCGGCAGCCACCAGGACTGCCTCGGCGGCGTGCCTGGACGAAGAGAAAACATCACCTCAAAACATAAGCATGGCTTCGTCTTAGAGTAAAGGACTCATGTGTAGATACAGAATCTCGTATAATCCGTGCTATCAGAATATCTGCATCTGTATCTGCATGTATATGCCGCAAGCGTGTGTTCAGTCCGCGGCGGGGGAGGGGGGGGGGACATACTGTGTGTGAAATAGAAAGCCGCATTTCACAACAGTGAGTTTCCTGCTTCCATAGTGTTTCTTCGAAGAAATCCTCTTCTACAGGAAAGTCATAGCGTTTGCTCTCACATTATGCTGTAAGATCCAGCAATAGTTGCACGTCAGCGGCATTGGTCTGTAATACTGTGCATCCATTGCTTCACTCTGTTTGCAGTAAGAAATAGCCTACAGACACGTCCAGTCACGCAGGACTGATAGATGCGTAAGATACTCGCGATAAAGACGAGCTAGGATAGGTACTAAATCCGCAACATACTCGTATTCAGTGTAAAATCCACACTTGATGAACACTTCACTTTGTGCGTCTCTATCCTATTTCCGAGAGTGATTATTTCAATGTGTGTCGTTTCTGAGTGTGTCCCGCTGTATTTTCTACGGTAATATTCTCATTCGAGAACAGTTTTAAACGCAGAATTTACTACTTCGGTTTTCTGTCAGTCACCTTCAGTGTGAACACTATTCTGACTCGTTAGAGATTAACTGAAAGGCTTGGGTACATTCATTGAAGCTAGGCGTACAATAAAAGCATCCTTAGGATTCCAACTAGATCAAACAATCGCAGAGAGACTGTAGAAATCTCTGCTTTCGCAACGTTCTTCAAACATTACCGTCGACCGAATATGGGTGTTGATAGCCTTTTATTACTCTACTTGGTATATATTCGTCTAGACCGTTGTCTTTAAGTCGTAACGATAATATTGTTTTGCATTCGTCGAATTTGAGCTTTTTTTAAATTCATCTGTTAAATACACTGACGAAAAAGTCCCAACACCAAGAAATACCTAATGTAGAGTAACGTAATTTCGGGAATGCATTTGCCTAGGTTACGCGTTTAAGTAATCAACAATGCAAGTTCACAGCTTAATGTAAGCGCAACGAAAGCCACTGTAAATGTGAAATGCTTGTTAACACTAGTAAGATAAGCATATGCTCCGAGAATGGGAACAAAAATGTTGCAGTTTTGCTGTGTTGAAAGCTGTTAGATGGATTGTACTCACATGTGACAGGCAGCGCCATCTTCTGCTCTGCTTGTTGCCTGCAACAGAAACAAATGAATCAGTATGCTGCGGATTAATAGACGCCTTGGCAGATTAGGTACAACAATTAGCTGCAGTTAAAGCTGCACGCACCAATTTATCGATCGACCGACCGACAGATCGTACCGTGTGTACTCTTGTTGACCGATCGACGGAGAAGACGTTATACCTATAACACGCATCTGCTCCAAACGGTAGTGACGTAAGAAGCATCTCACTCTCGATATGCGCAGTACCTGCTCTCCCCTCCTCGTTTCAAACAGCTAAATATTCGTGACAACGAGGAATGCACACGTCATTGCCGCTCGTTTCACTCGCAGCAATTCAAACAGTCGCTGTTACTTTCCTGCCTTACCACGCTCTCGGATACAAGGTCATAACCGAAAGTGAACAACCGTATATTTGTGACAAGTGAGTAATTATAAATATCTCTGCAGCTCGTTCTACTTGGAGCAATTTCAACTGTACACTTAGGTTCCTGCCTAACCACACACTCGGAAATGGCCGCATATTTTCAAATAAACAGTCAGATATTTATTTCATTCTCCGTTTCCTAATCAAATGGAAATGTAAATAACACCGAATATTGCAGAACGTAATTGTATTACATTGATAAGGAAGTTCCAGACTAACAAGTGGATCGTTCGAAGTACCCCTCACCGATTTGACACGCATTGACAGGGTGAGTAGGGCATACTAGGACTTCAATAAGTGTAAAGAGCAAGACAGAACTCTCAACCGTTTTTGAGAAAAATCGAGTTTGAAAATTATAGGCGTGGTCATGCTGTATGCTTTGTAAGGTCGTTGTAGTTCGTGGAGTCCGCAGCGGGGCAATTAACGCTTAGTTTCACAAGCGCGTGGTTAATGGAGGTACATGGACCAATATTCGATGCTATGCGATACTGAGTGACGACCGGGAACCGTTTATGATTGCACTATGGGACTCAAATGCTGTGATCATCAGTCCCCTAGAACTTAGAACTACTTAAACCTAACTAACCTAAGGACATCACACACATCCATGCCCGAGGCAGGATTCGAACCTGCGACCGTAGCAGTCGCACGGTTCCGGACTGCGCGCCTAGAACCGCGAGACCACCGCGGCCGGCTGTTTTGCAATAGACATACTGAAAAAATCTATAGACATGCAAAAATTCGGCGTTCGTTACATCTGCTGCATGTCTCGAAAGCTATTCTTTTCCTTGTTTCCAGGATCAGTATCGCTCTGATTCGTGTAGTGCTCCATAACACGTTACATTTGTCACAAATGTAGACACAATAACGTAAATAAATCACTAGACTGATTTGATTGGAAGTTATAGTGCGTCGTTTCCCGTCGTTTCTTCAATCTCCAATCTCTTTAAGGAAAAAAACATTTTTCTCTTTTTGTCATGTTAAAGATTAGGAAAACAGTAAATGAATTATTAGATATTGATACTTTTCCCTGTTAATACATTTGTTGGAATTAAATGGTAATGAAAAAAAAAAGAGATTAGTTCTCGAGGGACCTCGCGATTATGAAATTATGGCTCAAATGGCTCTGAGCACTATGGGACTTAACATCTATGGTCATCAGTCCCCTAGAACTTAGAACTACTTAAACCTAACTAACCTAAGGACATCACACAACACCCAGTCTATGAAATTATGCACTTAATCTCTCATCTACGGATTCCGTAGGCGGTAGTGGCCCTACATACAACATAAGCACGCCCATAATTTTCAGATTTGATTTTCTCAAAAACAGATGAGTGTTGCGTCTTCCTGTTTACATATGTTATAGTTCTAGTTGTGTCCTACACACTCTGTCACTATGAACCAAATCGGCGAGGGGAATTCGCATGACCCCTGTAAGACGTAAAAAAAAGGTAAGAAAACACACATACACACACACACACACACACACACACACACAGGAGTACACGAAGCACCATCCTCCAACACCGTATTCTACAACGGTGCCTGTTACGCTACACGGTAGTCACATGGTGCCCGTCTTTGTCTTGAGGATCATACTGTCACTTGAAGGCTTGTATCGTTGATGCGTCATTAACTGACATTTAATGATAGCGACAACGTCTTTGTGATAAGCCGTCACGTTACCTTCATACGGCAGACTGCGGGTTTAACACAAAATAGCTAAAAAAGCAAAAATAAATAAGGCTTCTGCCGCATCGAGTCACTTCCATTCAGAGCATATGCGTGTTGAAGGTTTAATGTCTTCACACCGACAGTCTGATTTTGTTTGTCGGGCTGTCGGCTGGGTATGACAGGTCGACAGCTGGACACCCCTCCCAAAACTCTTCCCTCCCATCCTCCTCCCCCAACACTTCACCAACTAAACTGTGAACGTGTTTTGCAGTCGGGCACGACAAAGTTTTGTTTTCCAGCTGCGCGTAGGAATATACGCCATTCAGGCTACCATGCCTGACTGCTAGGAGGGCGGAACTTTAATGTCAGAGTATCTGGAGAAGTTTAAATCCTTCAAATGCTTCTGTGACATGGTATGCGAGGGGCAGAGCAATGGGATTGCAAATAATTAAGCTAAGCACTGGTTACATTTTTTCAACGGAGTCGTAAACAGAGAGGGTAAAAGATAAATATTTTACGAATTGAAGTCCGTTGACTGTCTGTACTCATCTTTTTAGATTATGTTTCCTATGCTTCATAAAATATATGTGCTTCACTGTATTTCTGTCTATACTCACCATGGATGTAGATTATAGACTAAATTGTTATGATGATGTGGGAAAGATGTAAGCAATTATGTTTATCCTCTATGTGGTGAATATGCCTAGTTAGAAATTGATGGCTGCGATAGTTGTTTGTTGTTCTGTATTATTCAAATTAGGCCGAATTCACAAGACTACAGTTTCCTGACACAAAGAAATAAATACTAAATACAATGCTTGCAATATACTAGTGTTATGTGTACCTTTTAGTTCCACTCCAATACAGCTTCTTTGTCCCCCGAGATTCTACAGTGAAGTATTTGCACGATAATCTATAAGTATTGTCTACGGACCGTAATTAGTGCGCGCAAGTCCGACGTTAGTTTGCCCCTTCCTATCCAACCGAGGGAGGTGGCGCAGTAGGTAACATACTAGATGCGCATTCGGGAGCACGATGGTTGAAATCCGCATCCGGCCATCCTGATATACGTTTTGCGTGATGTCCTTCAATGCCGGTATGGTTCCTTTGAAAGTGAACGGCTGATTTCCTTCCAATTTATGAAACATTCCGAAAGTGGGCTCCGTCTCTAACGATCTCGATGCCGACGGGACGTTAACCCCCCAATCTTCCTTCTTTATTCGTTACAGTCACGATGTGTGCCTATCCTCGGCAAAGTGACACGTTGGAGTTGATCACGGTATCGTTAACACGTATGTGTGTTTTTCCAGAGCGACACACTCTTTCGTCTGCCGTTAATTCATTTGGACTCCGAATTTGCCATGAAGTGCACAGAAATTTCGTGAGTTACAGTTTCTTTGTCTATTTCCAGAGGGCAGCACATCTTTGTCCGAGGTCGTTGCTGTTGGTTGAACTGAAGGCTATCAGTAACACGAATAATATTTACTGTCTGACAGGCGTCTTCTACGTTAAGAGCGACGAGACTGGGAGAAAGGTTGTAACGTTGTTACTCCGTAACAGCCATGTAACTATTCTTATGTATAATTACCATACCTGTCAGATCGTTAGCTATTTCGTAGTTGGAATAAATGACTACAAGAGTATAGATTTTAACAGCGATGTACAGTTCACAGTTCACAAAAATAAGTACCCGGTACTAAGCTCACCTGAATTATTCGATATACCACATTACATCCAGTGACCTAAGACGACGTCATCTGTCTCCATGTTAAAGATAAAACACAAGAATGCTCAAAGAACAGTTTAGCAGTAATGAGAAACTTCTGTGGAAATAAATAGAATAGGGAAAGTGAACAATTACGTATTAGTAGAAAAACTATTTAGAAATTTGAAACTTCCTGGCAGATAAAAACTGTGTGCCGGACCAAGACTCGAACTCGGGACCTTTGCCTTTCGCGGGCAAGTGCTCTACCGACACTTTTTTTTTTAAATCTCATTTTGTTCTATTTTGTTCGTTTTATATGTTCGGGGCGGACGTCGCGTGACACCCGTTCAAGTTGTTCGTTGATCGGTTCACTCAGTTTTCTTATTACAGAGGGTAGCTAACCCTCTGACCGAACACGCTGAGCTACTGTGCCGGCTTATCTCATTTTGCTCTATATTGGTCGATTAATTTGCTCGTGGCGGACATCCGATGACAGCCGTTCAGGTTCTTTGTTGATCCGTTCACTCAGTTTTTATTACAGAGGGCAGCCAACCCTCCGACCGAGCACGCTGAACTAGCGTGCCGGCAAGTGCCCTACCAACTGAGCTACCCAAGCACGACTCACGTCCCATCCTCACAGCTTTACTTCCGCCAGTACCTCGTCTCCTATCTTCCAAACTTTACAGAAGCTCTCCTGCTCACCTTGCAGAACTAGCACTCCCGAAAGAAAGGATATTTAGAAATTTATTAAATAATTACAAGCATGTACATCAGCGTTTCCAGCATAGTGGGGGAGGGGGTGGTGGTGGTTAGAGGGCACAAATATAGAACGATATTCAAAAATTGCGTCCTGCCTTGTCACATAGATGAACGTATCAATGTAGTACCAGTTTGAGAAATTTTCCGATAATTAACATGAGAGAAAACACGCAACTATATCATAAATGGCAAAAATACACAACTAGACGTATCAAGCTGTTATGTTAATAAAAGGTGTACTTACAGCCTACTGCACATAATCCATGCGCACAGAGCCAGGCAACATCTGCAAATCAAAATATAGAATATTAACTCACTGTTAGGAAATAATGGTTTGGCACGTACATATAGAACAACATTTTCTGAATAATTACTGAACCTCTAGAAATACTAATTTGCTTCTGTTCAAACAGCCGAGTTAACGGCAGGTTCTCGTTCAAAAAGATTGAAAATCGATTTTTATTGCATTTTTTGAAAGGTATATGTATCCAGAACGTTGGGACGAAAGGGTTTTTTTAATCCTTGCGTTACAAATGTTTCTACAACAAAAGTTTCTTGTGTTTGTTCGATGCAGGCCGCCGTGCGACGCTCTCAGCCGGAGACGCGCGGCTCAGGGAGAAAACTTGTCTTGCCGTGACGCACGTTCACAAAATGATTTATAATGCAGTTCGCATGCAGACATATTCGCCGAATGAGCTGACAAACAATGTGTGCAGGCTACCGACCACAGCATATCCAGTTCAGCCAGATCCGATTTTCTGCCAAGAATGAGGGAATTGCTTTCCAGGAATAATTCGTTTTACAGGAACAGTTGGTATACAGTCCTGGAATTGCAGACTAAAATAAGTAACAAAAATACTTTTTTGGTCTAATTTTGTTCAAAACTGGTCAAAACAAATTATTTTGTTCGCCATATAGGATTAGCCATTTAGAGTTTTGAAAATCTAACTTCAGATTTGTGTTCAGCGACACCAAAAATATATGGTTACACATAGTTTTGATGCAAGTGGAACTAATAATATATATAGTTGTATAAATGCACAAAAAAGTGTTTACTTTTCGAGGGTCAAAGGTGGAAGTTAATAGGACGAGACGTTTTTATTTTATGCTGCATATAGTTTTGAAAAATCGTTTCTCGAGAAAAACCTATATATATATATATATATATATATATATATATATATATATATATATATATATATATATGTTTTTCTCGAGAAATATATATAAACTTTTCCCAAAACTTTAAATAGGTTTTTCTCGAGAAACGATTTTTCAAACCTACTTGCAGCATAAAATAAAATAGGCTCGTCCTATTAATTTCGACCTTTGACCCTCGAAAAGTAAACACCTTTTCCGCACTTATACCCGTAATATATGAAATTTGTTAGTATTAACTGTTTGTTGTAAACCCATAAAGAGTGAAAAAAAAAACAAAAATCGAACTCAAAGTTCGAGTATGCACCATATCGTTCTTAGATATAAGCTCCATTAAGTTTAATGTAGTATCGACTGATGTCATCCATTTTTGATTTCAGATAGCTCCTTAGGGGCTACACTGCACTCAATCCGCGTGGTTCAAACTCGGAGGCCCTTGATCAAACTATAATTATGGATAGCATTTTTTTTGTATTAGAAACCTAAAATTTCAAAGTGTGATCAATCATTATCCCCAAACAGATCCTTTGTATAATTTTTCATTGTGTCAAAAAAAAAATCCAAATTCTGCCTAATTTTCTTCATTTGATTGAAAACCTGGTCTTCACTGATATACTGAGAGGTTTTACATATATTAAATTATAAAGACCCAACTTGACAACTGACAACATGTTTGGGTGTTTCTGCTTACTGTTTTAAAAGTATGATTCAAGTTTTTTCAGCTGCGAGATAATGAGTGAAACACCATTAAATCGTGTGAACAGGGGGAGAAGCAATACACCGATAGTGGGACCTCAGGATTCAGAAGTCCAGAAAACAGGACCAGCGGCTTGGTATTACTTTACCGATGTAGTCATTACAACTACTTCGCTAGTACTACAGTCATTGAGTTCTCATAATGGAAACAAGTCTTTGAGCTTTTCGTGCAATGATATCACAAATGTTTGTGGCCGAGAGACAGAGTTATGGCTGAAAATTAAAACCACGAACTTGAATAAAGACCCATTCATACAAGTAGGAGAAATTTCGACTAATCGAAACAATAAAATAATTGTCTACGGATGTTGCATAAAATCTACGACTGGAATTCACATTTTGAAGGAAAAACGAACATGATGATTGAAAATTGTGTTTATGAATAATGAAGAAAGAATAGAAGAGGCGACAAGAAAACCACATTGTCAGGCACAACAAGAGACAATGAGAGTCGAAATAGTAGACATAACACCGCAAGAAAAGCTTTGTTCACTTTTCAGGAGAAAAAGTGCAGCTGTAAACAGGGCTTGTTCGACACCATTTTTCCCACAGGAGAGACTTATCGTTTGTCGCTCCTCCCCTTCCCCTCCACTCTCCCTCCATTTTGTACGTTGCCACGCATGTCAGTTTCCCTACTAATAGTGTTTCGTCCTGTGTTTTCATTCATTTATTTTTAGTTTTGGGCAGCAAAGATAATATAGCCCAACAGTGGTTCCAAAAGTGCCATATAACTGAAATTTCCACATTAAAACAATGCAAAGAGTTTGCATACAATTATAAGTTCTTAACATAAAATAAAAACACTGAAAGACGAACACAAAACAGCCAGCAGCAGCTACAACAGTACCAAGTTAATATTAGCACAGTCACCACAAAAGAATAATGATAAGAGTGTGAATCACACAGGTAAATTCGTTATATAAACTGAAAAATACAGATTTTCGATCTTGGGTTTCCAGAAGAGAACGACTTCCACAGCAAATTGTAATTGAAAGCTGGGTAATGACACAAAAGGTATGTCCCTAAAGCAAGCTAAAAACACAAACAGCCGTCCCAGTTTTCGAACCGGGCTGGTTCCGTGGGAGATACGTCCTGTACGGATACCTCACAGTTGTGGTACCTCTTACGCCCATCTCAGTGTGGGGCTCCAAGGGGCCACTTGTGTCGTTTGGGCTTTAAGCCAGCCCTGGTTGTGCCCGGTACGATAGTTTATGAAGAATACGAACAGGAAATTTGTTCCACCAAACTGGTAGAGCATGGGTCTTGCCAACAGCAGGCAGACGTGTCAAGAGGAACAAAGAAACTGAATCAATAATACCGGTACTTGTATCTATGAAGAATTGATCATAGCATTTTATACTCGGTAACAGCGGCTGTGTTATCCATTACTAGTAGGTGGAATAGATACGGCTCGGGAGAGCTACATTAAACGAAAAGTCACAGCATAATAAACGAAATTCCAAAAACGGTTGAGGCTATGGAAACTGACGCTTTGTGACGACAAGGGGATAACATGAAATTCAGTAAAACTCCTGTAACGCTGCCCACAACATAAGTGGCAACCCAGAACTCGAAAACAATGGAACTGCTTATCAAACTCAGTAGAATTTCCACTAGTGGGCACGCAGAGTGATAATGTAACAATCACGTATTCTGCTTCTAAATACTGACCGTCACAAGAAGTTGAGTCGTTGCAAAAATTTGTTATTACTTCAGCCATTTCGTACATCGGTACATCAATGTACTTCATGATCTGTGTTGCATTTAATAAAGGAAACTTTTAATACAAAGATTTCCCACATCCCGTCACTGAGACAGTGCAGTACAGAATGAGAAATGGATCTATAGTAATGCCAGGAGCCATTAATTACGAAAGATGCACGGAGTCAACTCACAGATCAACAACGTAGACGTCATAGTAGTAAACGGACGAATTGATTGAATTATCAGAAGGTGTAAGTAAACAGAAGCGGTACCGCATGGTATAAGAGCTTACTCTACCTATTATTATTATTATTATTATTATTATTATTATTATTATTATCTGCGTCGAGATCCTGTAGGATCACGGAAAGCATTCTGTCTCATTTGAGTATTTTATTCTGATCTTTCACGATTCTCTCATTTTTTATTCATGGGATGCCTTTTGATCCTCTGTCCACTTTGTCCCTGGTTCCTTTGGGACTTTTTTCTTAGTTCCCAATGGGCCGATTTGTACGTTTTCTAGTTTTCAAGTGTAACTTGTGTTATCTATGGTATTGTTGATCTGACCCTTTTTACTCGTATGTATGTCAGAATTCTGTTGATTAGTGTCGTTGGTGGTAACCTACTGATGTGCACGTGGAACTTTAACCTTCTTCTTCCGATTTCTGCAGCTACAACTGACATCTTCTGACGGTTTCCTAATTTGTAACCCTCTTCTGTCGGCTTTGAGCCTAGAATTTTTCTCAAGATTTTGCGTTCTTCCTTCCGTGTGCTTTCCAAGTCGTTTTCCGCATGGACTGTTAGTGTCTCACTTGCATGCACTATATCGGGCTTGGTTACTATGTTGTAGTGTGTGGTCTTCGTTTGAATGGACAGGTGTTTCTTCTTATATACGTCTTGTGTTCTGCCGTAAGCTGTCTTTTATTTTTATAGTCGAGTCTCCTATGAGAGATTGCATTTTGTGTCCAATTTTATGTACGTTTGATTTTGAACAGAATAATTCAGACTTATAGAAAGAGATTTGGAGGGTCAGTTTTTCTGCACATCCTTTTAATACTTTTATTTGTTTGGCTGCTGTTGCTTCGTTATCCCGGGATAGAGCCAGGTCGTCTCCGAAAGCTAGGTTTAAGATTTCTATATTGTTCCAGGATCGCTCTAGTCGTATTGGTTTCCAGTGTTCTTGGATTTTCAGTTCTTTTTCCCAATCCCTCATAACATTATCCAGGACTGGTTTGAACAATAGTGAAGATAATCCGCCGCCTTACCGTACTTCAGTTTCGATCACTAAATGGTCAGATATTTCACCTAGTAATTTAACTTTTGATGTTGTGCCAGCCAATATCTGTTTGATTAGTCGTAGTACTTTTAGTTCAGGTCCTTGTTCTTCTTGTAACAGGGCAAATGATTGGAATATTCCTGATAGCCTTGTATTTTTTAATTATTTTCTGACTGAATATTTGTTCTGTGCGTGAACGGCCTGGGTGGAAGCCTGCGTGGTATTCACCAGGTTTGTGCTCTGTTCCTGTGTTCTCCAGAGTAAGCACGATGAGAAAACTTCGTGCGCGACTTGTAGCAGAGAGAATCTTCTGTAGCTGAACGTTCGCACTATAAGTGCACTTTCCAAGTACCAGGTTCAGGAGTTAATATTAGACAAGAGAACTTTAGTAGAACTCCTGAGGTAGTGTCTGAGGATAGTAAAACGCAATACGACGCAAAGCTGACAGACAGGAACCAAATTATAGTTCTTTTCCTATGCCGTTAACCAAATAGCAAAAAAACTTGTAAAAATAAAACAAGTGAAAATACAAAAAGCATTACCGATTGCTGAGGGAAGATGTAACAGCAGACAAAGATATTTGAACAAAACACTCGAAAGGCTAAACAAACAGACAAGACTATTGAACACAACATCCCAAAGACTAAGAAAGGAGAGTAAAAGGTCAACACTGAATAGCGGGAGGCCGTATCCAACCCATACTGTAATTTAACTGAGAGAAATTGACATACTGTAATAAGTGGAGGTGCTGTATAATTTATTTTTGATTGTACGATCGGTTTCGGTCACAGACCATTTTCCAGTACAAATTTTTGTTTAATAGCAGATGCTACATAAGTACAAAACAAATATCAAATACTAATAATAATGATATGAAAATATTATATTAAAACTGTGTCTGACTGAAACCGGTTATACAGATAAAAACAAATTATGCAGCGGCTTCACGTGTTACCATACGTAATTTCTGAGATCTTTCAGAGTTGTGGAACACAACCAACGAAAAAATTTTCAGAAGAAATGAGTTAAAACTAAACATAAAAAATATCTGAATCATTTCAGTTCAATTTAAACATTTTTTAATAACTGTGTGATACAGGGCTATCAAACACGCCACGGTACTACAGACTTTCAAATTCCAATAGTGATACAAGTATTTAATATTTTGAGAATGGTTTTATTTTTGCATAAAAGTTAATACAGAAAATGAATTGTGCAAGACTGACGTGAATAATTAATGTACATAGATGTTAGGTATATTTATTCCTACTGTAGCAATAACAATTATAAAAAAAAAAATAAAAAAAATTTTTTACAAAAAGTCTGCTCATTACGAAAATCTGCATTCCCCCCAAAAATTTTGCATTTTTTCACTACAATTGACGCTTTTGTTTAGAAAGTGTAGTAGTCTCGACGATGTTCCAAAATTAAGACCAGTGTGGACTAAAGTCTCTGAATTTCGGTTTCTACACAGAATATTCCATCAGGAATGGTAAATATTCGGGCATAAGATACGACCATTCGAAGCAAAAATGTCTAGTAAATATGGTATCTAAAATGCACATCATAAGAGCTAGGAGCACATGTTCAGTAGATGCGATGTGTTTAGCAGTAGCGAAAATGGATAAGTATTCCTAACTCTTAAGATATGCATTTTAGAGCTCGTGCTTGGTGGACATTTTTTCTTGCTTTGCCCATACTACCTCCTCCAAAAATATGATAACCTAAGAGCTGCCAGGAGACGAGATTTGTTTCTCAGTGTAAAAGATAAAATAACTCTCATATAGTTCTTAATGTATGCATTTTAGAATCTATGTTTACAAGACAGTTTTGCTCCGAGTGATGATGGTTCCAATCACATCCTTGAATACTAACCACTCCTCCTCAGCCACCCTCTATACATATTCTGTTAGATAAGAACTTAATAAGAGGTCGATCGACCAACTTTTTCTCAATAGCGATCCTTTTTGACACTTAAGGTATACCTGCAGCCGTCGTCACAAACAAATCTATTTGTCATCCCCCAAGAATTTTAGTCTACCTCAAGCATAATGCCACACGGATGCTATTATCGGGCATATTTGGAGTGAAGCACGCTAACGCTCATAGGAATAATACCAGAATCTTATTTTCCACCCTGAATTAAAGTAACAAGAAAGAGATACTTCATGAGAAATTGTGTGAATCCGACAGGTATCAGTCTCGCAGATGAATGTAAGTTCTAATAAAACCCTTATAACAGGCAAGCACAAATTAAGACCTTATTTCGATAGTTATACACCACCATTTCTGTTCATTTCGAGATACTGAGGCTTAAACATAACTAAAATTTGGAGTTAAGCCACTATTGAAACATGGTTTTCAAATAATGTATCTATTCATGGGGCTTCATAATTTTGTCACAGTTGTTGCATACGTACCATAACTCATAGACATTTTGTTCAGTACACTTGGTTGTCTTTTAGAAATTAAAACAAAAAAGCAATCATCTCGCATATTGATAGGCAGTACATGTGTTACTAAATTTTTGGCGGCTAGAGTCGAAAGCTAAATCCTGCAGATACGTTCGTAGTACAAGCAACGAATATAATAACGATGAGAAAGATATGAGACCTACTGTAGCAGTGATGAATTTAACATATTAGACATGAAAAGAACCACCGTCAGTGCACACGGCACATAACTCAGATCAGAGAGGATTTCTTCCTTGTATTCCGATCAAATAAATGCGGAAAGACTTATCATTGTCTTTCAGCAACTAGTCTTATTTACGGATCGAAGATTCACCGAGATTTGAAAATCTCACAGATGATGTCGATGATCATACCACATTCAGGACAAATTAGAGGTTAACATTCTAAGGGTAAAAAGTATCTTGACAGCGTATCTTCTAAACTAATCATGAACCATTCCGAAATTAGTCAGTGGTAGTAGTCTACACTGTACGCCAAATGAACTTGACTCCCGTTATTAATCTATTACTCGATCAACCAGCAGGCTGAGCTTCGCAAGCTGTCTCAGGTGTCATCAGCTGTGACAACGGAAATTTTTAAAAATACTGGAAACTCAAAAATGTGCATAACAAGAAACTGGAGAGACAGCAAATACCGGGTCTTGCATTTTACTTTCTGCACGCGATAGGAAGAAACGCAATGTTATGGTCACTAGACAATTTTCAAATAAGTGTATCCGAATCAAACTGCGGTTGTGGGCAGGAGGAAAAGATGGAATGTATCCTGGCTACAAATGGTTTTACTGTGTACGGAAGTTAGGAAATAAACAAGCTGGATATTTGAGGAATATTGATTTCCATAAAAGAAGGAAGTGTTTGCTGCTGTCCGTTACAAAACTCTTAGCAGATTCGAAATATCATTCAACAGCCGGAAACAAAATTGTTTTACAAAGATGCCGGCTTACAGACTTATGAGTGTGAGCACAATAATAATCTCTGGTGACATTGGAGTTACGGACACAGTCTTAACGTAACAGTCGCGACACTGTCTCGCTTTTGTTACCTCCAGCGACTGCAGTGCCCCAAGTGGCTAGCAAGAGACACTTCGAAATATGATATCGTAAGAGTGCGAGTACTAACGTTTATATTGATTTGTAACAAAGTTTTTTCAATATGGAGTGTAGGCAGCGCCATAAAAATTGACAATAACCGAAAAATTACACCATATTTGTGTTTATTTAGTTTTTTAAGGGCCCTGGAAGATACGAAACGGTGCATTACAAGACAGTTTTTTTACGATTCCTTTGTAACGCACAGACATTTACTGAATAATACCGTTTTTCTTTAATAACAAAAAATTGCTAGGAAACACCAGAAGACCTGACCTTTTACGGGAAGACGTCGTACATCTGTCATCAAAGTAGAATTTTGTTCGCTACATTTCCACCAAATCAGTGAACGTGTAACGTAGAAAACCTATATGGAATGCAACACGTACGTTATTTAACGTTATGAAATAAGTCACCGCAACTGTAGCTTAAGGGAAAACCACACAGACGTGATAAATCGTCAAAAGCAATAAAACTGATTCCCAGCACAGGAGAAACGAATTCCCTAGCTGCTGCTAAGTCTAAGCCACAAGCGGCAAGAATCTTCAACACATTCGCTTTTGAAGTAAAAGTAATTAAATTTACAAAAATATCTGTGTATCGGGAAGTCGAGTGAAGTATAAGAAAGGGTGAATCACTGGTTTCCATAAAAAAAATTAAATGTCAAAAAAAGTGCCTATGATAATAACAACAGAAACACATACTTCTCAGGCATGAAATCTATTTATATTGTCTTGCTTACAGCGGACGAAGCTGCAAATATAGGCATATTCAAAAGTATTTCTTCATGAATGAGTTGTAGCTCATATCATTGAATCAGTGTGAGTTGGCTATTTTAACGTATATTTGACGATAAATCATGTCTCTTGGTAACTTACTAAGACATGGAACGCAAAACATAACAAACATTTCGTTGATTAAGTAAAAAATAACGAAAAATAGACATTATCCTTACGACACATGTGACTTTCTGCGTTCTCACCGCATGAAGCACGTGTCGCTCCAGCTTTCAAACGGTTACGACTTTCGCACCAGAGAGTATTGTGATTGTATTTATTAGACTATGGTTACGGACCTAAATCTGAGCACAAAAGATGATGAATGTAAGTGAGTTTTTCACGATTAGTAATACAAATGTTTTCTACCAAGAATGAAAGCAGCACAGACTTAATTACAAGACAGTATGAGACAGAAAGCGATGAAGAACTTGTTGCAACAACTAAATCAAAAGGCATCAGAGACAAATCTACAGAAAATACTGGAGACTGAATTCTGCTTGTCTGCAGAACAGAAATTGAATCGCTTCTTGGAAGCTACAATTCTTGTCAATTATGATGAGCCAATATAAAGTCATGAGTTTTGATATTCTTTACTTCAAGTGAAGTAGACACTTTATTTCTAGTTTTTGTCACAAATCCCGTTAAATAAAGCTGTCTTTTGTATCATTCACTAGAGCAACGACAAAAGACGAACGTTTAATTGAAGTTAATTACAAATAAAAGTAGTAACTTTACTTACTTTATTCGTTAGCCGCGTCTTCTTCATGCTCTATTCCTAGTGTTGTATAAGCCGCGGGCAGCAATCCTTTTTTCACATAACCCGGCTCACTCTTGCTATGTCAGTCAGAAAATTGGGAGAGTATCAGCGGGGAAAATTGTTCCACGCAACTTCAAGCTATGAAAATATCAACGATCTGATAGGTTTCCACAAGCGTTCAATGTTCTGTGTGTGGATAGATGGTGTTCTGTGTGTGGATAGATGGACCGTCCGAGGACACAAACACACAAAATAATTCACAAATTCATGTTGAACTCCCTTCTTGAAGGTGCTGTATGACTTAAAGCCCTCTTTTATCACTTCCGTGCCTGGATAAATAAAGAACTTTATCAGAGAGACCAAAGTTTTCTTTCCTCTTGAATAAACTCACGCTATAAAGCACTTATGGCATTGTCTTTCAGTGCCGTCCAGTACCCAGACACGTTCAACTCCATTTTTCAACGGCCGTCCTGTTTGGTATTTGCTGGTAGCTTTATGTGATTCGTCTGCTTCGACAACCTTATTTTGTCCACCGATTCGTACACTCTCGTTCGTGACTACGACGTAACAGATTTCCCGGCAGAAACTGTAGTATATGTTATTCGTGGACTATTGTGTCTCAAACTATGGCTTGTAGCGCATGGTCTCTTATCCAACAAGAAACTGCAATGATGCCCTTCTCGCTGGATAACTTGGAACTGCAAAACCATGTGTTATTTCTTATATATGCTCTCTTGTGACACTGGGCGCAGTACATTTGCATAGGACAA
This sequence comes from Schistocerca nitens, assembly GCF_023898315.1. Classification (NCBI taxonomy): domain Eukaryota; kingdom Metazoa; phylum Arthropoda; class Insecta; order Orthoptera; family Acrididae; genus Schistocerca; species Schistocerca nitens. Next base: position 1,171,474,059 of record NC_064614.1, on the reverse strand, counting down.
CCATCATCCGCACATCTCTTGTGAAATTTCAGAGAGATAAGTCCATAAAAGTCTACATAAATCCTTCTATCCTTATTTCGAAGCAGTCCGAAGTCCCAAAAAAATTTGAAACAACTTTCCACACTACATAATCCAGGAATTAGGTTTCGCCATGAGAATATGATTACTCGAAACTACAATGCTTCAACTCATTGCTACTCACAACCAAAAACGATTAACTATGTTCCCCTGGCAACACACTAAACATTTGCCGTAATTCGCGCCTTCCGAGTCGTTTGGTCGACATCAAGTCGCACGTTCGATATATATCGTTTGGGGCTCGCGCTTTCGGTAAGCAGTCATTTTTTGAAATCGCCCATTTCTCTAATACCGACGCTAATGATTTGCTGCTAAATTAAGTATACACTTTTCGTATATTTCTAGACTCACAAATACAAATACCGCAGTGTTACTTACCCCTGGAAGAATATAGTTCCAAGCACAATCAACGGAACCATCACGTATTCCATAGCGCCTTCCTTCTTGACAGAGCTGAAGAATATGCGTTTCCGCGGAAACGTCTACTATGAGACATTGATTGTTGGAACTGAGGCAGCCATCTTCTGGAAGGTTCTCGGGTGTAGCCTGAAGTGAAAATCGCTAATAACGACGGTACATTTTGAAAAGCCAATGCCATTCTTGCAAATGAATTTCTGTCTCTAGGATTACGGGCGAACAACGAAACGAGCAGAATAAAACTTGAAAACGATATGAGTGACAATTTTAGCAGCACCAGCCTTGCGAATTCAGAAGGTTCAACGAAATTGTGAAACTCCCGTTCTGAGTAACATACCCGCTTGGAAGACAACAAATAACAAATTATAATATCCCTTTCCTCTGAATGTTTAATTCCACAGTCCTCTTATTAAGCCGGCCGTTGTGGCCGAGCGGTTCTAGGCACTTCAGTCTGGAACCACGCGCCCGCTACGGTTGCAGGTTCGAATTCTGCCTCGACATGGATGTGTGTGATGTCCTTAGTTTAGTTAGGTTTAAGTAGTTCTAAGTTCTACGGGACTGATGATGCCATAGTGCTCAGAGCCATTAGAACCATTAGAACTCTTATTAACATCAAAAATTTGGCACAAATTGTCTTTATAAAATCCTAAGGAAACCTGACTTTTAATATGTCGTCAGGCCATAGAATTGCAGAATACCGTGTGAGCAGTGTTGAGTGTGACTTGGTGTTTTTGTTAACATGTGAAACACATGGGGCCTCGACTTTTCCTTAATGCCCGTTCACAAGCAACGGTCGGTCTGCGCAGATATCTGCGCAATGTCTAAGCGTGCAACAGATCGCTGTATATGTGGTGTGTTCACACCACACAAGTTATAAGCTGCTGCTCACGGGCGACCTTTCGATGGATAAAAGAAATTTCAGTGGTAAGTGATTACGCTCTCATAACCTCAGAGTTAATTTCATTTATTTAGAAATGGAGAAGATTCTGTTATGGTCTGTCTTCGCACCTTGTGTTGAAAAAAAATGCAAAATAAATGCAAGAGACAGAAAGACCGATCAAAGTGATCTACACAATGGCCGCTTCACCGAAGGCAGTTTTCGCACATAAATTTACATCATGAGTTGCAGGCTAAACCCTACGACTGGCGGAATTATCTGCGGATGGATTTGAAAACGTATTACTATCTTTTGACGTTCATAACCCCTTATACAGTACGGAGAAACACACTTAAGTGGATAGCAACTTCTCCACAAGAACGGCCGACGGTGACTTTAAGATCCTTGGCAACACGATGGATCTACAAGGATCGAGAATTTTCTACTGCAGTTTCGAAACGAATATTGAGTGAAGCTATTTACGCAGCCGTGGAGGATGATTTCAGGAAGGCAAGTAAAGTACTGATTTCAAGTCTGACAAGCTACAGGTAGCATTTTTACAGTTTTCGATGTGCTCGAAACACAGTAGATGCTTAGTAATTAGATACGTGGCTTATGAACTATAGCTTTGTTTGTGTCTGAGTCAGAATTTTCAGTTCCCTGTCTGAATTCTACCAGCAATATGTTAGAGACTTTTGCACCATAATAGAGGGTGGACATCAATAAAACCGAGAAACGAGGAGGGACGGATTCCTGAACGGAAATGGAGGAGAAAAGGTCCTACGAACAGGAGTCCGGAAATGGACGGTGTACATGCAACGACGACAAAGCTTTCCGGAACACAATACAGAGCTGCATCGCACCCACGTCACAACAGATGTTCAAAGTGGCCTCCATGGAATGCAATGTACGCGTTCACACGTCGCAACATGGATTGCTGCACTCTTTCGCACGTCCCGGCATCTCTCCGAATAGCACCACAGGCGCCGTGAACATGCTGTTGAAGTTTCTGCAAATCAGAAACTGGTTCAGCAAGAGCTGTGGTTTTTAGCTGCGACCAGAGGCGAAAATCCAAAGGTTTTAAGCCTGGTAATCTAACAGGCCATGATACAGGACTTTCGCGTCCTATCCAGTGTCCGGGGTAGATGTTGAGATGTCAGCGAACTGCAACGCAGAAACGAGGTGGTCCTCCGTCGTGCAGAAACCACATTGTAAGAGGTCCATGATTAAGGAATTTGTTGCTAGCGCACTCGAGCACATGTAATTTCGATGGATTGCTCACACGCTGCCTGCGACATGTAAGCTATAAGAGAATCTCAGACCAGAGAGCAGTGTTGTATGCAGGAGGAACTGTGTAGCAGTTGTAGTAGCAGTAGCGAGCGGTCTGGTGTACCGTGTTGGCTGGGCCGGTCGTGTGGAGCGATGGCGGTGCCTGAGCGATGTAGTATAAGGTAAAAGCAGCCTCGCGCATATGTAGTATTGTTATATCAAGTCCCATGTAAATGCTTTTAAAAAGAAATCTCTTAATAATAATCTTTCTTATAAAAATTAACTTTTGACAATCATTCAACTTAATTTAAAGATTTTACTAATTTCTCCAATCCATGGTCATCCTGATTATTGTAAAGGAAAATCAGTTGTTTCTTTTTATACATGACAAATCTATCGGCCAGCATTGCACTGACCTGGGCCAAAAAAAATTCTTATAGGAGCAGATATATACGCATTATCTGGCGACCTTATTGAGGTAAGAATTTTCATTTTTTATTCAGAATGATCTTTCAGGGCCATGACGCAGCGCTGCTGACGTCCAAAATTTACCAGTTTAAATTCAGTCAATTATTGAAAGGTTATAGGTGAGCCACAATTTAACTAGGAGGTTTGCCACATTTTTATTATTGGTAGGTTACGGAATTTATCTGTTGGGTAGTTACACTGAATGTGAATGATATAACCATATACTTATATTTTTTACTGTTGGGAGGTTATCACATTTTTTACTGTTGGGAGGTAACACTTAATGTAAATGCCATATACATATTTTTATTGTGGCGAGGTTACAACATAACCTGTCCTATTACCAAAGGCACATTCTCAAGTAGCCCAGTCAGAGTATTCCCTACGAAGTCAAGGTACGTTTCCCTATCGAGACGTTGTGGAATAATAATCGGTCGACGTCTGCGGTGCCAAGAACCTCTAGCCACACATTGACGGGGAACCGATGCCGATGAGGCGCCTCAACATTTCTCCGAGCATTGGCTGTAGCCCACAGATGACGAATATGCAGATTGATGATGCCAGTTCTGGTAAGAGTTGCTTCGTCGGTAATTGTGATGGTCTGGTGCAAAAACTATCGACAAAATCAGCTGCAGATAGTTCTTGCAAACGTTGTAGGTGATAGGGGTAGTGGCAGTTGTAGTGCAGGATACACGTAATCGTACTTCGGCTTACACCATGTTGATAGGCCAATTGCCTGGATCTTGCACTACGGTTTGTCTCAATATCCTGTAGAATCCGGGCCTCCAGATCTGGTGTACACACAGTCCGCGGCCACCTTGGACGTTCGTCTGCCTGAAAGCACCCATGATCACAAAAACGCCCAAAAAAGGCTCGAAATTTTGTGCGTGTGAGGTGATTGGTGTTGTGATGGTACTTGTTTTGCTATAGCCGTGCTGCCTCTCGACCGTTTTCACCTTCGTGGCTGTACACAAACACCATCTCAGCTTGTTCCCGACGTGAATACCGGACCGTTCTGCTGCTTACAGTACGCTGCTCAATCACATAACCAGCAACATACACGCATCATACGGCACGTCGACAGGGGAACTTTCATTCGTCAGCGCCATCTGCCGTGGCAACGATGCATTTCCGGACACATGTTCATAGGAACTATTTTCCTCCATTTCTAGTCTGTAATCCGCCCCTCCAGTTTCGTCGGTTTTATTAATGTTCGTCTTGTATATAACTCCATTCTGAACTCTATAGAGAGGAATTCATAGTCTATCTGGAAAGTTTTAGTTCTAGTATTGTTGCAGTGATTTCTACGGTTTACCTCTAAATCACTGTTGTTATGAACCGCATTTTGTGTTATGAAGTACAGTAAATCAAGTGTAATAATTCCTACATCCATGAAGGCACTGTTGCAAGATCTTCCGCTATCAGCTTAACACAATTTTCTGACTGCACTCTTCTTTACAAGTACGGCTACGCTGCCACATATGATTATGGTATTGGCTTGTTTTGACTAAAGTATGGTAGGCGGCGCCGCATCGAAAAGATTTCGTTACTTTGCTTAGATCTTTGTGCTAAGCACTCCGCTTTTTTGTTTATTACCGTTTCCCTGTTTGCCGTAGGGCCAGCCGCTCCTAGGCCGGCCGGTGTGGCCGAGCGGTTCTAGGCGCTTCAGTCTGGAACCGCGCGACCGCTACGGTCGCAGGTTCGAATCCTGCCTCGGGCATGGATGTGTGTGATGTCCTTAGGTTAGTTAGGTTTAAGTAGTTCTAAGTTCTAGGGGACTGATGACCTCAGTTGTTAAGTCCCATAGTGCTCAGAGCCATTTGAACCATTTTAAAATCACTGAAGCTAGTGGAACAACTATAGTAATTTAATCAATTTTGTATAAAACTGAAGGCGCAGTGGGAGACAACTGATAGGTATAAAGTTTCCAAACAGAACAGTGTTACACAGATGTCAGAGTTACTCAGTACCAAAAAGGTTGGACACTAATCCCCTAGATCAGTGGTTTCCCACCTATCTTAGACCATTACTCCTGAGTGAAATCAGATATTAGTATCCCCCCCCCCTCCTCTGCCATCTGTTGCCACCCTCCACCACATTATCATCAATTTTAGCACCTAACTGAACTATAGAATGAAAGACTTTTTCTGGAACATTTCTATTTTCGAAATGATGAAAGATGAATGGTATTTAGTTTATGTGTGTGTGTGTGTGTGTGTGTGTGTGTGTGTGTGTGTGTGTGTGTGTCAGATTGAATGATGAATGAATTCGTGGTGCATCGTAAGTGCTGCCCACACCCACAACTCCTTCTCAGTGAGGGTACACATTTGTTACAAAACATACTTCCCCTGAATTTCTCTTCTCCATTGTAGCACTTGTTTGAACTGCACACTGCAACCGCATTCAAAATCAACCAAGTTAAGATGCGTGCACTATATTTTCCGTAAATCACTTCATTGCTGCACTCCTTAATCCCGAACTGGCAGAAACTGGACGACTTCAGACTGTCAGTGCTGTGCGTCT